>NW_026570282.1:0-600000 GCF_019649055.1 Paramacrobiotus metropolitanus
TGCCTTCGTAAGGGAATCTGTACCGGCAAAATGTGTGTTAAAATAGTTTATGCATACGTATCATTTTGCTACGGTTGACGGTTGTATTTTAAATTAATACAATTTTCTTTGGGCGTACATAGTATGAGAAACTTTATAACCAGAGCCTACACATATTTATAAAACAGTGTATATATAAATATATGATATTGTGAGCGCGGTGGTACTGTGCGTTAGCATTTCCATTTGATTTGGAAATTCAGTGCGCATCTCCCATATGGAGATTCAGTTCAGATAGAGCCTTTATATGATCTATAGATTTACTAATGCAGCCGGTGTAGATCAGTGGTAAGACGGACGGCTACAGGCGCAGCTGACACGGGTTCGATTCCCGTCATCGGTGATTTTTATTTATGACCAAAAACCTATTACCGAACCAACATTCGCACAGTATGCATTTGCGTTAGCACCCTTTCCTGTCGAGAAGCGTCGTCGTTCTAGCAATATAGATATAAAATTGTGATTAAGCAGATCACAAACTAATGAGATTTTGCTAGAATACGAGTATTGCATGGAAGTATCATAAAACATCCAACCGGTAGACATTAATACATATTTTGTCAACACCGCGGATGCGGCAGAGCATATAGATATAGATATAATATTTATATTTTATATACTTATATGTGTTTTTGCACAGTTCTTTAGTTCACCAAATTCCCAAGTTTGATCTGCATTGCGGTACAGCAATTATGACTGCAGCTGGCTGTCAGTACTGCAATTATATATAATAATAATAATAATAAATAAATACTGTACTGTACAGTAGTTATTACTCAACCGACTCTTAATGCAATTAGGCCACTATTAAGCAGCAATTTAACCATCAAAAAACAAAGAAAGGTCAGAAATTTGTTAGTGAAAAACGGCGCTCTTCAACACTTAATAGTCGTGCAGCAATAAGTCAAATTTCAAATTATATATTATGCGGTACGAAATTAAATTTTTATTTAAGACTTTTCACTTGCTCTTCACGCATTTTAGGTGTGATTTCGCATATGATATCATAGTACTTACTTACTGATATCCTTTGACACAGCGTTACGACTACTTAATTTTAGAAATAAGCCTAACAAATGAAATGGGTCATTGTCGGCTGAAGTTCAAATGCGATCATCGATAAAATGCTTACGTCGCGTTTCGCAGCATATCGGAAAGAGCAGACGCCGGCGCCCGAAAAAGAGGAAGATATAATAAGGAGCATGACTCACGCGCATGACTAATCCACTTGTCCTCATACAATCCAGTCGTGAAAGATTCAAGAACGTGTTTCAACTGGTACAATCGCATCGGCTCGCGCCAACTGATACGCGTATAGTACTAGTACTAGTGGATGATGTCATTTTAGAGAAACAGCTGTGGGCATAGAAGTTTGATATTTAAGGCCGGTTTGGCTTGATCACCATTTAGATTCTCAAATTCGGCAGCAGTCGAAGTGTTACAGCAAGAAAGCTTGATTAATATTTTTGTTTGACTAATATCTTTCTGTACATAGTTTTCTTGGAGTTAGGGAGGCTCGATCACCGAGTCACCATGGTGCTGACCGCGGCCTCCCTGAGCCAGTTCCTTCCGGATGGTTTGAATCTAACCGGTGGTCTGGGCTTGTTTGGAATTTTGGGGGTTCTGTTTCCCTACATTGAAAAGCTTATTGGGCATCTTTTTAACTTTAACGTAACCGAATATTTCGGTAAATTTTTTGGAAGTAATAGTGTGTTGGGAACGTCTTTCGGAATTGTTGGTATTGGTGCGCTCGTCGCGTTATTGCAGCAGATTTGGAATTATGGATGGAATCTCTATAATGAGTATTTTTCGATTTCCTTGGAAATTCCCAGCTCGGATTCCAGTTACTGGGAGATGTTGGAATGGATTCATACAAGGCAGATGAAAAATCCCAAACATCTTAGCCTGCAGACAGAAACCCAGCAGAGCACTAACGGCAAATGGGAGACTGTTTATGAATTTGTGCCAAATGTCGGAACTCACAATTTCAAGTAAGAATTGATCAGTTACTGACTTCCGGTGCACCATGTAATATCTCATATTTTATTTCCATTTAAATATCTTACGATTTCTTTCTTATTTCACTGTCATCCTTTCATAAATGTATTCCTCACCCAAATATTGTGTGTACACTTGTACTTACCGAAGCTCGCTTCACGCAGATTTCAAGGGAAAAAATTTGTCATCGAAAGGCGGCGCGAAGAAAAGGCGGAAGCGTACTCCATGAATCGGTTGGAGAATGTCATTCTGTCTGCCACTGGATCTGATACCACAGTCTTTCGTGATATGTTAGCCGCCGTTAAAAAATATAAGGAGATTAAAAACCAAGGCAAAACATTGATGTACACTGCCTCTCAAGGATGTTGGCAGTCTTCCGGAACCGGCAAACGTAAACGTCCACTCGATTCTGTGATTTTGGATGACGGTGTGTCCGAGCGCATTCTCAATGATATTCAAGATTTCATGGACAGCTCCGAATGGTACAGCCAGTTTGGTGTGCCCTACCGTCGGGGCTATCTGTTATATGGTCCCCCCGGCACCGGGAAGACCAGCTTCATTAGTGCCTTGGCTGGTCATTTTGATCTCAACGTGTGCGTTCTGAACCTGAGTGATAAGAGCCTGACTGATGACGGTTTGAACCGGCTTCTCATCGATGCACCCGAAGACTCGATTGTTTTGTTGGAAGATGTGGATGCCGCGTTCGGTAACCGTGAAGATGCTACGGAACCCAAGGGCACCTCCAGCTCTGATTCCGAGCAGAAAGAAACGACTGCTTCGCATTCCAGCACTGCGTTCGAAGGGATGAACAGGCTGACTTTCAGCGGACTTTTGAATGCGCTGGATGGTGTGGCGTCGGCAGAAGGGCGGATTCTTTTCATGACCACAAACTATGTCGACCGGTAAATATGGCTCTTAAACTAGTCAATAAATAGTTATAAAATATAAATAATGCGAAACTGTTCAAAATTGAACAACTATAATATGCATAACATACTGACGAGTAATTTTATTTCAGGCTCGATGCGGCTTTGGTTCGTCCGGGACGTATTGATGCGCGCCAGTATGTCGGTTATGCCTCAGAATCTCAGGTGGACAGAATGTTTCGCCGGTTCTATCGGAAGTGCACAGATGATGATGCCGCTCGGTTTGTGAAAGCTGTCTTCGATCGTCCAGAGCGGCCCAATATAAGCCTAGCCCAACTGCAAGGATTGTTTCTTCAGTACAAAAGCAACCCTGCCGACGTGTTCTGTGGGATTCCGATGCTTTATGAATAATTGTTCGGCTACACATTTTGCTGATAACTTCGCATGATCTCCGTCTTAAATTTTATTAAAGAAACAGTTAGTTTACTTATTGCTTTTGATAAACGTCTTAAAACAAATGTTTTGCTGCGAAACATTTATGATATGTAGCTTAACATTTTGATATGGTTATGGTGGTTCAATGGTTTTTGTGTCTGCATATGGATAAGCTTGAATTTTCGAAATACATTTGCGAGGTCGGTTTTGGAATTTACGTTCGTGAAATTATGAACAAGCAAATAAATGTCGTTAAACCTTTTAAATCTTACGTTTACGTTGCAGTAACAAACAGAACTCTACAACTTGTAGATATGGTAGCTTTACGTCAACTCGAACTAAATTTTGCGAGAAAAATTTTCAATATATAGTTAATTTTACAGATACAGCGGTCAGTTATGCTTCTGTGTAAATTTGGTTTCGTTAAAATTGTGAAGTTTCATTATCATGGCTTGAAAAGGTAGACATGCCCTTAGTAAGTCAGTAGCCATTCGCGGAGTTAAAATTATAAGATTACGATTTTCAGAGTGGAATAGTCTGTATAAATAGTGTGGTGACGCAGCGTACATTACATCGTATTGTACATATCGTATCTGCCTATAAGATTTCAGTATGAACGCATGTGTAGCGAGTTGCTCCCGGCATTCTTCAGTGCGAACTTCGAAGTTGCTTATGATTTACGAATATGTGCACCTTTTACATTACCGGCGCAAACAACCTCATGGATAACGTAAGAACAGACCGTGCAGGTCAGTAAGTTCAAAACCTGATTTCTAAAATAATCACAGCATTCTAGAGGCATAAAGCATTCTAGAGGCGTGCTTTTTGTAGTGCGGTCCACACGGATGCAGCATTCTTATGTCTTAAACACTGCGCTGCAAATTCACCGAAAAGTAGTTCTGCAGCTGTGCTGCACTCATGCAGTGCATTACTTATAATTATTCTTATGGATAATCCATTTAAATTGTAAAAATTGCGTAAACCGCAAATTTTTCCCCTTTTTTAAATAATGGCAACGTTGTCTTACTTTTAATCAACGCGATTTGGATGGATACGCATGTGTTGGCTTGCAGTGCACATGGATTAACTTCCTTTACGTGGATGTGGATTTACTCTTTATTATCACGCTATCATAAATGTAGTTTTTGACGGCTCATGATTGATTTGACTGGGGCAGCTGCGCAAGTTAGTGAAAATCTTTGAAATATGATATTTAAAAAAATTTATGCGCTTCTCGTACTCACGATATGTTCGAAGATTTCGGAGAAGTTCTAGTAATAATAATAATATTTTTAAGGGTATCAGCCACGTGTATATTTTAATATTCCAGTAACGAAACTGGACCTGTAGAAAGTAAGATATTTAAGTCGATAGTGAGATAAGCATATAATCACAGCGGACTGCATGAAGAAGTTCTTGCAGTCTGTTATTGTACCTAATATTTCCGTTTTGGAAGATTGTGAAATTACTCAGTCTCGATCAGCAGCAAAGACACGATGAAGCTGACCGGCGCGGTAAAAACAGAAAGGCCTCCCGGCAATTTCGCAACAATCTTGCTCCGTTTCCCAGATAGTTGTTCATGTACTAGCTCACTGGCTACTGCACTGACCATCGGTCAATCAAAATTTTATACAGAACTATACTTTACTTGTGCAGCGCACGTGTAGACTGTACAACTTTGGTACGAGTATCTGTATAAAGTGTATATTGGACTTCCAGTTTTGTGAGAACCTAATGAAATAATTTTTTTTGTTTTTGTCTAACTCTTGTGTATTTGAAATGCAATCTTGCAGACGTTTTTAATTAACTATTAACAAATCTTAAAGTTTTAAGTTTTTGGTTTGGGTTATTTTAACGGACTCTTCGTGATATATTTAATATATTATGTTGTTGAACATGATAATATCATAATACTACTTCTGTAGCGCAGATTTTGTTTTGTTTTTTAACGGAGCAGAACAACAGATCTGATACTTTACATCATGATTTTCATATTGCACAGACAAAATCCTTTCCTTTTTGACGTTTAGTAAACTGATCATAAGCCACCGGCGCCGCCACCGTGGCTCTTTGCGTAATTGCCAACCGCCCAGAAAGTGCGCGATACTACTTTAATGGACTACAACTGACATTAATATTACTAGACAGTAGACACAACAGTAGACGGTGTACTTTTATTGTACTCGTATTAGGCCTTGTCCCAAATTCGAAGCGAATCTCGCTATGGTACGGTTGCTCAACCGCACGAGGTGGCTGTATGCAGTGGCCACGCCTACAGATACGGTACGCGAAGCCACCTCGCGAGGTGGAGTTGCTGTATCGCAACGAGATTCGCTTTGAATTCGGGACGAGGCCTTAGTCTTTTACTCCATTTACCAAGCAGTTTGTACTGCGCTCTACAATATGCTAATTAATGTCCACTTACTTGGAAATGTGGCAGTTTTTCCATCATTTTTAGAGTTGAAACGATGGTCGTAGGTTGGAAATGTTTTCTCGTGAGCGCAGCGATCGACAGGATGCCAATCACTGTCGACGGAAACCTAGCTATCCCCAGTACGGAAACCACAACAAATCTGTCAACAACAGTTACAATACCAGCAATCATCGTGGCAGTCGCCAAGGTGAATTCGGTATCCGCATACCAACATTCGTAATCAGACCACTTTTTGGCGCGTGTAAGTATTGTAAATTTGCAGATTTCGAGGGAAGAAATAATCGACATCTGTCATCTGCATCCCATGACACGGAGTCGTCGCGATATCCTGGACGATCGCACGGAACGTCCAGTCCTCGTGATTCCTGGTCGCACCACTCCGATGCCCACGAGGAACGCTATCCCCAGGGGCGCAGCAGTCGCGATCGACACCGTCGGGACTACGATCATCGACAGGACGACGTGAGATATCCTCGCCATTATGAGGAGCGACGTTACGCAGCTGCGCACTCACCCTCGCGATACTCAAATGAATCGGATCGTCGACATACGCCCGTGCAAGCACTTCTCCCTACTCCGTATCCTTTTCCCAACGCTCAACCGATCTTTATGCCGGGTCCCACGACCATGCCGTCCCACCAGGGAATGTATTTCGGGCCACCCGTCATCCGACCAGGAATGTATCCTTTGCCTGTGATGGGATCGGGGGTGTACGGGCAACCTTACCCCGGGGGGCAGTGGCTATTTTCTTCACCCCCTGGGGAATCGCACCGGGAAAATATTTCGGGGCGCGGAAGGACGTTATTGGGATTGCCTCCAGGTAAACTGGAATTAACAGTGTCTTTAGTAAGCTATTTAGAAATCTGAGCTAAGCCTCTTGGAAATAGTGACACGATAATCATGCAGTGAATTTTAATTTTTAGTAAATATGCAGTAAATTACTTTGTAGAAAGTGGAAGGGGGCCGATTTTATATGGAGGTAGGACCGCGGAATACGACGAATCCAAAAATAGTTCTCCTCGCTCAACGGGAAGTCCTCTTGATCATGCGGATAGCAGTCGGCAAAACGGTTGGCAATCGCGCTGTGATACTCCTAGTAAGTTGTGGATTAGTGGAACTCTGGAGGAGTTGTCGTCTGACTACCGACATACTTTCATAGTAATTCATACGCATTTTTAGCTCACAGTTATTTTTCGCAGATGGTTGGCGATTAATTCAGATTTATTTACGATTATGATTTAAAAAATTTTATATTTAAGCAAAGCATTTACATAGGTTGTTTTTTCGGATAGCAGTTAATTTGTTCTAATCCTATTCGGCGTAGTTGCCGAAAGGTAGTTTTGCTATACACGATGAATATTTCTCTTACTGTGAGGTTGTGCGGTGATCTAATTCGATTCTTGCTGTGACACTTTCTAGCTTCGAGCCAAGCAGATGTCCGATCTCTTTCGTCCCCCAACCCAACCGAGCTATACGTTTCCTCTCGGAGCACATCAAGCCCCTCTCGACATTCGCTGTTGGCAACACCGGAGCCATCAGTGGAAAACAGTATTACTGGATCATGTTATGGAAACGTTTCTCCCGCCAAATCTTTGTTGTCTTCCTCATCATGTAGAACTCCGGAAGTGGTCAGTGAAGAAGCAAAATGTATTCGTAACATCAGATGTATCAAATCTGTAATTAAACATTGCTGCATATATGAAGCAGTTGATAGGATGTTTAAACTTTTGAGCACCTTTTAATAGGTGTCCTTTTTCGTATAGGTTAATGGTGCTTTATACTCCAATGGGACCATTCTTGGATTCAGACCGGAAGGAATTACGAAAATCACTACGCCCCGGCGACGAAATCAGGACGATGATGATGACGGTAGTTTTTTTGAGAGGTTTGGTGCCCGCTCACTAAGTCGCTCGACGGATCAGACATCTTCACATCGAAGTGATAGAATTTCGCCTTCGAACGAGACAGGAAAAGCCGATAAATCAACTGAAAACATTACTGCAGACAGAACAAGCAGAAACCATCACAGTAAGCCCCAGCCAACATCCGACAGTACGAAGCGAACGTTGCAGTCATCCCGGCAGCGCCCGTCAAGAGAGCGTTCAGCTTCCCCGCAGACAAAAGCTGGAACATCGTCACGACCATTAAAAGAGACCGCTTCGCGACAACGGAACTCAGCCGAATCAGATAAACACGGGGAAAAGGATCCAGACGCTAATTCGAGGAGCACCGATCATGGCAAACAAACCCGTACCGAAAACCGGACTGACATTGAATCGCAGTCGAATTCTACAAAACCTGAGAAAAGCTTCCACAATCTCTTGAAAGGTTCTACAAAGACCCGGAAAAATAAAAAGAAATCAAAGCGGAGGAATGTTACTTCAGACTCCTCTGCAAGTAGAAACAAATCTACATCTCCTGACATTCTGGAGAAAAATAGTGGAAGAGATACTTTACAGCGACCGGACAAAGCCATTTTTTGCGCGAACCAAACCAGAAACAGACCAGTGTCTCCAGAAATCTCGGACGAAACGGCGAACAATGATTTATCGCACGATGAACGAATAGATTATACTGCAGGAAGGGAAATCCTTCGTTCTTCAGAACCGAAAGAAACAGCCCCGAAGGAGAACGGTACGAAAGCATCCGAACAGCACTCTCGGTTTGGCCTTGGAAAGAATGAAAAATCGAAACCGGACAGACTGAAAGCGAACGCCATTTTCTTTCCAAGAAGTGACAAAGGGAAGAAGCCGGCCAATTGCACTGATCGCTTAAACGCCGAAAAGAATGGGCAGAAGAAATCGCTAATATTAAAAATACCAAAGAAAACGGGCGATGTGCATAAAGATAAAAATCATGTGAGTTTATCGAAAGCCCATAAAGCACTAACGTCTGAAATGTCGACGCTGAGGGCGAAATCCACCCAGAAAGCTGGAGAATTAAGTGACAATGAATCTCGCTCTGATTCTTCCGCGGTTGCAACAACCTTGTGCACGTCAGCAAAGGAACCAAGCCAAATTTCAGGGGCGCCATCGGAACAAAATTCGGTCTCTGGTTTGGCTAAAAGCGGCGTGACAGATGATTCGACGAAGGAGACCCGTGAAAAAAATTGTCCGGTTAACTCGAGTGCACAGGATCGTTGCTCTACTTCGTTGCGACTAAGCAGTGATACCACTGACAGCGGAACTGAAGTTTCCCAAAAGACTGACCAATCTAAGTTGAAATCAGCATCAGTTACTCGACGAATAAACGGCGTTTCCAAAGCAGCTGGGGAATTTTCCGGGCAAGCAAATCATAGTGCATGTAAGTTTGTAATCGCACAAGCCGCGCACCACACGCTGTAATAACTGTATGCCACCATGTGGCCATTGTGGTTTTCGGCTTCGTATAAGTGAGATTTGGTAGGGTTAAGAAGGGTACCGCAGACTTGGGACTCATTGATGAGCAGGAACAAATTAGCAGATAATTGACGAACACTACTTTTACTGGGAAAAGGGAATTGTGTAGCCCATAATACTGTACATTGTAACACTGACAGAAACGCCGTGCGTAGATGAAGAATTTCGCATTTGTAGGTTCGTACCTACTTTGTAGTTTGTAGACACTAGACAGTTCTAGAAATCACCATACGGACACCCGGACACATCTGCATTATGAAGATGTGGCCGGGTTTCCGTATCCGCTGATCACTAATCGTTATGAGTACTGAGATGCCCATTGGTCAATGGTCAGTGCTCAAGCTATGTTGATTTTTATCAGCCTGATGAATCATTTGACCGTTATCAGTTTCTAAAACAGTCTTATTTAACTATAACATCGTTAAAGCGGTTAAATGCAAAGTGCAAACTGAGTACTTACTTCCAAACTGCTTGAATCGTGCTTTTGCGGTGAGTACTCACGAAGAACGCTGACTGTTTTGATGTTGCTTGTAACTTACAGACTGTAGGCCCGCTTGCGCATCTAAAGAATGAATACAAAATCGTAGCTTGATAATAATGCGCTACTGTAAGTATCTGAGACCCTAAAGGCGACTAATACTTACATATCTTGGGCTACAGTTTAAGGGGCAATGCATGTTGGGTAATTGGTCACCAATTGCCGAGTTTGCCGCCAAAAGTTGGTAGAGTTTGCCGCCAAAAGTTTTTCCCTGTAACGGCTGGGAACCCTATTCGGATCAGAAATGCGTGCGGCATCAAGCTACTCTGCTTGCTTATTAGCGCATCCGCCCTGGTGCAGTAGTTACCTGTACGCTTTGTGTATCGGTGGCGGCGATGCAGCGATCCAATCTTTTTCGGAATTCATTTTGTTGAGAACTAGTTTATCATTGGTATCGCGAAAATTTTGTGGTCAAGGGTGGGAATTTGTTAAGGACTTTCATGTTTTTGGCTTTTTTAATTTCCTAGAGCAACTTTGCTAGTCTGCACTCTTAGGCCTCGTCCCGAATTCAAAGCGAATCTCGTTGCGATACAGCAACTCCACCTCGCGAGGTGGCTTCGCGTACCGTATCTGTAGGCGTGGCCACTGCATACAACCACCTCGTGCGGTTGAGCAACCGTACCATAGCGAGATTCGCTTTGAATTCGGGACAAGGCCTTAGTTTCCGGGTTTTGATATCGAAGTTTTTCGTTGTGCTTATTTCGTTTATGTATTTATGAGGGGTATTGGTATTCTGATGGAAGGCTGATAGAAGTGCCTCTTATACTAGTCTACCGTGTATATAGGTGCCACTATGCCTGGTAACGAGAGTCCTAAGAAATCCCCGCTTCTGGTATCACCCGAGAAGATGCAGGATGAATCTGCTGATGATTCACTCTTGAATAAGCCGTTAACTCCTGAAGAACTGGAGTTGTGCCATCTGACGAATATGGTGTTTCGTGATGTCGAGCGTATGGCGCGACGAGCTCATCGTCACCGCAGAGGAACACTCAACCTCAAGGTGTGTGGTAGTCCTGCATTCCGCTCATCATAGAAATTTTCTGCGAAATTTTGAAGCTTGCTCGTGGTTACTGTTAAGCATCGCCGTTTTAGAATGTGCTGCAGACTACGGCCATCCCAGTATTTCCAGCCCCAGATGCCTCCGAAGTATCTTCTGATAACCCATCTTCATCGCTAGAAAATGCCCGCAAGAAGAAACGCAAAGTAGGCAATCTGGACGATACTGTCAGCACGGAAAAGTCAGCTTCAGAACCGCCTGTGGCTGCAGAAATCAAAGATATTCCATTACAAATCTCTGCCAGGTACGACGTCGTAGTGTTGATTGCTGAGCGTGCTGTTCTGGGTAGTAATCTGAGTAGTGCATTACAGTTTACTAGAATGATGTTTTTGTTGTGCTCTTGTGACTGCTACTGTTGCAATAACTACGAGCAGAGTCTTTTTTGTCAATAGGCATCTGACAGCCGCGGACATTACTGAATATGAAATTATGGTCAAGAAAAAACATCGACAGGAATGTTTGGTACCAAATTATGGATTGTCCGAACCAAAGCGATTAAAAGCCATCTGTCCACCAAAAGTGCAAGCTGATCTGGCCAAATATATGGAAGGAATGTTGAAACCTTCAGAAAAGTAAGCTATTTGTGCACTAGAATATTTATTCTTTATCCGATCTACATGTCATTCCTTTAACAGGAAAAAATGCTTGGGAAGTGGAAAAATTACTCCCGGTGATCTTGTCAGTTATTTAAAGACTGGCTTCAGTCCGTCAGAAAAAAGCCTGGAACAGCTGCTTTTTCATGCTGTGAAAAGCCACTCGAAAAAGGAAAACTTCATTGGGATCGTAATGTTGTTGTTGGCGGTAAGATCTCGTTAAAGTGATATCCGTTTTTGGGGTAGGTTTTTATAGAGCAGTGTGATTGGTCTGTTCAAAGCTCAAATACATCAAAGTGGATACACATGGGGTGTCGTAAATGCAAGCTGCAAACAGTAACGTCTGTTAATTTTCTTTCTCTGAAAAATCGTTTAAATTAATGTCACTATGTTGTCCTATAGAGTATAGTTATACTAAAATTAGTGATATTTGAATGCTCAGTTGAATGAAATAAGTTTTCAATTTTTAATAATAATTGAATTTCCTTAAATAAATAATAGTAGCGTATTCAAAGTTTCAAATGAATTCGGGCTAGCTGCTGTTCTGTTACTTGAGTCGTCATATGTGTATTGTGTGCTAAATGTGCGGTTCACTACAGAACGGAGTGAACTGTGATGCTGTGGACGATAACGGTGACACGGCATTGAAGCTGGCAGTGCTAGCCGGTGATTATCCGATGGTGGATTTACTGGTACAACATTCCCTGGCGCCTGCCCTGGATGCTAGAAAAAACAATAAATGTCACATAGCCGCTGCTGCATGGATTGCCCAGATGTGTGCCTGGGACATAGTTCTTCTGGTTTTGGAGAATTCTTCGGTCGAGCAACTTTTCGTGAAGGTGAATACGGCTTGTTTATTACTGCGCATACTCGTCGTATTAGTGTAAACTGACTGATATATATTGCCGCTGTATAATAATAATCAAATATTTAATGTTAATTGCCTAGCCTGGTGGTAGTACGTCTGGCTTAAAGATTGTATGTCCTGGGTTCGATTCCTAGGTGGGTAACTTTTATCTCATAAAATCAAACAAAAAAAAGTATAAAATTTTCAAAATTAAACAAAAAAATTTTCCAATAGCCTAAACACCCAAAGGTTTTCACCTTAGGGTTAAAGTCTCCTTTAATGGAGTTTGGCTACTGTAGTTGCTATAATAATAATAATAATATATATTGCCGTTGTTACAGTACTTAATAAGATCGATATCTGCCATTATGATTCACCGGTCAGAATAAATCTGGCTGTGGAGTTCGTTTTATGTTTTTTTTAGCTGTCAAAAATTTTGTTTATTCCATTTCACTATACCTTGCCATTTTAGAATCTGGACGATAAAATTTCCCTCACCATGCTCGTATCGCAACCAGAATTCCAGTTTGCCCATATAGAAGATCTGATCTTGGCAATGGGGGCCGAAAATCTTGCTCAGTATAGCGCGGAAAGCTTCCTACATCTCGTAGCCGCCCATAGACGAGTGGATCTTGTGCATTTCTGTCTGGCACGTTTTCCGTTTGATCCGGTAGTCGCTGATAAAAGTGGCAGAACTGTTCTGTAAGTTGCCACCGAAATTGCGTTTTTGCTTGAGCATTCAAATCTTATGATGTGTTATGTAGGCATTTGTTTGCTGCTTTTGCCAATCTGAACAAGAAAGACATGGAGCAACTGGCGGATATGGCTCAGAATCTGGGCGTACCGCTAGATGTAGCCGATCAGAAGAATATGACGGAAATGCAGATAGCGGAGAATTCAGGGAATATTAGTCTAGCTGGGCACTGGCAGTTGGCGAAGGAGGGAAAATTTATATTGGAACCTTTCTGTCTTTTCCTGTGGGTTTGTATAGCGTTATTATTTTCGAAATTTCAGTAATTAAGGTGGTGTTTTTAAAACAGGGATATCTCATACGGGATGGAAAGTTTCCCTATTAAAGTCATCAATGAAAGAAGTGCGGATAGTATGAATGGATTCACTTACATTCGGGAGAACATTTATCTGGGGGAAAATCCCACGTCGAAAGGCACAATGCACTGTCCTTGTCCTCCTGGAAAATGCGATGCGTTCAACTGTCCGTGTCTTAAGCGAGGACTGGCGTACAGCGCGGTAGGACAATGTGCAGCTTTAGAAATATTTGTTTGTGAACATTTTTTATTGTTAGACCGGGACTGTTGTGCCTGGGTCTTGCAAAGGGAACCCGATCTTCGAGTGTGGCCCGATGTGTCCCTGTGGGCCCAACTGTGCTAGTCGAGTGGTTCAAAATGGTATTAGGTAAGTTTTATTCGGTGGTTTCTTGAAGGAATAATTCGCTGATATATATAGAAGTTTCTGTTCTTTAGAATGCCTTTTGAAATTTTTATGACACGCAATCGCGGATGGGGCGTCCGAGCAACGAGAACGATTCAACCTGGAGAATTCGTAGTAGAGTAAGTTTGCACATCGTGTGAAATTGCCTGTTTGGACGCAGTTTGCTTGTGCTTATATCTGTAGTGTTTTCCATTTGTTTGCCGCAAAAATACACTATATGGGTACTTTGCAGGTTTGTTGGTGAGATCGTGGAAAGCGATATGCTGTTAGCAAGGGATCCTGACAATGACTGGGCCATGGAGCTGACTGTAAGTGATGTAGTGCCGATCGTTCCTCGATCAATACGTCCAGTTACGTTTGTTTAAGGTTGACACTTACGACGGTGTGATGTACCATGTGGATCCTACGCATTGTGGAAACGTAGCCAGGTATTGACTATTACGAATTATGTATCAAGCGGAATCGATAATTTACCAAGCTGTTACTTGTACTGTAAAACATTGTGTTATTCGGTTAGGTTTCTTAATCACTCCTGTGATCCGAATTTGTTTGCTGCGCGCGTTTACGTATCCGGAGACCCTACCGACACCGGTGTACGAATGGCAATGTTTTCGGCTCAAGTGATCCATAAAGGAAAAGAACTAACGTACGTTCTGTTTGCACGTGATATTTTAATTTTACGAATTTATTATGTTAGCAATAGTTTATTTAACAACGCTGAAGTTCCTGATTTAAATTACAACCCAGATATGATTCAAATAGTACCTGAGAAGTTTTTAAGAGATTTGAACTTGTGAAAATCTCTTTCGTCAAGTCTTATAATGTTTGCTTTGTTGTTATTCAGTTTTGATTACGGTGATGAATACTGGCGCCGACAAAATGAACGAGGAGTGTATTGTCAGTGTGGATCATTGAAAAAATGCAAATTTATGAAGAGGGGGAAGAAGTCGCGTAAATACAAGTAAGTATTTCACTGTGCTTAATTTGCTTCTACTTTTTTTTATATTCACGGCCGATTTTTGGGTTTTTCAGAAATAATAATAAAGCGGTTATTGAGGATGTGGATTTAGATGATCTATCGTGCTGTCCGTCCGAACCGTCTTCTTCTGGATGTCAGTAAACCCGCTTTCGGAATGTTTGTAGGAAACTGTCTCGGGTTTTTTGGCCTTGACTTTTTGCATTTAGTGTTTTGTGAATTTTTTACCACTTTAATTCTTACAAGTGTACAGCAAAATAGAGTATCACGTTGTGGAATCAGTTTTTATCGTTTTAATGTGTTAATTTGAACGTTAACTTGAAATGGTATTCAGTGAGAGTATTGTTGCGGCGTTGCATGTTGCCGTTTCGGTAGACTATCCGAATTAAATTACTTCAGTGAAAGGTTTGAAATCGGTCTTGTGCCCTCATTTCAGTACGATACCAGCGGCATTTATTGTGATAGTAGCTTAATTTAATGAGCTTACGTTTTTTCCTAGTTTATCTACAGTTCAGCATTTCTGTACGCTCACATAATTCACATTTGTGCGAAATCTTATTACGATTTTCTACAGCAATATTTTCCCCAAAACCAGTTAACAGCACAGAATGCATTCAAGACAATGCGAGTGTTTAAAGTATTTTCACAAAAAATTTTTAGGAAAGATTACTTTGTCAATGGAATGAATTATCCCGTTTGATGCGATGATGTCGCATTTCTGAACATTTGAGCCGGCAATTTTAATTTGTCCGTATCGTGTCCGATGAAGTGGCAAAGAATAGGTCGGATTCAAAGAGCGACTGTACTGTCCAAAAAACATACTATCCTCCATGATTCCAGCGCAACAAATTTGACCTATTAAAATAACCTATTAAATGTTGAACAAATTTTCAGCGGAATGAACGGGCTGTTTTAGTGTTGCTCCGCTTCCAGATTTAACAAACATATGTTTTCAGTGTTTTGTTACTGTAGTTATTACTGTAGATAATCTGAACTGAATTATTTGGCAAATAATGCCAAATATCCTTGTGACAAATCTGAGTTACAAATGCGAGCAAAATAATATGCGAGTGTTTCCTGTGGCGTTAGGCCGCTATCCAACTTACGAGGAAAAAGATGTAATTGTATAACGGATTTCAGCAAAGTTGTATTGGAAAATAACTGTTGTTGTTCATCGGGTTGTAGCGCATCGAACGCGGAGTTCGTTGGTGCGAAGGCGGTTACAGGTCCTCTTGCGGTCAGCACACTGGTCAAGCTGGCACTCTCAACTGCACCCAGGAATTTGGAGAAATTTCCCTTGAGCAGTGTATCCAGAACATTTCCACTGGGCATCGTCAAGATCTTCTCTAGAACATGGATCGTTCCATCGCATCCACGGAGATTGGCTACTGAGATTTTGACGCAGTTAACTGTTATGACGTTCCTTCCGAAGGGAAACTGCAACAATTGGCACGCATATCATAATTCCTTCGGATTATGTACCGGCAAGTACGTTAAATCCTACAAGGCCTTCAATCCAGAAGCAATATTATTACAAATTTTATTGGAATTTGCTGTAATATAAATACTTTTTACAATTTTTACCGTTTCGTAAACATTCATGCGCAGTTTGTTGCCGTCGAAGGCCGACTGCATTTCCAGGTTGTCCTTGAAATTCGACAGCAGCACAGCTGGCTGAACAGCATGGTACTTGAGCACATCGACGGCCGCCGATGCCAGCTGTTGCTGCGTGTCCTGTGATTGCCGGTGGAAGGCTCGATCGCTGGGCACGAACAAGGTGACATTGTGCATCTGGTCCAACGTGCTACCGAAGCCCGTTTCCTTCACTAGTGCCATGTATGCATCCAGACCAGCGTCCGCTGCAATTTGTTGCAGGTTCCTTGCTGCCGTTTACATATAAATAAAACTAATAAACTTGCGACGAACATATTAAATTTACTGGCAATTTACCATAGCATGTACTGTATGTACCGTCAAGTGTCAACTATGGTTAAGTAAGTACGTAATTTAATATCATAAGGAGGACAATACATTGTAAATATTATACGCATTTGATACAGTACATTAAACGGAATAATATATATAAGTAAAATTGACAGAAATATGTCTAAGCTCTAAAATGCAGTTATAATATTTAACCTTCTTCGGGAATGATAAGGCCGTCTAAAACGTGATACATTCCATTGGTTGCCATATTATCCGGCGAAATAATGGTCTGATTTTGTGCAGTCAGATGGCCAATGTCACGGTCGAAGCGGATCACCTTGTTAATGATATTGGTGGTCATGGCGGTGCGCTCAATAACAGCTGAACAGATCACATTGGGCAGAATGTGATTCTGCAGAACACCTACATAATCACAAGTCGCTCCTTGAGCGAATGTCTTTTGTAAATTTAGTGCATATTAATTAACGACATCAGCAAAAAAAGGTTTGGAGATTTCTGTACGCACGCTTTAAGCAAGCACTGTCTTCGCTCAGCCTGTTCCTGACATTCCGCTCTAGGAGGCGGAAGGCGTCGTCGGTCGGGGCAAGAATGGTCATGTGACCTTTTGCGTCCCTTAGCAAGTCCAGCAAGCCGGCGTCGGACAGTAACTGCAGTAGCGTATTAAAGCGTCCGTCGGCACGCAAGGCCGCCTCCAAGTTCATCAACACCGGCTGGATGACCTTGTCGACAATGTGCACTACGCCGTTCTTGGCCAGATTGTTCAGGGAAACGACACGCGCACAATCGGCCGTCAGAACATGATCCGGTGTAGCGAATAAGTTGATACGAATGGCCGACTGGCTCAGTGTGTTGATGATTTCCTCGTCTATGAAATCGCTACTCCGAATCAGACCGGATGCAATGTGGCTCTGGATAACCGTCCGAAAATCGTTTGGTTTTGATGACGTAATTTCGTTGCTCTACCAGATTAAAGAAATTTTCCAACTTGTGATGGGTAACAGGAAGGGGAAGACACAAAAAACAAAAAACTCACCATGCTACTGTAATCGTCAAAAGCCTCGTTCGTTGGTGCAAATACGGTAATGTTACTTCCTTCTAAGTACGTGTGCAGTCCGAAATCTTGGACAAATTTTTTAAACTGAGTCAGTTTCAGATTATCCAACGTTTCCATTAGGTTGGTCATCGGGATGGCTAAAAAAATATAACATTGAAAGAGTCATTATACAGATACAACTTTACAGTAGTGATAAATTGAGTATACATACAGTGTTAAAAAATATTTTGGGAGAATTAGTGAACTTCAAAATTTTGGCCACAAGACTCATGCGCAATAAAATCGAAAACTTCAGTCATCGTAGTTCTAGCGATAAGTGGTCGTACTTACTTTTTGTGCATCCATAACCTTTGTTTTCTCGAATAAATCCATAACAACAATGATATTTAACCAGATATTTCCGGTGAAAATTCGGTTTCTTGATTTCCGTTGCGCAAGTGTAAGCGTCATTGTCGTGTGCATTAGAATGACTGCAGGAGTTAATATGCATACTGTGGCCAAAGAAGTCTCCATCCCGATTCGTACTGTCCGCTCCAGATTTATCAAGAGTGATATTCGCCAACAAGTTTTCCTCTTTTCTCTCCACACATACATTTGGTCTGTTTAAGAAAATAACTCATGTGAATTCTTTGTCTTGTATGTAATGCAATAAATACAGATATAGGATTAATTATTTTCATCGAAAATACTACTATCAGGGTTAACGTTAGTTATGATTTATGTTATTAACTGCTGCCTCGTTATTGCGGAAACAAGTATTCCAAATGTTTTCGTACTGCACCCTGCAGCACCCATATATAGCCATACCCATTCCACCAGTCGCGAGAAGCTGCCGGTGCTCGAAATTCTGGAAAAAGGCTGGAAAAGGAAAACTGCCCACGTCCGGCTTGTGGTTGCATAGTGCCAATTGCTCCTAATGATATCATGGCATTGCGAAGATTCTAAATTGATTTCACAAAGTCAGGAAAATTGCAAAATCCTGCAGCAGTTTCAAATTATGTTGCATAAGGCATAACCGGCCTACCCCGTCGGTGGTAGTATCATGCGCACTGGAGAACAGATTATGAATGGTATCGTAAAAACTTTGGCTGCCGGTGTCGGGAATTTTTCGGCTGGAATTTTTCCATTCGTCAAATCGGCTCTGGATAGAAAATGTCGCCTTTGAGCTCCGCTAATGTTGAATTACAAACTTAACAAACCTGTCGTTGAATATCGTGCGCTTGATTGGCGAAGCCGGGACGAATATTGCCTAGGCCTCTCCATATGTCCGGGAAACGATCCCAAAAGTCCGGCTGGCCAAATTGAGCATTGCATCCGAGGATTAGAAGCCAGAAAAGTTTCGACAAACGAAGAAAAATCAACGTGACCATTTCAACAATTGGAAAAATATAGGTTATTATACGTCAACCGATGCTGCAGCGGTGTAATGCAGACACAAATTAGAAAGGCTACAAACAATCCCGAATTTTCAGACTGACGTATAATGGAAAGTATATTCCTGTGATTATGGAAAAACATAAATATCCCACACATACGAGTAGACTGAGTAGTATTATGTCAACAAAGCATCTGCATAATAACAACTGCACTATTTCGGAGAGTAAAACACTGCCCTAGGAACATTACTGCGTCAGTTAAGTGGCCGGATGTCGACGATACGTGGTCGCACCGATTGAAATCTCACCGGACGATCTCCGATCTTGTTTACGTTGGTAAAATGGGCGGGTATTTCGGTGTTTATCAAAGCTACCATTCAGTGTGTACGTCGCAGACATTTCGCAGAAAGCAGCGAATATAATTCGCGAAATTTCTAGAGAAGATTCGTACTGTTAATGTAATGCTACTGTAAAAGTATTTTAGTAATGGTAGACTATAATGTACATGTGTATACATATATAAGCGTTAAAATAATACAAATCCCGAAATTAGCCCTGTTTAAGCTCCACGATTTTGATAACAAGTCAGTCGTACAGTTTGTTTGTGCTCGGGAATTTATTACGGTCTATTTAAAAACATTTTTATCAGAAACCACATGTAGATATGCAGACAAAAGCATTTGGATCGCAGTTTCTCAAGGATTCGGCCGAACTTGAACAATGATATTATACTTGGCGAATTTTATAATAACTGGTTTATCAGCGGTTTCGTAAATATAATAAGCATCGTTGTTCAGTGGAGCCTTGCTAACAAACGTGGTGGATTCCGACCCATTGCTAACAAATGTCGTGGATTCCGACCCAGCCGGCACTGCATCCCAAATGTCACCATACCGCTGCGAAAACGAATCCTCCGACGATGATACATCACCTGTGCGTGCCGCATTAATGGTTATTCCCACCGTTTTCGAATCATTGTGGGATGTCTTCAGACTGGACATCATGGCATCAACTAGCTCGTTCCCTTGTAGTTCAACGGTAGCTGCCTGGTCACAAGCGGTCACCACCTGCACCGATACTGGACTGTTTTGTGAGATCTTGGGAGCGACAGTGGAAGTGGTTGTTGCTTCATTCGGACGCGAATTCTGTTCGGTCTTGTACACCGCTTCCGAAGTGATGATTGGTCCAATATTGTCAGCCTTCATTGGTGTGAGTTCCGAAGCAGAGTTGACCTTTAAAGTATCGCTGACCACCGAAACATTGGCAACGAAGGACGGTGTTGTGCTTGGAGGTGCAGAGGTCGTTGTCGTAGGCAGTTCTTTTTTAGTAGATGGATTTGCAGTGTATCGCGCGGCTGCTCGATATTGCGACTCCGACGTGATAATTGGCTTAGGAGACGCAGGTACTCCAGAGCCTGCCGACAAATTATGCAGCTTTAACAAGCATTGTCAATATGAGCAAAGTTAAGGTGTACCACGATATTCGGCAGCAGACGTGATAATCTGGCTGTTTCCGGCTGGCTGTGTACCACGATATTCGGCAGCAGAAGTGATAATTTGGCTGTTTCCGGCTGGCTGTGTACCATGATATTCGGCAGCAGAAGTGATAATCTGGCCATTTCCGGCTGGCATATTCCCGTCTGCCTGGATGGCGTTTTCTGGGGAACTTTGCGATTCCAAGCGTCGTGACTCTCGATCATTCCCGACATTTTGACTAGTTCTATCAGCTTTTTGAAGATTTCCGTTGTCTGGATTGCCCATCGAAGTATAGCCAGTAACAGACGGGAGTTTCCAAGCAGCGAGGTCATTCTGAGGTAAATCTTCGGCACTCGACGCGAATGTTGTCGTGATGTCTGAACCGACGTTTACATTATTTGACATACACGCTAGGTACCACCTGATTTCGTTCTTTTCATTATAGAACAGAGTTTGTTTTCGTAGTATAGAAAATATCCGTATATTTACCAAAATGTGGGCTTTCTGTTCCATTTGGAACGGGTTCCCATACGGAGTTAATTAGAGTCTCATAATGACCGTCATTTCCGCTTTGGTCGATCGGAGAAGTGCCTAAAAGAAGATCATTTAGCTTTGCATAATAAATCATACGACTTGAGTCGGGTAAATAAACAAAAGGCCTATAAAAGCTTTTAACTTTATATACTCAACCAATTACCGAGTATGTGTTTCTATGGGAAGTACTCGTATATCGGTACCTGCGGCAGGAGGCTTTCGGTAGCTGGCAAGAGATGTAATCAGTCCATTTCCAGTAGGTGCTGGTGTTTGTGGGCTGCTACTGGGCTTGCTGGACTGTGCCGGAATTTCTGAAGAAAATACATACTGGTGTATCCCTATTATAACTACAGAGTATGATTATCACAGCTACCGGGTAGTACTACTGTTGCTAACAGAAAATCCGCAATTTTCCTGGCTTGCATACCGCTTTGTGAAGGCTGTGAATAATTCAGTAGTCCTTCGAATTCTTCTCCATTGGTTGCTTCATCCGAAGGAATACCTGTAACGCTAAAGTTCAAAACTTCATAAGAAAAAAATAACAAAATTTACCTAATTTATTTGCAGAGGTAGAGACCACCGTGGAGGATGGGCTGGGAGAAGGCACTGAGGCAGTGCTACCGGTTAACTTAGCGGTATTTACGCGGCCGACTTTGTCTTTAGACGCGCTGGTGTCTGAAAATATGATTGGATTATTATACGAGTACTACAATTAATTTTGCAGAGAGGTGCGCAACACAAAACTTACTTTGGTCTGAAAGCAGCCGAGCAGTGCGATCCCTGTCCAGAGCAACAGGTTGCTTAATGGTTGGACCGGAAGTTGAATTTTCGCTTTCGGACGATGTTTCATCTGCAGTATCGGGCGCACCCTCTGACACTGGCTGGTTATTGGCTCCTTGGTTAATTATCTGTTGGCTTTCTTTCTGTTGCATCCCAATGGAAACCGATCCGCCTACGGAAACTCCCTGGCCGGCGCCGGACTGTTGTCGCCCGCTGGACACGGAACTTGTACCTTGAGCAGCAACACCCGCTTGACTGCTGCGCAGACTTGCACTCGTAGTGGTTTTTATGGAATCCTTAGCAGACTGTGAACTTGGAACCGGCAATTTGGCAGAACCGCTGACAGGCTGTTTAGGCTGGGTAGACAGTGAACTGCCATCGGTGTTTTTGCCCGAAGAGCTTTCTGCAAGTTTTGAATAATTTTGGATTTGCATTATTGAAACTGCTTATTTTTGTCAACATTGACAGTAGTGTACGTACCTTTCGCCTTGGTCCTGCTGGATGACACAAGTTTGTTAATATCGTCCTGACTTAAACTGCTGTCGAATAACTGAATGCCCGGCAAAATTAAACGACTATTGGAGTATTCCACGAAATCTTTGCCTCTAAAAACATAAATATTTTGCAACTACTCGGTAGACATTGGCTAATGTGTAAACTGTGCAAGGGCATTTGTAAGAAGTTGCTTATTTTGTATGAAGTTGGCTAGAGTTGCTTATAAGCAGTCTACATAAATATTTTGTTTAGATTTAGAATCTTGTCACTCGTGCAACACAGCATTTAATAGCGATTAGTAAATTTTTGTGACTAGAATTCCACTTTATGGGAAATTGTTCCATTAACGCACAAAAAACTGCATCGACGTGTCAGTTATGGAGCTGTATCAAAGCAATTCTGTTTGTTACAACTGTCGATATTGATTGCAATTGGACTACCAACTACAACCAAGTTGACAGCAGAACGTTTGTTCGTATTTGAATTTATATTGGTTCGAATTCGCAATGTGTATACTTCACGGTCGCTAACCAAGCGCTTTTGTAATTGCTTCACTATGGGAAAGGACCAATTTAAAACGATTACTGAACAATTTATTCGACATTATATTTTATCAGAACGTCATACTGCACCGGTTAAAAGTCAGTCTCAAAAGTTACAATAGATGGTGCATTCTAGTCTTTCAGAGCTAATTTGGAGCTGTTGCAGTATCCATACGTAAAAAATTTCATAACCGTTGTTATTAATTACAAAACTGTTTACAAAACGCAGTTGTTATTGTTTACAAAAACGCAGTAGTAATAGAAAATTAACTACAGAACAAAATTTTAAAACCATTAATTACAAAGTTTCTTGGAGTTGAAGTGTTTAATCATACTATTTTCTCGAAAGTAGTAAAAAATGAGTGCTAGTGTCAGAAACATGTACTACTTTGTAGTACTGGCAAGTGACTAGTACGCAGCAAGTATGTATCTTTATAGAATTCTGCCAGCATCTCACAGGGCAGCCGTCACCACCCCCTCTCCTCCGGAAATTTAGTTTTTTTGCAGGATGTTAGAGTAACAATCGAGTATACTCAAAAAATAGTTTCATCTGTCATGGTCCGCCAAACAAAATTTAAAAGTTAAAAATATACGGTGCTATAGCCAATGCACTGCTTCGGTAAAGTGTACGATTAATTTTAATGCAATATAAAAGCGACTTTAAAATACGATAATTACGATATTTAAAATACGATATTAGAATTATTTTTTTGAGAGATAGACCTGTAGGTCCTTCTTATTCGGTTTTCGTGCTATTAGCAGTATTTATGCTAATAACAGATAGCGCAAATTTAAATGGAGATATTAGCACGTGTGGACCATGGCAGATGAAACTATTTTTTAATGTATATTCTACTGTCACTCTGTTACCCCCGGCAAAACATGAAATTTTTCTGAGGTGGGCTGGTGACGCCGCCCTGGTCAGTTAGGCTGGTGGGATTGGCAACCGTATACATAATAATTCATGTAGTCGTATTCTTTTACAAGACTTTTAAGGTGAAGTTACGTTTTTAAAATGCTTTGACGGCTAAAGGTTGCAAGTCAGCAGTTAGATTTTGAATATTGTAGACAAAACACTTGTACTTACTTAGCGCAATCAACGTTGTACCAGAAATCACAAACGAGAGTCACTTGGTTAAATAACGTCCCCTCTGGACAAAGATACGTGGAACGTCTGCCTTGATCATCACACCGATGATATTGCTGACACCGCATATAAGTGTCCGCATAAAATCCCGGTCCATTCACATCATTACAATAAAACGGTGTGTCCAGATTGACCTGCGTGTAGATGGGGTAGGAAACACCCGGAACCGCATCCTTTTGACGGGATGCCGATACACGAAGGGAACTTAGCAAACGATCTACCGGCACAATCTGAGGATCGACAGGTCGTGGAGACCACGTCAATTGCCGAGTATCCATCTAAAAGGAGCACATATCGTATGTTAAACCACGCAGTTAATTTTTTATGGATCTTGAAACTGTAATTATACCTGAAAACCCTCAACTTGGTATATTAAAAATATATATAAAAGCGATCGAAAGATATTATTTTGTGATTTACGACACATTTTTTAGGAGTCACTATTTTAAGAGTTTCAATATAAAGTG
Organism: Paramacrobiotus metropolitanus; assembly: GCF_019649055.1. Taxonomy (NCBI): domain Eukaryota; kingdom Metazoa; phylum Tardigrada; class Eutardigrada; order Parachela; family Macrobiotidae; genus Paramacrobiotus; species Paramacrobiotus metropolitanus. The sequence continues at coordinate 24,448 of NW_026570282.1, forward strand.
ATTTCGCTCTTACGATTAAGTCACATAAGTGCAATTATAACGCGAGCAATACGTTTTGTATGCTGCGTGTTCTAACTGCCTCCAGGCATTATTTTATGCTTAACGGAGCGGCAATGCTTTATGAGAGAACATTACGTATATAAAAATTGCCTTCTTCTATTATGCGTAACATATTCCAAAAGAATATAATGTATAATTCTGATAAATTTCTGGAAGATCGGTGCGCGCGCTGAAAAGAGGTATTGCCTTAATCTAATTAGTTGCCGTTGAGTAAAAAGATCACAGACCAGGAATTTCTTTTCAATTTTCTTTTGAAATAGATGCCAAGAAACCTTTTACTGAGCCTCTCAATGAGAAATCGATAACTTTGTTACTGGTAAAACCAAACAAAACAACATTAGTTTAACAAGGCAACAATAACCGTAATTAAAAACAACATAAACATTATTCTAGAACTGCAGCGTGCAAAGCGAATCGCCAAACAAGTTTAGTAGTTTGTTAGCCACACCAAGGCCTATACTTACAAACTACGAGTACAATAAGTACGTTGCTTATCATAATTAACGTAGTAAATAGACGAGCACACTAATTGTTGGAACATGCAACCATACTTTGCAGTATAATATCACAAAACAACCCATCGAAGAATTTCAAAACCTTCCGCTAATGTGTTCGGTTAAAGCATGAAATGGCATGGTGCGTTCCGCACATACGGTCATTACAAAACGTTTACATGCAAAACGTAGATTTGTATGTCCATCGCCATAAGTCACTTCGGCATGAGACGAATTGGCGTACTACCGGCACAGAAATCTGGTTCCCTGTTGAGATCACGTGGCTTTGCCTTTAGCAGTTCTATGGCTCTCTGTGTGAAAAACAAATGTAAACCATAATTTGCATTTTCATCATAACTTTCAATAGGATAGCATCTATCAGCGTACTCTTGTGTTCGGGATGCTCGACTGTGGTTGTAGAATTGGCTGCCTTAGTACTGCTCGTGCGTCCTGACCATATTACTTTCGAAATTTTCCCAAACACCGGCTTGATCTCACAGACTTGTATAAACAAAATCCCGATGCCTTGCGTGCCACAGAAAATTAATATTAAAATGTGCATGGCCAGAGAAGCTTCGCTGCTGTTATTGGAAACATCAATTAATAACAGCATCCAAGGAAGGCCAAGTAGAACAAAGAGAATCAAGCATCGTCGTAGTTGCAGGAAAAGGTCAGCTTCGGTTCTGGTCGATCGGATTTTTAATTTCTTACTTATTAGTCCTAAAAATTCATAAGTTGTAAGCAGTGAGTACTCGAATGAATAATAGTATGATATCTTTATTACGTTTTATGACTAATATGAAAACTAAAATATTCCACGCCAGTGACAGACAGATTGGCAAGATGATAGTGAGATAGAACTGCACGGGTGCATATATGGAATCCAGCCAGCATCTGTAAAGTCAGATTTGCGGATGCAAAAATAATTACTGAGCAAGCATTCGATAAATGTAAATTTGTTACGAAATTTTTTAAAAACGGCTGCTTACGATTTAGTAGAACCATAACCGTAAATATTACGATCGATGGTCAAATTGATAGTCACAATGACAAAGGGCATACTCCAGCAGCACAAGGCGGACCACAGTTGGAACCTTTCCAAGGACACAATCAGGTTACCGGCAGCAAATGTCTTAAAAAGTAGCAGTCCTTCCGCAGTCATCCATGCAAAAGAAACTAGAAAAAACCAATGCAAGAAGACGCCTGCGGTCAGACACAGATCTCGGGATTCCAATCGGTCGATGCCACACAGAAAGGTCACATAAGCTAGAATAAGCGAGACGCATAGATTAATCAGGACGAAATCTTTGTTGCTCAGATCTTTTCTGGTGGATCGTGTTTTTACGGCATATCTTATGCTGGTGGTGCTGAAATTTCTAGAACATCAACAAGTAAATTATTATTGCTTGTTACCAGGATTCGGGTGTTGCGATGATACTGTTTGATTGTCTTGTTATAATTCCAAAGACTTTTCACTTTTCCTTGCATGTCATGACCACCAGTCTTACCTTGTAAGAAAGGTCATGGCGATCACGATAGCTCAAGCCACTATGGATGTGATCAAGGCGATAGAAGTAAAAACTGATAAAATGTTTCGTGTGTCTTTCGAAAGTTTTCCTAATCCACTGGGATCCACCAATATGGCAAAACTGGTCAGGTGGTTACAATAGCATGTGATATAAGCCTTGTCCGTTTTTCCGGTTGTACACCCTTTCGTACTCCACGCTCCAAATTTAGAATTTGCATGAACATCCCAAAAGGCGCATACATAATTCAAAGTTGGACGCTAATTAATAAAACATTTCTAAATTAACTGATGGTTAAATCAGGATAGGTCCCAATTAGCCTAGTGAATCAGTGATGCGTCTTACGTAATCAAATATCTTTATCCGAATGCTAATTGAATCAGTCCAGTCAGTTATGGGTTTATCAAGGCCGGAAATGGTGGCACCGATAACCCATGATGCTAATGTAAATTCCGTTTGATTACTGGTTACAGTAAAACTACTGTCCAGTGAACCGGTTGTCGCGTTGTATATGCTGGAATTGCGTGAAACTTCAAACCAAACCCGAAACTCCGTTCGCTCTAAAAAATGCATTATTAGAAACTATACCAGCGCTCACCTTTGACTTACTTTTACCCGAAATTTGTATCAAATGGTCAATTAAAGAATCTGGCATTGTAATGCTGGTCACCATGGAGCCGCTTTCAACATCATCTGCTGCGGTAATTTTTGACAAATTTGATTTATCCAAATACGATCCCATTCCCACAAATCGTGAAATGCGGGAGAAGCGGGTCACCACAACCGAGAAATCTTTCGTTGATGCCGTGATCATTTCACTGTTATCGTTAGTCAGAAAGGTCACATTCCGGGCGATATTGTCACGAAGGGACATTAAGCGATTGCAGATCCCAGTCCGATTCTGTACTTTGGAAATCAATGATGGTGAGATAACATTGCCAAACTGGAATAATTCCAATACTAACTGCAGCGCTGAGTTGTTACTGTAATTGACAGTTGTGTCCAGGTGATTCAACATCTTGTTGATTTCTTCAAGTAACCGATAAGGGGACTGACCTTGCTGGTACATGTCTCGAAGACGTTCCAGAGCAATGGTCAATATGTCGGCAACGGAAATCAAATCTGCGTCATCTAATCGGAACACGGCGTAACGTCCATAATAGTGGCACGCACAAGTAATCCTCCACAAACTTTGATTGAGGTACGTCGACGAAAAGACGTCCTTGGTGGTCATTAGACAGTCTTTTTCAAAATCCCACACTAGCGGACGGCGATTGTTAGTAGTCGAAGAGTGACCGCACGTATATCGGGAAATTTCCCTCCCATTTAAAGGAAGCGTATAAACTGTCATTGTAACAGGATCCGGAAAACGGTATGCCGGTTCGTTTATGTGGGCGTTTATGCTGCTGGAACTGGAATTTGCAAGAGAAAATACTCGCGATACCATTACAACCTTGTGGTAACCAAAATAACTGTTTCCATTGCTCACGACGGCTAGATCAAGAGAATTCTGCTGTATAATTTCCATCCAAAGTCCGACAGGTGAATTGTCATGATTTTTGCTAAAAGCTGAGTAATCTGTAATTTAATCAAAATCTGCCCGCAGTCTAATGAGGCTAATGAGTACGGTAATAGAGTGAAAAATTTATTACATAAACGATATTTTAATTTTTATTTCTTTGAACAAAGGTACGAGTACACTTTGAATGATTTCACTTTTTTTGTCATCTGCCCTCACGTACGTTAACCTACTATTAGAATAATCACTGGCAGCGTTCCACAACGGAATAAGCGAACTAAATAAGGAACCCGGCAACCTAGCCCAGATTTCGCAGTTTCCTCTGTTGTTGTGGTTGGAACAATTATCTCCAAAATTTTCGACAATATCCACTGTGGTTTCTTTTGGAGAGGACGACAGCACTGCATCCAGGGTTGTATTAAAGTTTATCCCTTGATAAAAGCGCTTAACGAATGCAATCATCGTGTAATTGTCGCTGTGATACATGGTCAGATTTCCAACATTAAAGTAGAACTGTTCCTGATCGTTGCCGGTTAACCTATACCAGTGCTCCATTGTTCCAGCGTTTGATAACCGTGCCAGCGTTAGAGCTGGAAGCTGGAGAAGCTGTGAGCAAGTTGCATTCTTCTTCTCCATTTCTTGTAAGACTGCATGTGGTATAACACTGCCGGACGCAATGCGCAACATATTGCCTATGTTTTCTTGTAGATTGAAGACTCCAGTATGATTCGAAGTTTCGACTTCATCCTGTAGTTCCACAATGAATGCCGACAATTCCACACTGGCGTTCGGACGCCGGTATCCATCCGCCGGGTAATTCAGGATTCTCTCCCATATATTTTGCATTTGACTTAAATTCACGTAGCCTTGCCGAGAAACAGCAGCGTAACTCGCAGGTATGGATATACCAGATGGAGAACTCCAACTTGTACTTGCAAAACCTATAAATGTGTCTGTCTGATTATTCATAACAATTTTACCTTTGGGAAAAGGTTCACCCAGTTAACCACAGTCTTGCAGCTGTGTTTAACAACAACATGTGGTTAATTACATAATCTACCGACTGTAATAGCGCGCGACTGTAATGGTTACCATTTTTTGCTTAATTAAAATACTTCATCAGTAAAGTATGCATATTGAGGCATGCATGGCCGAAAACGAAGACTCAAAGCAATTAAATACATAATATAAGTACCGTTATTGTTTTTTTGCGACCCGTACTTGAGGTGTTGTCAGTTTCTGTGTGATCCGTGTTGACCTTGACCTGGGTGCCTTTTGTCGTAAACTCCCGCTGCAACCTAAAGCCAAGATGTATCCCTACCGTAGTCATCTCATAATTTAACTACTGTACTACCCTGCTCTAGTATACCAGCCTAGCGGGCTTTATCGCCGTCCTACATGCTCTTCGGTGTGATCCTCTCCTTATAGCTACTACCGAAAACTTTCCCAGTGTTATTCTGGCGTGGCACCGTCCTTGTGGTGCAATGTACAAAGCTATAGATATATCTATATACATAATAAAGTTCTAATTAAACATACTCGTTGCCAAACTTTATTGGCACCTCGCTGACCATCTCGTTCCCGTGTGATGCTGCCATATAAGTCGTACGACGAACCGTTACTTTCCGACAGGTCAAATGTTGCGCCAGACCAAGCATAATAATCCAACACGATGTAATCAGCTTTTTGGCTGCCTTGCGGCAATACATTATTTGTAAAAAGTATTTTTATATATAGTCCAGTTTACGGAAACATACTTAACTGATAAAAAGGAAAGGATTTTTGCTGCTTTTATTGTATTATGATCTTTGCTGATCCGATCGAGAATGCTTTAACATTCAGTTAGCATTAGCGTGCATTTTGCAGTTTGAACAGATTGTTAGTAATCCCTCCGGTATTAGCATGCGACCACCATACTATTACCAGCTGTATGTTAAACACCATCTACAACAGTATAAGTTCATGAACCTTTAAATTCACGAAATTTGATTATTCACGGAGAGCCATGAATTCTGCTGAGTGTTGATTGTCGTAAGAAATTTTTGCGAGGTAATCATGGTTCAGGTCCATATTATTTATATGTTGCGTGAGTGCAGAGTTCGGTAATGTTACCCCGGCGATGGAAGTATAATTTATAACCTTTGACATTGAAAACGCTTTGCTTACGTTTATTTAAGCTTCATGAAGTTAGACAAATATCATAAAACGCCTGCTGAAGCCAAGTGGATTTAACTCATCGTAACATAATTTGTTTACATTGTAGGTAGTGTGACAGCGTTTTCCTTTGTATGCGAAAATCGTATAGTACAAATTTTTGCCGCTTGATCACCAAGCTTTCAACACAGCACGCGATTGTACATTTTTGAAATATAAACAGTCTGTATAAAATAAGCTTTCCCATTGCGTTTACACTCAATAATGCAAATCTAAGATGAAAATATATGACAGGCGTAGAAAACTTTATCCAAAAGTTCACGACGTCTTATATCCAACAGTACCGATTTCTGCAAACAAAAACAAACCCCTTAGACTATCAATCGAAAGCAAGTGGATCATACCAGTAACGGTTTTTACGTGATGATATTATCGTGCTCCTGGTCCTTGTGGTGCTGCGCGACTCCAGTAATGTTTTCGATATCCGGCGGAGAACAGTTTTAGTTCCATGAATTTGTATGGCCAGTATTCCGATTCCTTGTGTACCACAAAAGATAGTTATCAGCACGTTCATCACAGTGGATGCCACTGCGCTGCTGCTAAATATGTTAACCAGAAGCAGCATCCAAGGTAGCCCCAAAAGGACAAACAATATGGCACAACGCCGTAATTGTATGGAAAGGTCAGCGTTAATCTTCGTACAGCGGATTTTCAGTTTTGTTGAAATCAACTCTGAAAAACGGTGTCATGCAGATGGTTATTCTTAACGCTTATTTTATTACTAGCAGAATGAAGTGTATTCCTTACGTTTGGCAACTAAAATGAAAACTATCAAATTCCATGCCAGTATTAGGCAAATCGGAAGGATGACGGTCAAATAATATTGCAGTGAAGCGTATAAAGCGTCCAGCCAACATCTGAAAATACGTCAGCTCTGTTAGTTCCATGTATTGTGCGGATATCACCCTGAATATTTGCGTACGCTTTCACTAATCCATATCCGTAAGCGTCGTAATCGATTATCAGATTGGTGGCGATCAACAAAAAAGGAAGAATCCAGCAGAGTAGTCCAGACCGTAACTGAAAGTGATTCATGGGCAACGGCAAAGTCTGGGCGGCAAACGTTTTGAACAGCAACAATCCCTCCACAGCTAACCAGGCAAAAGAGACTAGGAACAACCAGTGTAAAATAATACCGGTGAGCATACACAATTCTCGTGGTTCCAGTTGATCAATTCCACCCAGAAATACCGCGTAGGTCAGAATGAGAGACAAACATAAGTTGATAATGACGAAATCTTTGTCGTTGAAGCGTTTCGTTATAGACCGTGAATTCAGGTTGCTGAAATTTCTAAAATAATAAATGCTTTAGAAAATGCATTTAGGTAACTTCTGGAGGACGAATTTTGTTCGAATTTAGCGTGTGCTTTCAAATTTACCGTATAAGGAAGGTCATGGTGATAACGACAGTTAAGGCAATGATGGAGATTATTAAGGCGACATACGTAATTGCTGACAAAATCTTGGTTGTAGCTGGTGATACTCCGCTTAACCCGCTGGCATCCACAAGGATTCCAAAACTCGTCAAATGATTGCAGAAACACGTCATGTAAGTGTTGTCTATGCCTCCGCTTTTGCACCCATTTGTGCTCCAGGCGCCAAATCCTTTGTTTGCATAGATATCCCAATAAGCACAAGTGTATGTGAAATTGGTGTGCTGTGAGAAGTAAAAAAGGTAAGTACAAACCGGGTTGGAGAAGAAAAATTTCAATTTACAGCTATGAAAACTTACGTAATAAAGTATTTTTAATCGGATCGTAATAAAGTCGGTCCAGTTTATAACAGGACCCACAGAAATACTGGCACCGGTTACGAAAGACGCTAAAGCGAACTGCCTTGGACTGCTGTTTGGAAAGTCACTGGTAGCATTGTCCGCGAAACCCATCGTCGCATTGTAAATGGTCGAATTGCGAGATACCTCAAACCACATACGGATTTCTTTATGTTCTGCAACGTATGGATCACAGAATTTTATATTTTTGTAATTTTGAAACACACTTCCACTTAACTAAAATTGTTGGCCGATACCTAGTATGATAGTATCATTATCAATTTGGATTAATGATACCTGAGTAAGATATAATCGTAGTTAAAGCACGTAAATCGCATACGCACCAGAAAGTTTAATCAAATAATCGACCAGCGAATCCGGCAACGTGATACTGGATCCCAGCTGCTTCTCGCCAGGAATTTCCATGCTTTTATTATCAATAATTTTATGTAAGTTGTTATTTTCCAAAAACGATGCCATTCCAATAAACCGGGATGCCTTTGACAAACGAGTTACCGTCACGGAAAAATCTTTTGTCGTTGCTGAAATAATTTCATCACTGTTGTTCGTGTAAAATTTAATACTACTCGCAATCTTATCCCGTAACGTCATTAAACGGTTGCAAAGTCCGCTTTTATTGTGCACTTCAGCGATACTGGGTAGTTCGATAACATTGCCAATTTGAAAGAATTCCAGAATTGTTTGCAAAGCCGACTGCTCATTTATGGCTGCCACATTTTCCAATTGTTCCAGCATGGCACTGATTTGTTGCAGTAATACAGCAGACGATTGACCTTTTTTATGCAATTCCTGAACACGTTGAAATATGACATCCAGCAAATTTCCAGCGGAAGGCTGAATTTCGGTTGCACGAAACACGGCATACCAGCCGAAATAATAACAATGGCAAGTAAGAGCGGATACATTGTAAGTAGACGAGGAGTCGGTAAAGGTCACCTCGCTGAACGTTGACGTCTGACAGCCGTTTTCGAGGCTCCATTCGCCGTGGTTGTGGCCATAGGCAACATTGACATTATAATGGCCACAAAGATACCGCAATGAGCTTTCTGTAGAAGTCAGCGGTAATCCATAAACGGTGAAGGAAATCGGTTCTTGGAAGCGGTAAGGCATGCTACTGCCATTCAGTAGACCAGATGGAGGGTATCCCATAAAATCTGCTTTATAACTGATATTAAAACCGTCAAGTGAGATCACTCGGGATATGATACTAATGCCAGTATAATTTAATTTGTCCGGTAAAACCAGGTTTTGAATTGTTGCAGTGTGAAATCCGCTTCGCTGAGAGATTTCAATCCAAATTTGAGAAACGGCTGTTGTTATAGTGGGGTGGCCTATTAAAAGGAGACAGATACAAGAGTTTTGGCGAACTACCTTATTTAAATGTTGAAACGGTCATGCGAATTACGGTACTCTGTATATGTATGTATATCCATGTAAATGCAAGATGACATTAACTGAAACTTTACCTTTTGCAAAATTCTTTTGAAAAAAATCAGATAATTCAATATGACCTCCAACCGGTATCAGCAAGTCGACGAGCGATTTGGGAAGCCTGACGTCTATCTCACAGTTGTACAAGCTGAAAGAATCGATGGGATCGGTAGTCACTCCCACTGCGGTGGATGTTGGCTCCTGATTGTTCGAATATACGAGCACATGCACAGATGTATTCAAAGGGAACTCAAAACCATCACGACTGGTGAATCCAATTAACGTATAATTATAACTGTTATGCAACCAGACGTCCCCAACACTGTACGACAGCCCTTCTTTGCTTGTCAGCGGATACCACAAACCTGTCACCGTATCGTTTGATAATTTCCGCATTAGTATGCTCGGAAGCCGCAGAAACTGATCACAGCTGCCGAAGTTGTCTTCCATTTGCATGAGAACGTGAAGTGGAACCGCTCTGCCAACGCGGACAAACCTCGATAATGTGAGATTCATACAAGTTAAATCGCAGTAAGTCCAACTGGCAATAATATCGTGCAATTCGGCAATAACTGAAGATAGCTCCACGGAAGAGTTTTCAAGGGAGAACCCATTCGGACTAGAAAAAGAATAGTTCCAAAGCCTCTCCCACAGCTGCCGTGTTTTGATAAAATCCGGATCAAAAGTGGTGACTAAATCCAGAAGGCCATCGGTAACGGTTTTCCGTGTGGTACCTATGGTTAGCTCGGCTGGACGAGCAGTGGTCGTTTTAGTGAATAACGCCGAGGTAGTAAAGGCTGCACCTAGAATGCACACACTGAAATAATTTTTTAGGATGTATCCTTCGAATTAAAGGTGATTATTTTTCATAGAAGACAAAATCATAAACCTGTTTATTTTTATTAATACGAGATAACAACCCGGGCTGAAATCCGAGGTTATAAGTTTTTTTTTGTAAAGCCACTTCATGCGCACATTGCTAATGCTAAACTAAAAAGTTAAGCAACTTGGTAAAACTGTACATCAATTTTACATTAATTACTTGTACCCGGCTTGGCTACTCCATAAACAATCAATCAATTAATCAATCAAAATATGGTATACAGCGTTAATCAGCACTGGCCCCTGGGTCCATTGGAACGCTTTTATTTGCACTACCGGCACGCCGTTATGGCTTATTACAAGAAATGACGTCGGCTTCGCCTCCGCATTTCTTGTGGTCTTCAGTGGGTCTCCAACACAGCAATTTTTAAAGAAGAATCGGTTTCGCCGTTTCGGACTTCCTGGTACTCATTACGCGTGCCTACTGGCTTTGCAGGTGAACATTGCTAAATTTGAGAAGCGAGAACTTACAGTACGTACCCAACTGAAAGCAACAGTAATGGTAGGGCAGTCACCTACTAACCTGGCGGACTGTGTGCACTGGTAGTTTGTGAACAAAACTTTGGTTACTCACCCATTTAACGGGCAGTGTGCACTAGATAGCAGTGGTAGTTTGGTCACTCATTCACCTAACGGGAAGCGTGCACTAGATGGCAGTGGTATTTTGGTCACTCATTCACCTAACGGGAAGCGTGCACTAGATGGCAGTGGTATTTTGGTCACTCATTCACCTAACGGGAAGCGTGCACTAGATGGCAGTGGTATTTTGGTCACTCATTCAGTGTAATTATTTCGTGTGTTTGGTCAGTGAAATTAGTACGAGGCAAGCGGCAACTCTTTCCCATCGCTTTAGTAAATTACATCACTTTCCCTGCTGCATCTTCACCGTGTGTGGGCGCACACGTGATTCTTGATTTCAGCCGTTTCACTTATAGACCGGCTTTGCGGCTATAGCTGATTACGCAACTGATTAAGAGTACTCTGATGGAGAATGAACACGATAGCATTAAGGATCCCGTGAGCGCCTGCATACGGGTAAAATGCAGCAGGGAAAGTGATGTAATTTACTAAAGCGATGGGAAAGAGTTGCCGCTTGCCTCGTACTAATTACCTTGTAGTGATTCGTACTATATTTTGCACAACGGCATTTTACGATTTAAATGCCTGTCTGGCCCAGTCTGGGTATATAATGCAGAATTTTTGTCAGCGATTTTCTGATTGAAAGATTTCTGATCAGCGTAATATTTTGGACGTTTCCGCGAAATGGTTAACAGTAAGATGAAAATGTTTTACGTTTCACGCATTTTCTTATGTTTGACAATTAGAAAGGGGCAATTAATCCCATAAGACCCAATTAATCCCTTATGGGATTAACCGAATATTTGTCTTCTTTAAGGTCATTTATTTTCAAACTTAATATTTTTAACGTAGCAACAGTAATTTCTTAAGTATAGATATACTATTCTTAAGTATGGATGCACTTTAACTTTACATGGCAGACCCGGCTTGTGGAGGTGATTTGTTTTGTCGCTTGAATGCATTTTCGAAAAAATGAACACCCTCTGGCCGCGTTTTAGAACATGGGCTTTCCGATGATAGCAGTGGTTTTTGTTAATTCTGTCTGGGATTCTGGCATTGGTGTATGCATTTTTTTCTGTTCGTGATAATAAAGATCTAGAACTAGATATTAAATAAATAAATTGAATTTTCTAGGAAGAAGACTGACAGTTAACAACACTGTATTAAACGACCGTACTTGTGTACTGATCCGCAAGTACTGTGTGGTTGGCTCCGGCTCTTGTTGACCTTAAGTCAGTAACTGGCAGAATATACGACGAAGCCATCGGTTTTGTTGTTGTCCAAACCGAAGTAGAGATGCTTGAAGAGCGCGCGGTACTCGTGGGACGTTGAGGACCAAATGGGAATACCACCGTAAGCTTGGGGATGTCTGTTTCCATTGTTTCCATTGGCGCCGCGGTAGAATACCTCCCGGAAGACCCATGAACAAATTTAGACATGGCTTCCGATGTAGATAGTTTTCTAACAGCTTCTTGCAGTTTTTCATTAGTGGCTTCAGTAATGCTGAAATTTGAAACAGTTACAAGCATTTCAAGTGCTTTGCTTAGCCATAAAACTGTTGGCGGTCGCATTGTCAACTGATTCTATATGTAGGTAGTCTCTAAACCGTTTGATGTTACACTTTTTACTTTCTAGATTAACGAAAGCGTTATTTACCAAAAACAAAAGGCTTCAGTACTACAGTGGGTAAAACGGCATTTTCTTGCATCGATTTTGTAATCCTGTAGGGTGGTTGTTTCTCCTTTGCTTACTGCAAGCAAAATTAACTTGACATACGTATGTTGTTGCGTTCTGAACCGTGTCAGCTGTGGCTGTTTGCTCAAAACTCATAAAATTGTTATGCCTGTTCCGTCTGCGCATAAACTTACATTATTTTATATTGTTCGTCTGTTATTTACATAGTTGAACACTTTATATCTTGTGACTCAGTGTATTTTAGCCATTATAAGTACATTGTAAATATCCGTGAATGCTTCAAATTCATAATGAAAGTCAGAAGGCAGCTTGCGCAAAATTGTATATGAAACCATGGGCGGAATGTTTTCAATTAGCTTTTCTTACTAAAGTATGTGTAAGTGCCGCAAACTTTAGCAAGCTTGATTTGTTAAATTATAAGAGCATCCAAGCAATACTGTAAAAATAGGTACGATTTCCTCTACTATTTTTTAAATGTTTATTCTTTTAATGGATTAGCAGACGCAACCTTTTAAAATACTGTAACAATACGTAAAAATATCACTCGAGATTCAGATCTACCTACTTAGAAGCTTTCGGGAATAATTAGAAGCGAGTACAAGACGGTCCAAAAATTACTAAAATTTTGCCGCTATAATACGTAGTTATACGTATTTACATACTACGTATCATAATTATAACATATAATTTGCATACAAGAATCCACGTGAAAGCACAAAAAGTGTTTTGTGAACAGCTTCAGCTTCAGCCGTTTCAGCTTCAGCCGTTTCAGCTCTTTGTCCACTACCAAGAAAATTGAATTTATCCAAGAAAAATTTGCAAATTTATGCGGTTCATGACGTCACTGGCTCATTTGATAGCCTGGTTGTTTCACGGCCATCCTTCGTTTATTCATAATAACACCGATAAGCTACTCGAGTAGCACTTTAGTACAGTATGTACAAATTACTACGACGACGAAGAATTTGTATTGGTACAGTTTGAGCATGGCCTTATCATGCCTTTATGTGATCAGCTTGTTTACAAACAACGTGCGGACCACGGAGAAAGTCGTGAGGCAATTAGAACTCCAGAACATTTATGTACTACTGTAATACAACAATAATAATATAATATATCAACCTACATAACTATCCTGCTTACCCAAAATTAGTACGAATTGTAGTATATGTGTTTGTGTCTCTGACGATTACGGCAACGAGCCCGGCACAGCTCTGCTCGAACTCATAATTGCAACTTTTGCTTCTGCTTGCGATTAAAAGTGGCTGTATTTCGCACGGATTCTGTAGCTGCAAGGAGTACATAATTTTTTAGTTCCTTTGCTAATTAGGCTAATTAATTTGGGTGAGCTTCTTTTATGGCCGACATCGTCGATTTCTGGGATAGGAAACACGACTGTGCGTGCAGCCAACGAGCCGAGCTCACACTCTATTACGGCATCTACATTATTCCTGCTGCCGCTTTTTTAGCCAATTTTAGTTTTTGTGCGTCGGTTTTAAGCGCCAAAAAATTGCGGACCTTCCCGAATTTACTGTTAATCTCGGATGCGGTGGCCGATTTCGGACTAAGCACCATCATTATTCCCGTACGAATACGCTTTTGGTTCCAGGATGACTGCTGGTCAGCCGGGCACACTTTCTGCCAGTTTTTCATAGCCGCTTGTGAGTACTTTAACGCCACCAGTCTGGCCCATGCCGCAACGATTTCTGTGGAACGACACGTCCGGCTATTTCATCCCGGCTTCCATCGGCGACGGGTTAGATCAATGCTCATACCCGCCATCTTTTTATGCTGGGGATTTCCCACCTTGTTCACATACGCAAAATTGTTCATTCCCTCCACGTTCGGTTTGTATCCGTACCATTTTCAAACCAATGATACGTGCACGCGCTTGATGCAAAAACCCTGCTCTTGTGTCGTCTGTTTGCATCCCGTGGTCAACGCCATTGACGTGATCGGACAGAACATTGTCCCATTGTGTATTACTTTTGCAATGTATGGGCACATCATTTTTGTGGCTTACCGGCGGATACGGCTAGCGGACGTTCTACGGCGGCGGGTCAGCGAGGCGGGCTTATTGCCTGAAATCCAGTCGACCAAAAGCGTGGCCAGACGGGTGGTAGACAGCCCCGAATTCCGCTCTATTCGGGTGTTTGTCGTGATCCTGCTGGTTTTGTTTGCCTGCGTGATGCCGAATATTATCAGCCACTTTTATCAAATGGGACAAGGGGAGGACGGTATGGCGACGCTGATGTTAAAGAAGTATCTCCTGACATCCAGCTGCAATGGAACGTACGGTTACAGTGACTTTGCGATACCGGCAATAATGTGGTCCAACTCGTTAATCAATCCGTTACTGCTTTTCATTCTGAACCGAAACTACCGAAAGGGATTTAGGATATTCCTGGGACGAATCCGATCGTGTTGTTCTACGGAGAAACCGACTGGACGCGCTGAAATCCAAATTCCGAGTTCTTGCCGATGGAATCGCATTACTATTTTAGGGGAACGCACCAAAGGGCAAATCTAGTTTTTAACATTAATAACCAGATATATCTTTGTATAGATTCTCTCAACTATTATTAAAAAGTAATTTCCACCATTACATGTCAGTTTAATTTTTCTCATTCAAAACTGTCTGTATCTACTCTGTACATATAATATGTGCGCACAGGAGATCATAATTGGACCGGCCACGAGTTGTGGTTTCAGGAGATTTTGAGCTTCTTATTTGTGGCTGCAGCTACTAGAACAATGTAGTAAGTAGTTTCAATACTTTGACTTTCAGGTTTTTCACTGCAGATTGCAAAATATTTCAGATGGATTAAATTTGAGTTTAGATATGCTTGGAATTATATGATGGGAAAAGTAAACAACCAGCATTTGATCATGAATACCGGAAGTCGAGAAAGATAAGTTTTGCTTGCCAAAACCGCCGATCTGTCGGCAGACTTGTGTTACAGTTAAACGTCTCACCAAAAGTGTTTAATTACTTCCGGATTCATGCGACGCACTTTTGACCTAATCAAAAGTGTTATGGTTTTGCAATGTAGGAAGCCTTTCAGATTTACCGTAAGCAAGCGTCACCTTCCTGTTATCTTATCGCTTCCCGCTACCACTTACCGGCATAACCGCTACCGCGCCTACGTTAAGTTACAATTAACGTTGTTAATTGGTTTTAATGTTAGCTGGAGGTTGTGTGCTCCCGCTCTTTCCTTTCGCCTTCTATAGCCAGTTACCTGGGTCGGTGGTGGCGCTGCGCCGCTACGGCCGTTAGATCAAAGCGGCCGCCGCCTTGCACGCGCCGACGTTTGCGCTCGGCACTGTTCCTGTGCCCGCGCTTGGTTTGCTTTTTGTTCTGCATTTGCATTTGTCTGTCACTGCATATCTGTTCGTTTGCGCGCGAGTGATTTGTTCTTTTCAAGTTCTTCAATTTTCGAACTTTTCGCGTCTCGATAGAACGTTTACTGCTGATTGAACGAACCAACATGCCTCCTACACGCAGAGGAAGAGGACGTGGGAGAATCGGCACGAATTCTACGCGCGGACAGAGGAATCCAACGCGGCCGGGTCCCCGCCGCCTGCGTTCACAAGTAGTGGTCCCAGCTACTACCACGTTCACATCAAGCACCGACGACAGTATCCGAGCGCTAGCGGAGCAAGTGGCTGCTTTACAGCAGACGGTCTCCACTTTGCAGCCAAGTGGCGGATTAGCGAGTTTGACTGTCCCTCCGGCTGGATCCCGCTCATTGTCAGAATCCTCAAATCGGATCGTCGCTGGCACCGGTAAGCAACCAATAGCTCAGATAACTATTGATAGCGCTCCAGAGCCGAAGAATAATTCCCGTCATCCGGGAGAGCCTGCCGCCTCTTCAGCTTTCAAAGATATGCAAGCCGTCAACCCTAAACTGCGAGAAACTCTTCTGGACCACACTCAGTTTGTCGATTTTGTGGACCTGCTGCCACAGAATCGCGTGCCGTCCAAGCGTCCCCAAACTGGCACAAAGATGATGCACGACCCAGCCACAGGTGAAGCGGTTTTCATGCCATCAGTTAAAAAAGAGCAAATCACGAACTATGCCAGCTGGTCTCGAGCGTTTGGAGTCTTTGTCTCCTATCGCACGCTTAACCACCCCGAGTTCACGGTTCCCTTTATGAAATACATGGATCTCATTGCGTTGTTTTCCGATCCGGACCGCGGGTACAGCTTCAACCACGTCCTCAAGTACGACATGCAATTTCGGAATTACGCCGCCAACAATCCGTACGACACGGATATTTGGACGCGACGCCACGAAGAGTCGTTTCAAGAGTGTATCGCTAATCCCAAGATATCCACCTCTAAGGCGGCTAGCACTAGCGGTTCGGCTCGTCACGCGACGCTCCAGTGCGGACGCTGCAAAGGGGTTGGACATATTCAGAAGGATTGTAAACAGCCCTTTCGAGGCCGCCCTGCTGCAGAGGGGGAAATCTGCAACCTCTTCAATAAGGGCATTTGCTCAACGCCATGCCGCCGCGAACGCGTCCACGAATGCAGCGAGTGTCAGTCGCTCAGCCATGGAGAGTACAGTTGCCCACGCCGCAGTGGCCACGACGTCAAACGGGAGTGACCTTCGCACCCCACTTCGGCCACACGTGTTTGCCAAATACCTCGTCGATCATCCTAATCGGCAATACGTAACCGGCCTGATCGGCATGCTGACCAACGGAGCTGACCTTGGCTACACGGGCCCGCAGCTTGAGCGATTTACGCAAAATTCCCGTACAGTCTCCGAACATCCCGCTGTTATGGCTGAATGCATCCAGAAGAGCATCGGTTCCGGACACGCACGCGGTCCATTTAAAGTTTCCCCTTTACCGAATTTTGTCTGCAATGCGCTCAGCATCCGACCGAAGTCGAGCGGTGGCTTTCGGCCCATACTGGACCTGTCACAGCCAACCGGAAATTCTGTGAATGACTACATTCCGAAAGATGATCCGCCTCTAAGTTTTTGTTCGGTTGACGACGCCGTAAAGCTGATTATTCGAGCCGGCCGCGGCGCAGTTATGGCAAAGCTCGACATAAAAAGCGCTTTCCGGCTGATGCCAGTTATGCAGTCACAGTGGAACCTATTGGGATACAAGTTTAAAGGTAACTACTATTTCGATGTCGTACTGCCATTTGGTTGTCGATCTTCACCTCGGCTGTTCTGCGCTTGTTCGGACGCAATCGAATGGATATTTATTCATATATCCGGTCATTATGCCGTACTGCATTACATTGACGATTTTTTGATTATTGCACCGCCAGGTAGTCTTTGCGCTGAACTTGTACTGCTGTTCAAGGAACTATGCGAAGAGCTAGGCGTTCCCCTCGCAGCAGACAAGCTAGAGGGACCCGCCACTCAGCTAGTCTTCCTGGGTATAACACTAGATTCAGTATCGCGTACGCTCTCTCTACCAGCAGGGAAGCTCGAGCAACTTATCGAGCTGCTCCGGTCCTGGTCGGATAAGTCTACGTGTTCGCTCGATGAGCTGCAAAGCCTGGTTGGTTCACTGCAATTCGCTACGAAGTGCATTCCCGCCGGAAGGCTGTTTCTCAGACGTTTGATTCAGAAAATGACAAATCTGCCGCCTCGCCAGCCGCACCATGCGCAGTCACTCCAATTAGATGCTGACTTCCAGCTCGACATTGCCTGGTGGCTGCAGTTTCTTCCGGATTGGAACGGCAAAGCAAGTTTTCTCACGATTGACTGGAGCAGGCCTGACGTGATGCAGTTATACACCGATGCATCGGGGTCAATCGGTGTCGGTGGCTATTTCGCAGGCCGCTGGTTCAATGCTCGTTGGCCTGCATGGATAAGCAGGGTCAATCCCTGTATCGAATACCAAGAAATGCTTGGCGTGTTCTTTGCTATAACCCTCTGGCAGGACTTATTTCGCAACCTGAAGGTGATGTTTCATTGCGACAACATGGGTGTATGTCAGGCGTGGGATAAGCTTGGATCCACTAACAGAGCAGTACTTTCGCTGATGCGCAGGATGGTGATGACGGTCGCTCAGAACAACTTTACTATCACTATCAAGCACGTTAATGGCTGTGACAACAGCATCGCTGACGCTCTGTCACGGTTTCAGGACATGCGATTCCGCCAGCTTGCCCCGGACGCCAGACAATCGCCGGACGCCTTACCGGATATATGGGAGGAGCTAGAGGCCAACTACATCAGTGCAATGAGCTGAACGCCGTAGCCAACCGGCTTCGATACCACCACATTGCAGCGTCCACCCGACAAGCGTATGATGCCGGTTGGTTCCAGTTTGAGCAATTTTGCGTGCGCCTTGCCGAACATCCACTCCCTGCATCCGATGACACAGTGCTCCGGTTCCTTGCCGATCTTCACTCACGGGGCATAGCGATCGCAACAGCCAAAGTTTACCTGGCATCCATCGCCAACAAACATACTGAATGCGAATTCCCGATTCCGACACGTAGCGCTGCCGTTTCTCGCGCGCTCCAAGGTTACCAGAGACTGGCACCGACGCCTCGGGATCACCGCCTGCCTATCACGCTCGATATTATGCGGTACCTGAAAGACCGCCTTTCCGCAATGAATCTTGCCACGGTCGACAAGCATATGTACTGGGCGGCATTCACCATGGCCTTTGCCGGACTTCTCAGAGTAAGCGAGTACACGGCACCATCACCAGCATCCTACAGTACGGCGCGCACGCTGCTGTTCAATGATATCGCGCTTACCGCTGACGTCATCACCGTGTCCCTTAAAACGACAAAAACTGACCAATACAGTCACGGTTACAAGCTGTTACTGCGTAAGACAGGGCGTTCAGTTTGTCCAGTTCGTGCTCTTGCGACATACGCGGCGTCAAGACTCGAACTCGGAAGTAAGCGTGAACCGCTTTTCATACTGTCCAGCAGAGCTTACCTGACTCGTCAAGACGTCGATCGAACACTGAAGCACCTGCTGTGTCCCCTGCCGGAACATCACCGTTACGGAACCCACAGCTTCCGCATCGGCGGTACCACAACAGCCGCTGTTGGAGGATCCAGCGACAAAGAAATCCAGCGCCTTGGACGCTGGAAAAGCAACTGTTTCTCCGCCTACGTCCGCAGCCAAATTCCAACGGACGGAATCAATCCTTACGCCTGATCATGGATGTTGTTTGGGGTTTGTTTGGGGCCTTCGGTTGCGCAGGGCACTGGTCGCTCTCTTCCGCCGACCTCCGGTCGGCCGGCTTCTCGCTGACCCACGGTCACCGCACACAGCCGCTCACGAGGGTACCAGTCGCCCAGCAGCCGGGGTTCCAACGCCCACAGTGGTCACCGGAAGCGGTACCATTAAGCACAACTTTTGGAACACTTCAGTTGCGTAATTACGAACCAAAGAACCATTGAAATGAAATCGATCATCGACATGGTACAAAATTAGTTTGCGATTAAGCCGGGTAATGGAACAGTAATTGTTGTGTACTGTATTTTATTATACTTATGTAATGAAAAACTATCCGCAGAGGCCTAACTGAAGTAAATGATACATTATCATATACTGAAATGAGTATTATCATGAAATGATTATTATGAAATGATGAAATGAAATGATTATTATCATATACTGAAATGAGTTTGAAAGCACAGAAATGAAATGAGTTTGATTTCATAAATGCGTTTAGTAAAAAGTTATTACTTTGTATCTTGGCTTTATAAATCTGCTGGTGTGTCTGGCTGGCCTTCTTGTTTGGAACTCCGAAGTATCACGTTTACTAATCAGCGTCAGCTTCCGAACATTTCATGTGAAATTCACATGCATTTATTCAATGTATCAGCTAATTATCGCCATCTGAGCCGATCAAAATTCTATAATGGCATTGTAGAATTTTTATTGCTTTAATACGTACTTTGCGGCGCAGCAAATACTTGTGTGGTTCAAAAAACCGGAACTTCTTAGTTAAAACTGCACGCATAGTAGAGTATTGCAATATGTTGATTTTAAGCTAGTACCTACTTACTGCACCATATTTGTAATTTCCCGAATTTTTACATTAGCGGCGCTTTCTGAAAGCTACTTTTCCGTCAAAACATCTCTCCCGTCTTCTTGCCACAAATCTGGATTTTTCTCGATGAACCCTTTCAACATTTCCCGGCAGCGAGCATTATTCAGTACTTCCACTTTGACACCGCGCTGCCTCAGAAGCGCTTCTTCACCGTTCAACGTCTCGTTTTCCCCAACAACGACGTGCTTAATTTGAAAGAAGAGAATCGTCCCACTGCACATAGCACAAGGCGCCAGTGTGGTGTACAGGATGCACTCTTCGTACGGGATTCCGCGACCAGCGTTTTCAATAGCGTCCATCTCAGCATGGAGAATAACGCTGTCCTTCTGTACGCGCTGGTTGCGACCGCGTCCAATAATTTGTCCATTGCGCACCAGAACAGATCCGATGGGCAGTCCATTTTCTTTGAGACCTTTTTCGGCTTCCTCAATCGCAGCGTTCATGAACTGCTCGTGCTGTGCCATTTTCCCGAGTTACTTCTTTGTTCTACCACAAAAAGGCTTGAAACTCCAACTAACACCTAAAACAGAACATCTGAAAAAGCGAGTTTTCTACCGTCTAATAGTTCTGGTGTTGCATATACACTATGCACATCGCCCTAGAGGGCAACAATATTTTTCACAATGCCAATAAGCAAACTGCATCTGGTATTGCACTAAGCTGCCAAAAACGCAGTCGCGATGTGAGCAAATTAAAACTGAACTCACCTGGGCTGTGGATTATAGGACTTAAAGTTTTCCCGAAGATTACTAGCACAGTAGCGGTCTGGGTACATAGAAGACTGCCCGTATTCTCAGTTTTTTCTTTTCGTGGAAAAATACCGGCAAACACCAGTCGCGAATCCGTCTTCCGGTGTATACACGTAGTGACTTTAACAAATCCGTTAAATGCCAAATTCGCTTTTGCAACTCTCTGTTAATTGTGAACCGCACTGGACAGATGTACTTAATTGTACACTTTGCATAGATGGTTCGTCCAACACTTTCGGCATTGTATTGATACCGGACCTTTGCCTAAACTGTTGTGGTATCGCTCCATGCATTTTGAATTATCAAAATGTTACGCAAAAGCACATCGATGGTGATAACAGCATTTGCACTACAATGGATGTTATCATGTATTTTATCAATATTGTACGCTTATTCATAAAAATTTAATTTGCAGCAGCCGATTCCACAAATCGGGAGACTAGCTGACCTGGAAGCAGCCATTCCTACTTCTTAAAAATAGGTATATATAAAAATTTTGTTAGTTACTAGTAATTCTCTTGATTATAGTTGTCACTATAGTTAATATTGCCACAACGATTTTTAATGAACACTTCACAAGCTGCAGAGCTGTACATTTCGATGTGCAAAAGTCAGAAAGCTGTGTGTTCTTCCCATGATCGCACTATCTTCCGAACCCGATGAGTCCCTCACAAACAGTAGACAATCATCTGAATTATTACAACTCGAACTGTACACGCTTCGCTGGAAGTAATGTAATTGGTTTTAAAAAAGCTTATCTGTAAAAAACTTCGGTATAATAATCATTTATTACTATCATCTCTTCCGTCCTCGTACCACAGACTGGGATGTTCGTTGATAAATGTGTTCATCAGCTCCGTACAGCGCACATTGTTTAGAACTTCCAGTTTAACACCACGTTGTTTCAGCAAATCTTCCTCTCCCATAAACGACTTGTTTTCACCAATAACAACGTGCTTAATGTTATAAAACAGAATAGCTCCACTACACATGGCGCAGGGAGACAAAGTCGTATACAACACGCATTCTTCGTACGGTACTCCTCGTCCGGCGTTTTCTAGGGCATCCATTTCGGCGTGAAGTACAACGCTGCCTTTTTGTACACGCTGATTATGACCCCGTCCGATGATCTTCCCTTCCCGAACCAGTACCGATCCAATAGGTATTCCATTCTCCTTCTTCCCATTCTCGGCTTCTTCGATTGCGGCATTCATAAATTTCTCGTGGGGATCCATTACGTACTTCTAGGTAGTAGTACAATGAACGTTCTTGACCTTCACAAAGTTTGTTATAAAGTGAAACCCGATTCAATTGCATGTAAAGTAGACAAAGTATTCCGGAATTGTGGTCCAACTCGTAAGGGATATTCGTAAACAATCTTGCCGGTGTTATACGCCTTCGGCATATACAGAGTACCTGTAGATTTCAGACTATACAGTCTTTCTCTGCCATCTAAAACCCGATGAAATGAACTTTGACAAGCCGATTGCAAGGTTTTGCTTTATACGATCGAGTAGTCATGGAAAGAATCTGATAAAGGTCTAAAGGTACTGTAATATACCGTCAATGTTCCGTCACCACGAAAAGTCGTACATCGTAGTTCGTACTTCTTTTTAATAAAAGGTTTGTTGTATGTACATCCTAAGAAGTAAAGTAAAAGGGGCAATACCTTCCACAAATTTTAATTTAACCCCACGGATGTAGCACACCCAATATCGCCTTGTATACTACCTTAAATACCGAATTTAATTCTGCCAAGCCTGTTGTAATCGACCTTTTCACCAAATTCCTTATAAAGAACGCGTAAAACGCGCTGGCAGGCGAATGATTCCCAGCAGTCGCCATTAAGTACTTGAGTATTTCGCATCATGATCAGTGTGAACTTCGCTTGCTTGGCCACTCGTACATACTAAAACGATGCTCTTAAAGCATCTCAACTGGAGTTGCTTATACAGAGCTTCCAGGGAGCAATCGACTGTTCAGGTTGGAAAAGGATGTAAGGTCACGAAACAGCTGTGATTACGATTACCAGAATCGAGAAACACCAATTCACTGTGCGGCCAGATCCCAGGCCTAACTGTATTAGTACGTCCCGTACGAACCGACGAAAGACCAAAACTAAAATCAGGTTTAGAAACAGAATGGGCACCTGCCGATAAATGTGTCTAGTCATGCTACGCTCATGGTGAGCTGGTCAGAACAGGCAGTCACACATGGTGAACCGCTTAGACAACATTCATACGCCTTAATACGGCCCACGCTCAAGCTCTGACTCTGACTCTGACCGCTCAAAGTCTGACTCTGACTGTCCAAAACTAAGAAAAACCTAAGAAACCTGAAAAAAAAACCTAAGAAACCTAAGAAAAACCCTACGAAACCTAAGAAAACCTAAGAAACCTTCAGAATCAGGGTCAGACTTTTAGTAGTCAGAGTCAGACTTTGAGTGGTCAGAGTCAGACTTTGAGTAGTCAGAATCAGAGTCAGAGTTTGAGTCTGGGCCCTTTAAGGCCTTTAACACTTACATACATCAAGTGCTTATAACAGAAACTTGTAAGCTTGTGCTATCCGTGTTAAATTTAATAATTTTTTACGGTCTAGTTCGCATGTACTGCCACAGAGATAAAAAAACTTTTGCTGCTATTTTCTGCAGTAACCGATCAAATAAATGATCAAGCAATTCGACTCCACCAACACAGGTGTATTAGTAAACTTTGTGAAAAATTATTTGTAACAATTCAAGCAAAATTTCTCATGATCAACGACTCAACCAGGTAGTGAGATTACGGAACATTCGAGCCAGCGCAGCTGCAATGTTTTTGCCAAGAATGTGCTACTAGCAATAAAACCGTCGGGATAGCTATGTCTTTAAAAAGTGAGAAAATCGCTTCAAGATCGGCGGCGCAGGCGCCGCAATGGATCTCCGCTGTTGATTGCTTTGGTCAACTGGTCCACAATGCGCGCATCCAGATCATCTGTTCTGTCCACTGCAATTTCTGTATTCCTCAGTCCACCAAAATTTCTCGGCAGTGTTGAAATTCCTGGCAAACGGATTCCGACTTTGGAAATTTTCGGCTTGGATTCTGATTCAGCCTTTTCTTTTGCGTGTATTTGCTCTTTCTCCTTATCGTCAAACTCCTGTAACATATACAACATAAAAAAACCGACAGCAATTAATAATAACATCACTTAATTTCGGAGGGCAGAAAAGCAGGTACACCTTGTTATTAAAAAATGATGATAACGTTTGATTGTTGACGCAAGCTTCTGTAACGCTTATATACATTCTTTAACGAACGGAGAAACTGGTGCAAATCGTTTTACTTTTCCACACCTTAATCACTCCGTTGATCTGTTTGACGAAAACGCTGACACTTTTAAAGCATTCCTCAATCTTGAACTGCGCTAGATCTTCGACGAAATAATCGGCCACCTTTTTGATGCTAACCAGTAGCGCATCGCGGGAGGATTTTAGAGAAAAAGTTAATGTTTTGGGGTCTTTTAGGGTGTTGGCCACAAGATTTTGTAAACTCTCCGTCGCCGTGCCGAGACGCTTATGCAGATCGTCATAGCGCGATAATAATGCCTGACATTCGGCTTGCAACACAGCAAATTCTAACCTAGAATAAAACAAAAAAGGTCACCCTAATGTTAACCATTAATCATCGCAATACTGAATTCTACCCAGCAGATTTTCCAAGCGGCTCAAAAGTGTCGATGAAATCCAACGCATCCGAGTGTTGCTTTTGAATTTCTTTGACGATGAAATGGAGCAAAGATACTTTTGGCTCGTTACTGGCAGTTTCGACTAGCTTTAGCAATCCATCCAATTTGACGGCTTTAGCTTCACCTAATGTCCGACCCTAAAATACAATACGAATTATACGATGCATCCTTGAATTGTAGTTTTCTATATTGCCTTGTTATTAATGGTATCTCCCAAAAGCACTAACACAAACAACGTTCGTACCGAGTTCAGAACGTTGCCGACTTGCAAGACATAATGCAAGAAATTCCGGAATGATTTGGACTTCAAGATCAAATCACAGCATTCTTTCAGATCATTGAACTCTTTGATCAGTGTTTTGGCTTGAACAGGAAATTCTTTGGAACATAACATCAGCTCGACGTGGAGGAAAAAGTCCGGCATCTTTACGATCCAGTAGAAAAACGCTTCAGCACTATCCAACTCATCTACATTGCCGGTGTAATCTTTGAACACTTCCACCTGCACGAAAGATGTGTTTATGGTGAAAACCTTCGTTTAACAACTAAAACAAATCGTTTCTGAGAGTTCCGTATTGCTTGCACTGCGAGAAAGTATTAGCATACTTAACAAAGATTTGGAGGCCCTGTTGTTTTAATGTAATGCTGCCCATAGTACAAATACTTCCGCAGTACTTCTGTGCATGAAGTCTTTCTGCGCTTACCTCTTCCGGTGTTGGCAGAATGCCCATCAAGCCCGTCAGGTCATCCAGATCAAAATGGCTCACATCCAGGCGGTCAATGTAGCCCACAAGTTCCTTCATACTGATATCTTTGAATTTCTTCAGGCAAATGTTAACTTTCAAACTCCGCTTGGAATCAATCAGTTCAACGTGCTGTTAGGTATAAAAATTCGAATATATTTCCGTCAGTTATACATTTCTGCCACTAATACATGTACTTCGGTAACGATGGATGTGCTGCTATTACCGAAGAGGATTTGATCATTGGTCCCATAACCGATCCTCGTCGCTCATCGCTATCCTTGAACAGCGCTTTCAGCTGATCCATATCGACAGACAAGGTTTCATCTATAGATGTTTGTCTCCAGATGGAGTGCGACACTGCAAACAACATGCATAATTAAAATATTTATTCTTCACACCAGAAACCATTTCTAAATATGCTGCTTACATTTCTCCACAGGAGCGAAAACCTTATTCCAGCGCAACGGCTTCAGCAGATGTTGCGGGATCTTTTTGGCATCCGTCCCATTCCATGTTCCCGAGCGGGGGATGCCGCCTTGCAATGCCGAAGCCAGCGGCGGAAGTCCATTACTCAGTTTGACTGAGGGCGGCGGTGGCGGAACTGGAGCCGCATTTTGACCATGTGGTGACGGCGGTGGCGGTGGGATAGGTGGCACTGGTCCATTTCGGTTGATGTCATGGCTGCTAATGGGAGGCGGGGGAGGAGGAAGCGGGACACTCTGGCTAGGTTGTACTTTCCGGATAGCCGACAACGACAGGGCCGCAGGTGGAGGTGGTGGCGGGGGAGGAGGCGGACATGATACGGTGGGCTTCGGCAACGTCTCACTGTTCTCCGTTGGCAATGAATGTGTCGTTTCAGGAATACCCACAACAAAACCTGTTGCAGTAGATTCAGGAAAAACAACAGGACTGGTTGCCTGGTTGACAACGGAACTATGGTCATTGGTTGTGGCAACTACTCCCGATAAAGCCGCCAGTCTGGATAAAGCCGCATCCAGTTTCTCCAAGATGGTAAAGCTGAAATATAAATTACTGAATGCCACATCTCCAAGTAAAACCACGTTTGTCGCCAGATATACTATAATTAAGCATATGTCGCCATATATAAACATATGGTGGTTTCATAATCAGTTTATTTTTACGTAGGTTCATAGAAATGGAAGGATTTTGCAGGATACCATTTATCGGAATCCATAGTGATAAAGATTTCCGCCAAATGTTGTAACGTCTCCGTGACCTTTCTTCGTTGCTCGCCTTCTTTTGTCGCTAGCATTTGGCCCACAGCTTTATGTATAGACATGCACGAAGATCGTTTGCTATCGAATTCTTCTAAATTTTTTAAAATGCCGTCGATTTGCAGCTGCACGGCAGAATGGTCGTCCGTAAAAAGCCGGCAAAGGGTTTCAAAAAAGAAACTGCAGTCCAGCTCCCGAAGAATTTCTTCGCGCTTTGTTCCGTCACAGAAAGTCATCATACAGTTCACAAAGGCTAGCAGTGAAGCTTTGTAAGCGAATTTAGTTTCATCATCTGTAAAAGAATAAGCTATCTACGAAACACCCAAACAAAAAAAACGTAACGCACTAACAATCAGAAAAATCTATTTAATAGTACTGTATTAAAGCCGATCAGCACGAAGCGCACTTAAACATAACTTTTGCCTGAAATGCGTATTAAACACGTAATAACGCATGATCGTGATTGAAACGGACAAAAATTAAAGAAATGCTTAAACTTTCACCGTTACAATAATACGTATGTGCAAATTTATATATTTTATTTACAAATACATATAGATTAGAGCACACTGTTCAGCTCTAAAATAATACCTGCATATTTTCGTAAATCCGCCACCACTTGGTAAAACAACTGAGATGTTTTGCGAGATTCCTAAGAGTAAAGAGCTGGTAAATTAATTTTCATCCAAATTTATGGCATAAAACTCATCATTCATTTTCAAACTGTACCTGGCAGCTTTTCAAGCATTTGTAGGCTAATCGGAACCCGTTTGGAGAATAAGCACTCAATGCACTGAGAAGTTCGTAGACTTGGTGTTTGACGGGAATATTCTCAGATGACAAGGCTAAAATTATGTCATAATAATAAGTTAAATGTCATAATAATAGCATTGCGATCACCGGAAGTATCGCCAGCTGCATTTGTAAATTATGATAACCTCATAAGTCCTCATTAACAAGCTCACTTGCATTTCACCAGTTGTTGCATTTAAATTTTAAACATGCTGTGCATCGCCGTACGAACGTAAACAATTTTTAAAATCAACAGTTGCAAGCGAGACGTGCCGGTTTTGCTGCATGCTCAGTATCGGCCCTAACGTTTTATCATAACTTTTTGAAGGGAGCCAAAGAGAAAAAATTTTTACAGTGGAAAAAATAAAGCTGGCAGCACAGCGACGGATTGGACTACATATTCTCACCTTTGGCCAACTGCAGAGCGGTACGGTCGTATTTATGCCTGACAATATATTCGATCCCGGGTTCGGAATTTAAAACTTCCCTGATACAGCTTATATTCTCCAGCAATACCATAACATCTTCCAATCGACTGAGATGCACACTTAACTCCTCCAAGGCAGTCAACAACATAATCAGACCTTCGCGCGCCAAGAAATCCTCCATCCAAACATGATCGCCATTGCGGAGAAAGTCGCGCAGAACTGCAAAAGTAAACAATCAACAGCATTCCAGAAAAGGAAATATTGCGCTTCATTTATACACTCCTTTTCCACCAACAATCTTATCGCCCAAAATGCTGATAACTCACGGTATTTGCATAATATATTCAACCACATACTTGTGAATTAATAAACATCAACCAAACAAATGAGTCATGACACTTACGCCGGTAATTGTGGAGTGTTGGATTTTTCAGCAATGGTAAACAGTCAGCTGGCCGTAGTGAGCGCTGATTAATGCCCAATGTCAAAAGTGATGGATTGGGGTTTTTGTTGTAATTCGTCCGGCGTACCAGCTGTTTCCACTTTTCCGGAGTCTGCGACATTATTGTGGAGAAATCACCGAAATCTGTTTCCGTTTCTTCCACCATATTTTGTGAAAACTGATTTCCTGTCTAACTTCATCCAACACTCAGATCAGCTACAACGAACATGAATTCCAGCCTTCACGTATGAATTGTTTATTTATCAAGCACTTTATGTCAAGAGATATAAAGAAATGTTACACAGGTAGTAAGAGATAGCAGAACAAATTTAATGGGTTAGTTGGCGATAATGGTCCATCTGCTGAGCATCTACACAGGCAGTTTTATTTTATTATGCAGCGAGGAATTCAGCACGTTGATTTGTTACCGGCAATTGAACTCCACGTCAGTCATAGTCTGGTGATTTTCTGTTCGGCAATAAAAAACGAGATTGGCATGCTGATTCATGCAGCAGTTTACATACTTTTCCCGGCATTAAATCTTCGCATTCACTCCGCACTTTTATATTGACAATAAACACATTTTTTTCAATGCTCTGGTGGTGCGTACACTGGTAGCACTTAAAATTAGTGCTACAGAACAGCCGTCATACAAGGATGTGGTGTGTACTTCCGGATACATGTGCACAAGAAATTGCCGGCATTTTCTAAAGCTTTACGCGAGAAATCGAAATGCAGCCACTTACCTACTGTACATTAGCTTTGCTACAGCTCGAAGCTGTCATTCGGCTTTGTAAATCTGATAGATTTAATTAAGTGAAATGAGTGTAACAACCAGCACCTCATCACGCTGACAAATCTTCGATTACAAATTAGTGTCAAATGTGTCGAAAACAATTTGTTGAATTTGCATAAACTTAAGAGTCTTAAGACATCATGTAGGACAAAGTGCTCTGTGTACATAATTACTGCCAGACAAACTACCATGCAACGATGAGCGATATTTAAGCCCTCCGGCCGCTTATTTGTACTTTGCATTTGTGCAGTTCACCAGGCCTTTAACTCTGAAGTTTGCATGTTTTCATCGAACAACAAACACATAACAAACAGATAATTTGGTGACTTCCTCTAAAGGTCAAACGTCGCCTAAAACTTAGGCACCGGGTTCAAGGAAAGGTGCATGGATTTTAAGCCAGCAGTACCATTATCCCTTCGCGCCCATTCAGACCACGCAAGACGCAAGTCCAACGTCGACTTTGCAGATGCATGTGGTATGCCCGTCGTGGTCGACAGTCAATCAATGCGTTAATTCGCTCAGCCCGTCGTTTTGCTGGTCGGTGCCCATCAGCGTATCTGTAAACTATTTTCAGTCTCAAGTGTCGGTACAAATTTTTTATTCTAAAGGTAGGCACGTTGGGAGATTAGTTAATCGCGCTCCGAACCGGAGCATTGGTCGTTCTTGATTCTGCGGTATTTCCGTCCGCACCAGAACCGGTGGTTTCGCAAACGGTTGGCATAGTCGACAGACTCAGCACATAGCCTGAAGAAAATTTTATACACCGGCGCGGCATTGCACGTGCCATGATACGCGTGCTGGAGAGTAAATGCCATACAATTTTCCCAAACAAGTTTAATGATCGACAGTGCACCGCCATTTAAGTACTGTACACAGAATGCCCACGAGTTCCAGTTTCGAGCATTACTAATCAGAAGCAAGTTTTGGGACTGCAACATACGATTCGCTGAATAAGCAAAATTCCAAAGGTAACCATGCATCTAGCTGAACCGGAAGTACACCGGTTATCAGATTATAACACTGGCAAGCATCGGCCATTACGTAGTCATAAATCTCTTGAATTTTCACGAGAAACACTTTATTTTATGATTATACATAGTAGTTTGTCCTGAAAGCTTATAAAAATTGCTGCCGGTTGCAACGCGATATGCCAACTGACCACAACTCATCATGCTCTTCCTTTTGAATACTATCCTGTTTCTCGCATGCTATGCGAATGCGGAAGTTGCGGCTGCACAGTCGGCATCCAGCTACAGGCAGGCTCGAGCAGTGAGCTTAAGCCTAGCGGGAACGATTGGATTCTCGCCCCGTGACATACTGTTGGAAAGTCTGGAATCAAAAACCTGCTTCGATATGAAGAACGCCGGAAAGCGCGTCGGCACGGAGGTGGTTCTCAACAGTTGTGGATTTCCTGTGCCGTCCTGGAATCAACTATTCACCCTGCAGGATGTGGACGGGCAGCATTTCGTGATTAACAACCGCAATCACAAGTGTCTGACATTCTCGTCATCGCAGGCTCTTGCTTCCGCCGACCAATGTACCGGTGATAGTGCAAAATTCTACCTGGATATGTCGGCGGATGGGCAGTCGTATCTGTTGCGTCAGAAAGGCTCAAACCGCTGCGTAACCACCACCGACCGATTCGGTACCAATGGCGGTGATGAAGGCCTCAAAGCCGCTGCCTGTGACCGGAATGATCCGCGACAGTTCTGGAGAATTTTTTCAAAGGATAAGCCTAGACGATTCGCTCCCCATCCTTCTCGGTGTTCGAATTAAAAACATTTAAATCGCTCAAACGTCAGCTGATACACGTTTTTCTTGGACATATTTCTGCAGTAATATATAAAATTTCATTGTACGAACCCACATTCGCTTCATCATGCATGCACTTATCATAAAAACGTTTTCATGACTGTGTACAGGCTGCTTATACAAACTTAAAACTGATATTATAACAAATTTGTGCCAATGCTTCGTAATTATTGGACATCTGCCGCATTCGCAAAATGTTTTATCAAATATATAACGTTCTGAAGTCACGTAAAATAGATCCAAATGAGCACAACTCGTAGAAGACAAACTGCACAACGTAAAAAAAGCAACAAACAACAACACCATACCACGACTTTTCTAGCGTTCCCGTTTAACCACAGTTATATCTTTTTACAGTATCGGAGGTGTAATAAATAATGACAGTACTGTAATAACAAGTTGACAGTTCTGTAATAACACACAAACAACTAGCAACCGTATCACTGAGAACCACTGACAAGTACCTGATATCGGGATACGGAGATCAATTAACATTCACTGTCGTTAATATAAACGGGCAAATTAAATGCTTTCATTTCCTTGGCAGTTCCAGCAAGAGTGCCTGATTAAAATACGATATACTGATAACACCGGGACCCTGTTCCCATGGCTCGCCGTCAACTTGCATCGGCACTTTCCCCCGGCGTAGTGTTAGTTTAATGTTCTTGGCACGACACAATCGATGCGGACTAGATAATCCCACCTGCATTTGTGCGATATGAAAGGAAGAATACAGTGCAAAGACTTCCAGATATCCATCATCTATCACTTGCTCCGCATACAGCGGATCCCCTGCTGCATTGAGATTCCATACATCCACTCCGGCGCCCCAGCTCGGAATATTCAGAAACACCAGTCCCTCAATCACCGGCAACGTTAGCTGCTTTCCATCACATTCCAGTGACACCTTGTCATTCAAATTCAAACAGGCACGCTCCAGCACGTCCATGGTGCCATACGTAAAATACAGAAATTTATTCATATAACGGCTGGCAAAAAAGCGAGGTATTTGCTCGCGTTTCCGGTGGAAGTTCAACGTCACCAATGCGTCAACACCCAGGCTCACGTAATTGTTGAACGTCAAGGTTTTGGCCGGCAACGGAAGTCCGATGCGGGTCGGTCTAACGCATACTGTCCACCGATCCACCATGGCAAATTCCGCTTGTGTTATATTACGGAAGACCTTCTCCATATTCAAGGGAAGCGATACGGCCGAACCCCAACCAAGAACGTTGCTTAAATCGTTGCCTACAAATCCATCAAAGTCAGTGGCACAATTACCAAGTTGGATACGGAGCAGAACACAATGCTTCCATTATATAACACAAAAACAGTTACCGTATTTATGTATATATTTAAATAGGCCGATGGGAAACATCGATCGCGCTGATCAGCGAAACAATTCGGGAATACAGATGCAGAGCATTTGATTTAGTGGGTTAATTAAAGGTAGGTGCAATAAGCGAAAGTTAGCGAATAGTCAGAACGTGTGTAAACACGGTAACACATCAGAAATTCAGAACACTTCTATACACGTCTTAGAACGTGATGGTGTTAGACACAAAGGCGAAAGAAATTCGATTTTCAAAATATATGCTGTAATTGCAGTTACCGTACACGTGTAGTTTCTTATGAACTGCAAATTAATGATATCACTTGCACGAAATATAACACGCCACAATTGAGCAGAGTACGTGCGTCATTCCTTTACCGACAAAAACTTCAATAATCATACAAACAGAGAATCTCCGGCTTCTGCTAAATTTCACCTGTTCCAATCGGGATAATACCAACAGCCGGACGCGGTTTCAACTTCAGTTTATCAATCGTGGTCAAAATCCATCCCACGGTCCCATCGCCGCCACAAATCAGAATACGACAAACGTGATTCGGCAGCAAATTAATCCATTCCAAAACTTCCTCCGGCTTCACCACATTGACATCAATCACCTGTCCCGGATTGAGTACATTGCGAAATGCTCCTAGAATACTGGAACTATCACCCGCCCCACTCTTCCGATTACCGATGACAA
Source organism: Paramacrobiotus metropolitanus (assembly GCF_019649055.1). Taxonomy (NCBI): domain Eukaryota; kingdom Metazoa; phylum Tardigrada; class Eutardigrada; order Parachela; family Macrobiotidae; genus Paramacrobiotus; species Paramacrobiotus metropolitanus. The sequence goes on from NW_026570282.1 coordinate 57,448, forward strand.
TTAACGGCATCCAGTGGGCATTCTCTGGAGCGCGCACCGCACTGACCACCGTTTGACGACGCGGACGCAGTCCGACTAGTTTTAACTTGATACAGTTTGGCGGAATAATAAAATCCCGATAGGGACCCAAATCGCAGATATCGTTCAGGAAATCCACACAACGCGTGTGTACGGTAATTTTGCACCAGATGCACCGAAAATCGGTAAGATGATCCTCGATTTCGCATTCGTCGTGGCAAATACCGCAAATCGACGAAGGTGGCAAATTGCCTGGTGAACACAAGAAATAATGCTGTATAACTACGTACCAGATAATTTGCTTTAAGTGTATCAGTACTGAATTCTTGTTGCATTTCAAAAAAATAACAAACAGATTACAACGCTTACTACAGTATAAACAAATTATAGGATCAAATTATTAAATTATCAAAATTATTAAATTATTATCAAATTATTAAATAAAAGTTCCAAGGCAAAAAAATTGTAAAATACTTTATAACCAATATCCAAGGTAATTACCCCAACTAGTTACAATAAAAATTCTGCATAATAACTGAAGCTGTGCTTAACGCTACTCCTAACCTTTAACAAGATGATGCTTCATATCAGGCCCAAAACTGGACATCGCCTTGCACCGAAGACTCCCGTGCGCTAAATGAGCACATTTTCGATGAGTTACAATATCGCAGGCTTCGCAGCGAAAACCTTCTTCCACAATATCTTCGCAAATGTTGCAGAAAGAAGCATGCGCAAAAAGATCAATCAGAACAAAATTGTGTCCTTTGATAAACTCGCGAACTGGTAACAGATGATGGCGGCTCTCCGTGAAACGCTGTCCACGACGCTTAACGAAAAGGTACACACCAGCTGCAAGCAGCGCGTAGATCCCCAGCTCCAAGGGATCAAAGTGGCCGGTCCAAAAACTAACAGCAGTGGTGTTTCCTCCAGATGGGAAACTCATCCTGGATGCATTAACATGCGCTCTTCGTCAAAAAAGCATCCGTTGTACTATCCACTTACCCCAAGGGAAACCGGGGAGGGCTGAACAAGTTACAAGTTACAGGAAAAAAGGCTCTCATATTAATTATTATCGTTATTATGCTACAGGTCTTCTACAGTTCACAAACCGCCAGCACTTCAAATCCCTCAGCAAAAAGTAGCACGCTTTCCGAAAAAGCAGAAATACATGGGAGCTGATGGTTCATGACAATATTATTTGACTTTTAAAAATTATTAAAAATAAGAATTGGTGAAAAATCGTTGCTGTTACTAGTACTGGAAGTTTGGTACTTCGTACTCGATGCTGCTACTTCGCTAGCTCCACGACTTATGAGTCAGATCAATAACCGCCGCTCTGGGTGGTTGGATGGTCAATGTTGACGAAATCGCGGAAATCATACTCGTACCGTATTATCAGATCGTAGTTTATTTTGAGTAAGTAGATTGTTAGAAGTTTACTGTAAACAGTAAACTGTACAGTAAACTGTTTACAACTAACTTCTGAAGTTTCACAGGTTTTTCCAGTTTTCCACTTTAGTCTCTACTTCTCGGTAGTGCACTGTTTTTGCAACTGGCATTTCAACAATCAGCAGTTCCTTTACCCTCCAGTTCACTGTTAAAGCCAAACCAACTCCCTGCCGAAGGGTAAAAGGAATCGTGGGCATTATTTTGCACTCGAATACGAACATCCAAGAATGTCCGGAATGCGACCCGTGCAATCAACTCCTGCTGCAATATCGAAAAACATGAGCACGCAGGTCTTCAGCGAATCAGCGAAAAAACAGAAAGGAAAGGCCTCAAAGCTTCTGCTGGATGGCATTGATTTGTTGCAAGCAAAATGGTCAGTACTTTGTCGCTCCACGCGAGCTTTGAATATCACATATTTTAACCAGTTTATTGTTTCTGTCTTATGTCAACAGGCCGGTGATTCCTCGAGAAAACCAAGAAAAGATCTTTTCGTACCTAATAAAGTAAGTTGAAGCAAGTAGATTTTTTCCGTATTATCAGAACTAACAGAAAGGCTTTTCAGCTAAACGGTTGGTGTAAAGTATAGACTCAGTGTAGAGTGTGGACCAACAAAATGAAATATTTGTAAGTCTCCGAAATCTCGAAACTAATTAGAACGGTTTTAATTTCTTTTTGTTGCAGCTTTTTTGAAACCGTAAATTTTCGTCTTTTAACTGTCAAAGAGCAGAAGCAGCTGAAGAAGGCAGAATCGGAAAAAACAATGGGGGAATCAGCTAAAGCACTTAAAGACCGTCAACACGCTGTAAGGTAGGTATACGGTATTTTTCTGAATTCTCAGAAAATGTGTTGCGAGATTTTAAAGATTTTATTATAAAAAAATCTTCGCGTTCGCTTGTGTTGTGCGTATTATGCAAGTATTTTATGGTTGCGGAAAGTCATTTTTTCCAGAGAGATTAAAAAGGATGTCGTTTTTGGAATCAATGAAATAACGAAGGGCCTGGAGCGGAACGCACTGTCAGTGGTGATTGTCGATCGTTCGGCGAAGCCATACTCGTTTATTTCCCACATTCCAGCGTTAGCAGCGTCCACTGAAATCCCTGCTGCAGCTTTGGAAAATCTTGCTATTACATTAGCGCCGAAAATTGGAATAACCTCCGTGATCGCGTTCGCGTTTAAGGTGAATTCTAATTCTGTTCTCTAAATGGAATTTAATGGCATTTGCATTTCTTTGTTTAGAAAAATTTGAAATCCAGCAGTGCAGAGGACGTCGTGCAGAAATTATTGCCACTTATACCGAAAATATTAGCACCTGGAAATCAGAAAAAAGTCTCCCCCCTTTCAGACGATGCGGAAATGGAAGAATTACAACCTTCCATCAAATCAGAAGTTAGCGCACCGGAAGTTCGGACAGCTCCTTTAGACAAATCCTTGTATTCACCACTACAAATCAAGACAGTCGTGAAGAACGAAAATCGGGTGACGGGAAATTCTGGAAAAAAAAACAAGAAGGCTGGTCGCGGTGGGATTCTAATTTCGTCTGCAAAGCGCAAACAACCAGATGCCTAGTTTCAAATTTAATCTTTTTTGAGTATTATATCCTGCATCAGACAAATGCATCTTGAAAGCGGTAAACTTTTTGGCACAATATACAGTTTGGCAAACAAAACAAAATTCCGTTAAAAGTTTAAAATAAGACTAAACAAGATTTAGGACCAGGAACAATTAGGATGCGAAACTGCCGAATGATACAAGGACACCGATTTGAAAAAGTATCATTGTCATAACAAATCATTCGGGAGTTGCAAAGGTCGTATCGGTTCAGACGATTTCGCCAGTTCTTTCTTGAAATACTGCACAGTCTTTGAAAGCCCATCTTTAAGTGACACCTGAAGAAATGTTACAACATCAAAAATCTTTTCTAATATTCCGACTAATACGAATTCCTACTTTTGGTTCCCAACCGAGTAGATTCTTAGCGAGAGTAATATCCGGTTTCCGCCGGCGCGGATCATCAATCATCGCTGGCTTGTTAATAATCTCACTCTTTCCATCCACTGCATTATTAATCATCACCGCAAATTCCTTTACACTGTGTTCTTCGGGATTACCCAGATTAACGGGCAGGCTGTAATTTGCGGCCATTAATAAAATCATCCCCTCCACTAGATCCGATACATACTGGAAAGAGCGTGTCTGTTCCCCGCTGCCATACACCTTCAAAATTGGACAACATATTATCAAATAGTACAAATACATATTTTTCTTATACATGTTCATACATGCTTATACATTTACTGTGTACTAACCATGAAAAAGCAATACAGCATCCAACCTCACAAAAACAAATTAGAAAAAGATTTTCTTAAAGCTAGTTATGTTAATTTTAATACAGACGCATGCTGATGACTTTAACGGATGCTTTATACTTTAAAATCTGCACTTACCGTAATTGGTTCATTCTGCAAAGCCTGCAAGATGAAATTGCTAACCACTCGCCCATCATTCATATGCATCCGCGGGCCAAAAGTGTTGAAAATTCGCGCCACTGCTACCGAAACGCGTTCCTGCTTCTGGTAGGCATAACACAGCGTCTCCGCCACTCTTTTGCCCTCATCGTAGCACGACCGCGGTCCGATGGGATTGACATGTCCCCAGTACGATTCCGGTTGTGGATGGACTTCCGGATCGCCATATACTTCACTGGTGGAGGCAAGCAGCAGCTTAGCACGATTGCGTTTGGCCAAGCCCAACATATTGACTGTTCCGACGGTGTTGGTCTTTATTGTCTTGACGGGATTGTACATATAATGGGGTGGTGATGCCGGCGAGGCCAAGTGGTAAATTTCGTCAACTACTCAGAAAAATTATGCCACAAAAACATTCAAGCAAAATATTATAAAACATTATCATTCACCTTCAATGAACAAAGGATTAACAATGTCATGATGGATCAATTCAAAATTTTCGTGTCCAATCCAGTGCTCGACGTTTCGCTTACGACCGGTAAAATAATTATCCACCACAATCACTTCATGGCCTTCAAGCATTAGTCGATCAACAAGATGAGACCCAACAAAACCTGCGCCTCCGGTAACCTGGATAACGGAGTTAACACAATACCTCACACTAACTCCCACATTGACATTCCCATGAGAATTCCTAACCAGCATATCACCACCTAATTAAACTGATAGCAACTATTGTACAAGTACTTACTTGTATCTATGGACTACAGGTATATAATCATGTAAAAAATTAAGCAGCATTTTGCGATACAGTTACCGAAGTCACACATACCAAAATCCTTCTTCGGTCTTTGTAGTTAAGATTTCTCACTTCAGGATAGACTTTATGCCTGCAATATTAAGAAGATGCAGTTGGATGCACAAGTGCCAGAACCGAAATATGCTGCGAAATTAACATGATAAAACAATTTTAACTACAGTAATAAGCGATCTGACCGCTCACGGGATTCTCACCAATGCGTTAGTTAAACAGAGCTCTAAGAAGTCTAAATTTTGATCGTTTAAGTGATTAAGTTGCACCGAAATTAAACCACCGATCAGCACAAAAACGAAAAGGCTGGTAAAAAGTTATAATTTACAAAATTATCGCAATCAGTAATAAATTTTTATAATTTAAACACTAACTGTTAACTGTCAACATCTAAAATTATACGCTATATCAACAGTTAACAGTGTCAACACATACTTGTGGCTCAGAATCTCCAGATGCTTTTCCAGAGCATCCAAGCGTGCATAAATACTTCTGAAAGGATATAAAAGCAAAGCGGATGGAGTATGATCACAAATCAAAACGAATTCAAAACTGAAGATATCCCTGGCGAAGATACAGGCTGCTTAGGTGAACTCACATGTCTCCCGTATGGTTGGCACTCTGAGACCACACATGCCAAGATAATCCTGCAATCACGAATTAACCCATTATGGGAAGCTCCAAAACAGCCACTTGAAGCTCATTGATGCTTTACCTAAAGCAATCAACAGGACGACGAGAACAAGCCGCAGGATCATATTTTTTCGGAAACGGTCCGCAAGATACCGCGGCAAACTTCTCAAAGATTTTCTGCTTTCCAGCATGTCATGACTCTGTGCAGGATAGACTGTGACGAATAATTAGATGCATTGCAGCATTAAACGAGCCGGATAACATAAAAACAGAACAAACAAAATTACAGAAACGAGGAAGTACCGGTACATACAAACTAATCCAGTTCAGTTATTACTTCAGTACTTGTCCCGTTACAGGCAGTACAAAAAAGTGAAAAAACGTAAAAACATCCACCGGAAGCTTCACTTTTAATAGCCTATTTCAGATTGCATACGGTAGAGGCTCCGTACATAGAATCGCACGGCGTCAGATAAGCAGTACGTTGGCAGGATGAAAACTGCTTCAGATCTTTGTGCGGTTACACTTTGGTCACGTACAGAGTACAGCAACGAAAAAATTAATCGAGTCGAGTGCGCGCGAGGACGTGACCACCCTGCTAACGGTCGGCGGTCTGAGTGCTCAAAAAAGATCCACGGGTAGCATACGCTGGCCTACCATTCACTCATGTGTTTGAGCCGTTGCAAGCATCCGCGTAAGGCAGATAGTTTTTACGCGTCACCGCACGACGCTAGGTTACAGCTGCTAACGTCGCGAACGGACGTAAAACAACCCGCAACCGAAGGTTCCATATGGAACCGGAGCCGAATGGAGCACAAACCGTGCAATCTGAAATAGGCTAATACCGCACAACGGGCCTGGTGCTTATGGCGGGCACCCGCCTTCGCGAGTGTGATAAGGCGGTTGTCAACAATCAGGCGGGCGTCGGTGGCGGGTATTGCAGAAATGCATTTGCAAAGTGCACTTTCCCACTAGCTGCGCATCCAAGCTGCTAGTGCGAGTCATACAATACTTGCTTACGCTACTCCACGCTTTATGATTATTGATACTTACCTTTAAAACCATCTTTTGTCTACAAAAAAGACTTACGCAGATCTTTCTAAATTGATTTGTTGGGCTTCTTAGTTATGATACAAAGATGCGTAATGCAGGATAAATGTCCCAGTGTCCCGTTAATTTATTAGCGGACTTATTTTACTGGTTTCCAGGACTCACTTAACCTGCCAGGTATTTTCTTAAACCACTAAAGAGAATTGGTTTTTTTAATACAAAGATACAAAGGTAAAAGGCACAGACGCAAAATATATATTTTATTTTGCTTATGAAATTATATAATGATATATATATATATATATATGTTATTATATATGTTATTTTATATATTTTGCTTATAAAGGGAATGCGTAGAGGCGACGACAGCTATGAAATTAGGACAAGCAGTTCAATGCAACTAAACCGAAAAAGAGGCACTTTGAAACGCAAAATTAATTTTGCTTCAGCCCTAAAATGGTTTCAAACTGAATTGTTTACTTGCGGAAGCTAAAAGTAACAGCATTTTTGGACGTCAGAGGAAATCCTGTATACTGCAACGAAATAGGCTGCAACCTAAATTCAAAGGAGCGTTCCGGGAAACGCTGGATTTAGGCAAGCAACTTAGGCCACAGCCTAAATCTGGTAACCGCAGTTTTTTAACAAAGAATGCATACCAAATAAACCTTTCCAATTTTTTTCTTTAACGTGAAGATCAAAACAGGTGGGAGAATGTTCTGTGATAAAGTGAATGAAGGTAAAAAACACTTAGGCTGTAACCTTAATTAATAGGAAAATTTGAAAAACTGTAGCAGTAAAAATAAAAGAGTTAGATGAATCGCGTTTTGCTCAATATTTCTATGTGATGTGATACAGGTTGAAACCTCTTTTTATTTATTGTTGAAAACCATTATGCGATTGAAACCAGATTGTATGGGACTTTTTATCTAAAGCAATAACGGTTTATATATATGTAAACAGTTAGTAAACCGAATTCTGTTTTCTGTTTGTTGGTCCATGACTGGTAACCTGACTGTCCCACAAATTTTAACGGTACGGCTAGCAGACTTACCGTAAAATTTTTCATTAGCAATAAAATATCATAATTATTAGAGTTATAGTTGCTTCATTTCCCGGCATCAGGGTATGCACGAGACTCTTTGAGAATACGGTCAACGGTGTCTTGAGCATCTAAATGCATTATACCTGCTAAATTGCCAACACTGACAATATCGTTCTGTACGTTTTGCGGCTAATTTGCGGGTCTACTGTTATTTTATATTTGGTCACCTTTTTCTGGTCTACGTTACTTGATATTCAATATTCTTGCCGTTAATTTTCTTACAACTGTTATTTTAGCTTGTTTGGTACTTTGGAGTAGATAACCATAAACATCTGCTTGAAAAAAGGGGATGGTGTCAGGATGCGTTGGTTTTTGTATTAAACTTTAAAAAAAACTTGTTCGAAATCCTGAAGGTGTCAAAGCGATCCACGTATATAGCGTTACATCCTCTTCTGTTTTCAGTTGGTCGCATGATTGAACCTGTTGCCTACTTGCATAACAGTCAAAACAAACAAAAAGACTACAAACCGTTCGTTTCTTTGACTTACAGTTGTAAAAAAACGAGTTCAGCCACGAAAAACAAAGGCAAATACACAAAAGCAAAAGTGCACTACCGATTAGGCAAGTGCAGTGCAATTGGTGCCTCGGTGCAATGTGCAATTCGGCAATGCCCGCCACTGATATTGATACAGTACCCGCCTTATTGCACCCGCCAAGGCGGGTGCCCGCCATAAGCACCTGGCCGCACAACGGGCACAACGTACGCGTTCGCACAACACGTGCCGTAAGGCACGTAACGTATCCAATCTTCCAAGAACCAGGCCGCGGCCGCACAGGGCGTACGTACATACACGCGTGCTGCATACGTGCCGTAAGCACGGAGAGTGCAGAAAGATGCTGTGCAGAAAGGTTTTAGTTTTGAAACAGATCACAGAACTTCCAAAAATCATCCATTTGATTTACTTAGAGTTTTGTGTGAAAATTTTGTCACACAAGTCTCAACACTGTCTTGAATTTGGGAACTGGAGTTGTTATCTTTCAGTATTGTGGTCTAGCATATTACTAGTAAATTTTTAATTCATCTGTCTCACAATGACTACCGCGGCTCGTCCTACGTTCAATCCAGCTGTGGGGGGCTCACAACGAAATGAAGGTGCTTTGGCATATCAGTCGCAGCAGTATAGCTCTCAGGACCTTCCTGGCCATAAGAAACTGAAACACAGGTAAATATCCTGTTGCTACTTGCTTGTTATCTGGACCTTCAGTTATCCTGTTTCTTTCGCCATTCAGACAGCCAGGCCAAGGGACAGTTGATGACGTTCGCAATCGCGATTTTCGCACAGAACTCGAGCAACGCGAGTACAGACACAAATCGTCCAAGCGAGGAGCCATTGATGGTAAAACACTAAAACCGTAACATTTATGACTTACGTCGTGCGATTTATGTTTTTGAAAATGAAAAGAATTAAAAGTAAATAGCTTTTCGTGTACTTGTTTGTCCGTGTTTTTTGGTAATGCCATTGTCATGAACCTGTGCACAAAGAAAGCCGTGTTATTTTTCAGCTACAGCACAAATTCTAACATGGCATACAGTTTTTCTACGATGCAGGTGTGATTAAGAATTAAAAGAATTATGATTTTGCTTTTTGGAGTGTGTAATAGCCATAACGAACATAAGTTATTAGTACCGAGTATCGGGGACTACAGATATTTCATATTACTACAAGTACATACAGTTATGATCTATTTGCCCCATAAGCACTTACATGGTTGCAGATGGAGCATATTCCTCAGCCCAGAGCAGTTCGGGCAGTGCCAAGAAGGCCCGAGTGGAAGCCATTACCCCTGGAAATCTTGATGCTGATGAACCTTTAGATGACTCAGACAAAGACACCAGCGACGAGGAAGATGAAGACGATACTGCCGAACTCATGGCGGAATTGAATCGTATTAAGAAAGAAAGGGAAGCAGAACAGGTACGAGTAGGCTTTCCAAGTCGTCCATGTATCGCGCAGCCGTAGTGGTCACAATTGGGGTTTGTTTTGTGTCTTGCGAAATGCATTTACGGCTAGTAAAACTATGCTGCAGTCAAGCATGTTGAGTAATTTTGGACATGGATCCGTTTAATGCATAAAAATGCGAGCTGCAAAATCATTTTACGGCCACGTTTCAAGCCATTTCAAAAAAATCCAAAATCAGATGTTTTCCAGCTTCACTGTATTATATTATTCAGTTAGGTAACCTTTTTCCATTGATTTTTTCAGGTCAAAAAGGATGAATCAAGAAAAGTGGAAGAAGAGCGTATACGCATGGAGAATCTACTACATGGCAACCCTTTACTTACCAAGAAGGGCGGCGATTTCACTGTGAAAAGAAGATGGGATGATGATGTAGTATTCAAAAATTGTGCAAAAGGTCAGGACGAAAGGAACAAACAGAAAAATTTCATCAATGATTCTCTACGATCCGAATTCCACAAGAAGTTCATGGATAAATACATAAAATAATGGCCTATTATTTCGGCATTACGTTATTTCTCGTTAGGTAAAGGTGAACGCTGAACAGTTGGATGCTGGAAGAGCTTCAGTTTTACCTCGATTTTGCTTTTATTTCAAGATGTACATGTTCAACATTTTCTCTTCTAGGATTTTCTTGATGTTTACAAAGCATTCTCTCCGGGCATAAAAAAGATCACTATAATTCCAAAGATTCGAGAATAGCAGAGATACCAATCAATAAAAAAGTGAAAAGATTCCCTGAAAACATTTGTAAAATAGAAAACCATTAAAAACTAAAACCTATGAGCTAATAAATCACCGGAAAACTGACTTCGTTGTATGTTATTCCAGTTCACTGTACAAGACCACTAGGTAAACAGGCGCACCGGTTTATTTCGAAGTACCGGGTTCGTCAGGTTCGGTATTCTTTAGGATGTTGGTATCAGTCATCTTTTGCAAATGATCCAGGAAAAGTTCGTTGGCAGTTATATGGGCAAAATCAGCCGATTCAAGGCTGCTCACGGATTCGGAATTATGGTTCTCCCAACCAGGAGAGACAGGAAGATCTTCGCTTTCAGATTGCTTACGTTCTTGCAGATCCTGCAGAGAGAGTTGAATGGCTAAATTGAGATCATATTCCTCCGCTTCTCGAACACCAGGAACTTCTGCAGACAACAACGAGTTAACTTTGGCAATAAACCACGCTTCAAACAGGCAAATAAAATTGTTTTCTGCCTCCTACGGCGTAGCATTAAATAACAAACAAAACAATCATTCACGCTCATTTTCCAACCGAAAAATGTGACACTCATAAGAAATACTTTATCCGTTATCGAACAAACTCGAAATCATGCCATAACCCATAAGGAAAAGTCGCGGATGAACAAAAGATGGACATGCACCGGGTAATGATTATTGTAACTGGTACAACCTGAAGTTGATTTCAGTACATACCCGCGGCAAAAGCAGAATGCCGACGAGATGCAGTACCAATGGAAGACTCGGAAGAAAAGGATGAAGTACGGTTTTCCAGATCGCGCTGCATCTGCAAACGCGATAATTCCATAGCGATGATCATATCCAGCTTGTGTGATGCTCTTGAACCAGATGTGGTAGGCTGGTCTGAAAGCACAGAGAACTTACTTGAACGATAAACCAATCCATCCCAAACAGCACATGTGATAAACGATAAACCAAACGTGTAAATTATCGAATACGAGTATACGACCAATCGGCGAAAACTTACAAATAACTTGTTAATAATTAACGTCCGGCAACTACAGAAACAATTTTGTTATCAGTCTTACCATCTTCAACGCTTTCTTTGGCATCATCTTCATGCAATCGCTTACAACGGAGTGTACAGTGTCGGTGATAAATTCCTGTGCGAGGATTTTTTGCACATGGCCGGGAACATCCCGGCCTGCTACACGGATTAAGACCTATTCACCAAAACAAGTAATCATAAAATCGCTGGAATGGCAACATTTGGAATGAGTACTCAGAAGCATACTTATTCCAGAGGAAGAGAGCAACATTCCCACATCCTCGTCACTATCGTCAAATTCCGGCCAGTCATACAGCGCAGCTAGATTTGCATGACGCCCGCGCTTATCAACAACCCATGGATTCTGTGGATCGAGATCCGCCAATGAAACAGCAATGGCAGCTCCCATATCTTCTTGTAAAACCTTGAGAAAACCATACACCATCGGTTAGATTAGATTTAGATGTACCATACTTCGTTTTACACGAACCACATCGTCGAAATCCATCCCAAACAGTCCTGGTATGCGTCGCTTCCTCTTCTTCCTTACACTAGGCGGTGTTTCTGGTATAATTAACCTGCGAATAATGTTTAATTTAAGACTGCAGCATAATGTCAACAAAAACTACAAAGTAAATGGACATTAACACAAGTTGATGAGCTCATTACACTAAAATCGGTCCTTTTCATGCAATTAAACGGAAATCTGCACAGAAGGACCAATTTGCGCGACAAAGATAACAAGAACCAATACTGCACCATAAAAATTTGTACCGAAACGATTAAAGGGTTAAACGGTAAATGAAATTGAACGTTTGAAATTCTAACTGCTTAACAGACAGCAAAGTCACCTACCCTTTATTAACCGCTACAACAAATTCCTGACGGCGGCGTCTGATGAGTCGCGTAGCATTAACCATATCATCTCTGCAGTGTCGTAAAAAGCGGGTAGAAAACATAGAATCCATAAGTTCGGTAGCATTTTCCAGCTCAGTTTGCATATATTCGAAAAGAATGCGATGATCCTCCAAATAATACGCGTACACGTACGATCCTTTCAAAACTTTTCGCGCTTTCAGCAGTTCATGGGCAGCTTCCCGAAGATAAGAGAACTGCTCCGCGGAAACATTCATGTAGGTGGACAATCGACAGATCTTCATGTCCACATTGTCAATGAATGGTTGGGCATTCTAAAAACACTCTCTGGTTACAAGGAAAATTTAAATACATAATAATTATATAATCTCTATAAAGAGATATACTTGTATAGATGTACTGAACAGGCGCGAACTGTAACAAGTTCGGACAAACAAACAAAGTTAGCAACGGTTCGGACAAACAAACGCAGTTCACAGTCACAAGAAATTCTAGCATTATTTACGATTCTTCCATTTATTCTGTACAGGGAAAAGCTTAGCAAGCAACTTTCATATGCGCACAAACAGAAATTTATACTGACACCCGATATTTTATTCAAATGACCTTAAGTGCTGCCCCGTGAGCCTTATATTTGCCGTAGAAATGCACAAAGCGATTGAGTTCGTTGATCCGTCGATTTTTCTCCTCCGCCGCACTGATTAGCTTGCCAGCTTCGTCCTGTGCTTTATGTACCGCATCGGCGCGTGTGCACCGGAAGTATCCCCCCGTTGCCGTGCTGTGTTTTTTCCATGCATCCCCACAAATCCAGCAGAAATCATGTTTACATTTGCAGCATTTCATGTGATTGCAGCCATCAGTTTTCTGGATAGGAGATTTACAACTCGGGCATGGCTTGGAATTCGTAACAAGCCAGAGGTTATTTGCGGCTTCTTCCAGTGCTTCGTGTGTTCCACGAACTGCAAACGTTCAAAGTTAGGGACTGAAATGTAGTCATCCTAAATAACTGTAAGAAATAAAAATGTTACCGTAGGTAAACAACCCAATAAACTAACTAGCAAAGATTTAAGAAATCGAAAGGCTCAAAATAAATCTGAACTCGAAAGATAAAGAGATCAGCAACTGGATAATGTACATCCAGTTCTGATTTTAAGCGCAATTCTGGAATGTCTCAAACAAGAAATCGGTATAAGTTGATAGTCGTGCTGAATATAAATTACTTTCTTCCGGGCGGACGTCAATGATTCGCTGATGCCATTCGGTCCATTTATCACAACTGGACGGCTCATGAGCTTCTCCCGAGCACTCCCAACAAAAGTAGTGTCCGTTACCGCAGTCGACGGCGTGGGACGTCGCTAAGGGTGGCTTCATGTGGGGAATATCGAGTGACAAGGGCGCCGGTAGTTCTGGTCGGCACACAGCACGCCCGCATCCGGCAAAGGGGCACCACTTCATGTTTGGGTTACTTTCCACAAAGGCCTGCTTGCACAAGAGATGAATAGATCACTACGCTGTAGACACACAATGTCAGCAGCGGGTAAACATACTTCAATGTCAAACTGCAGATATTTTCGCGCGACTTCACGTGACACCAGACCTTCAACAACATCGCAAGGAACGAGTACCGAGCAGCTGGAATCAGGGCACACGATCGGGTAGATGTTGCCATTGTGTATCTTAATTGTCAAATATCTAAAATGCGAATACAACGGTTGCTACACATTTTTCATTAAGTTCATTCTAATACTTTTTTACCATTTATTGTTACTGCATCTGCCCACAGATAATATGCGTAGTAACTTGGCTGCTTACTATACCGTTCACCGACATAGTAAGTAAGTAAGTAAGTAAAAGAAAGTAAGGAAGTAAGTTAGGAAGTAAGTAAGGAAGTAAGTAAGGAAATAAGTTAGTAAGGAATAATAGTAATAGTAATAGTTAGTAAGGAAGTAAGTTCCTAATAGCCTATTCTAGTAGTACTAATCTACCTAACAAACTAAAATTTAGCAACGTAAAAACGATTACTGTACAGTGCAGAGCGCTAACGAGCCCCCATCAACTGCAATTTGACATCATTACATAACAGTTAATCAGGGATTGTGGAAGTTGATTTAAAAAAAAATAACAGGCACCTAACCGGTTTCCGAATGTTCGTTCAAACTACAGTACTCTGTAACTGCCGGCCTGTTATTCAACATTACAATACGTACATAATTAGTGAGCATGTGAAATCAAGAAGTGGATTGAACAGGTTGCACATAAAGTACGCGTTCTGCCGTATCGTTGGTAGAAAACTTCCGGCTCATGCAAACCGCGATTCTGTTAAGGAGTTTCGCTAACGGCTTGGTAAAAGTTAAGCACGGATGATTAGGACTTACTGCTGCCAGCAATTCCGACAGAAATCGTGTTCGCACGCTAAATAGACTGGTTCTTCTTCACAAGGCATATCCTCCGCACATATCGGGCACTGAAAATGACATCATAATCAATATCTGATGCATTTCGGCTCTAATCTCAATCTATCACATCCCAAATGGTCAAGAGCACTAATAAATGTTTATGTTGTCATCTAACCATTGAGTCCGCTTTACGCTGCAATGTCCGTTTGGGACTGCCCAATTCTAAATCCTCCGGTTTATAGCAGCCATGTTTACGCCTCTTAGCAAAACTCTCGGGCAGTTTCACTCCGGCATTTTTGCAGCACTGAGCTGGGTTTTCGAACCAAGAATCCAACAATGCTTGTCTTGACCACGCTATAACACAACGATTTCATGAGTTACATAAGGAATAGCATTATCTGCAAGTCTGCAAGGTTTGCAGAAATGTTAATTTCACAACAAACTGAAATAAACCCATACCAAAATTTCGTAATAACGCTTCTGCAGTAAAAAGAGGCACATGTAGCATGTCCGAAGTTTCGACAACTAGCTGATCTTTTTTCCGTTGCAGATCTTGTATCCTCAATCCATCAAAACTCTGCAAAACCATATCCTAACATACTGCGGCCGTTATCGGTCTATAGTCTATACGGTGAAGCTACCATTTTCAGCCTTATATTAAATTTGTGGCACTGTTGTTAGTTTTTTCTAATGTGAGAACAGACTATGAAAATTTGATACAGTATCCTTTTTAAACTAACTGTCAAATACGTTTACAACAAGTACAGTATCTGCATATATACACTGCCACGCAAAATTAAGATGTGTCGGTGGCATTGTATTACTTAATGTATTTGCATTGTATTAATTAATGTAATTAATGTATTCCGATGCGTAAATGCGCTCTGAAGAGAACAGATTATGATTTCCTTGTGTACGAGTATATCCTTTGTTGTTTTGTCACTGATGTGGTTTTTACAAAAAATAAAAGTGCTGCTGATGGTAAACCATGCAACATTGTTAGAAATTTGTGCCCATCATCCTTAATTACCTCAGTGTGTCCTATGGTCCAGTCTTCGCTCTCGTCATCGAACTCTTTCCCATGGTTTGAACTTGCATGAAAAACTGTTTTACTCTCCAAATATTCAGCTACACGCTCATGCCCAAAATCGCAGGCTAGGTCGACCGGCGTTTTGCCGGATCCATTTCTTACAAATAAAGGTTCTAGAGCCTTTTCCACAATTTCCTAGAAAACATACTATCTAGTTATCTGTATCAACACAAAAAAAGTTTAAATATCGAAAACAATCACGGACTAAAATACCTCACAAATTTCCAGAAATCCATGGGCTGCCGCCAGATGTAACGGAGTGTTTCCATGCTGAGAAATAAGCATAAGTGCATTATGAGAAATAAATAAAAGGACATGATTGTATCACTTATTTGTAATTATTATCCAAAAAATGTATACTGTAATGAAAATCGTTTGCTGACATGCCTAATTGCAAAACATTAACGTAAGATAAACAACGTCATCTATGGTTTAAAACCACTGCATATTGATATAAGAACCGATATAAACCAAATCTGCATTTCGAACAAAATTCCCTTCGAATGCCATAAATAAGATCTCTACTCGGCGGCATCCGCACAAAAAATAGCCTCACCATATCCAGCATCATGTACACTTCTTTCAATAAGAGCGGAGCATTCTCCGTGTCCTTATATTCCAAAATTAGCTTCAGGCATTTATGTTTCCGGTCGCCGTGATACTGAGGGAGATCCTTTAGGTAAATGGAAAAGGGAAGACGACACACACAATGGACGGCAGTCTCCTGAGCACTGTTTCTTTTTGTGATATCGACGCTGTAATCCGTTAAAAATGTCCTAGAAGAAACAGACATCTTAAAACTTGCCAGCAGATGGTACGAAAAAAACACACATACGTTCGGTAACATAAAAACACACATAAGTTCGGTAATTACCACATTTAGAAATTAACGTCACAAATGGAACAAAACCACACGGTAAATTAAAATTATTACATTACTATTATTTGATTATTGCAACTTTGCTGTCTTTACAAGTTTTTTGTACGATGAAACAATTATAGTTTATACCTGATCAGAGTCTCCATCCCGTGAATGCAGGCCAACTGAAACGGTGTGTTCCCTTCGTTCTTTATATAAACAATTTCGATGTCCAGCTGTTTTCGGAGATCATCCCGATTTTTCAGTAGCTCCAGAGCGCCAGCCTCGTCGCCGTGCGCGAGATGTCTTCGCAGTTTGCTCTTGTGATTTCCCATTTTGAAAGGTCCAGGAATTCTGTTCACCTTAACATGGTGACACACAACGTACATAAAACCATCAAACAATTGGTAGCAGCTACGTTACAAAACCAGTCGCATTCTCGCAAAGGAAAAAACGAAACAAGCAAGGTTAATGCGATGGAACATTTTAAAAATCAAGAAAAACTCGTACGTAGAACTGCCATATTCGTAACTGCGACTCAGCGACTGACGACAACATTTGTTTTTGTTTGCAATCCATCAGAATGATCAGATTGCTCGGTAAATGCGTGACTCCAAACCCCAAATCGGTCGGTTCATTGCGGGACTGGCCTGATCGCAAACCATTAAAGAGCCGAATGTCCAGGAGTTCAGCGTGTGTGTACTTACATAGTTATGACTGATGCGAGATATGACGTATATTGTAAAGCACAGTAGCACTTTCTAATAAAAAAAAGTGAATTGAAAAGTTGCTTTATCCGTCCCTCGAAAAATTTTCCAAATTTTCTGTTTCTTGGTTGCGGGCTTGAAATGCCAGAACAGGCAACTTGCTTTTGTTTTTGCTTGTCGTTTTAAAAAAATCTATCCCCGCAGCAGGTGTGATGTGCGCACACCGCACGGTAGTCAGCAGAAAAAATACCGCGCGCGGTACGTCAATCTACTTCTTAAAATAATACTGTACAGTAAATTTACAAAAGCAAAGCAACTAATTAAGTTAAAAATAGGAGGTTTGTTATAAAATCAGTTGATGTAAGTTATCAGCTATAAGCAAATATTAGTGCAGTGTTACTGCCAGATTGTTTGCATAGATTTAGATTAACCGGGAGCAGATAAGTAAGACAAATTAGAACGAAATATTGCTGTATCACAACACCCATTTTGACATCTTACAACATGTAGGCAAGATTATAACTAACCGTAAGAACAAACTCTAATGACAAGCGATCCAATGACATACTTTCGCTTTAGTTATCTAATCATTTAGGGACAGCGAGTAAAGTAGTAGCGAGCCTAGTTAATTAATCTTATCAAAGATTTCGTAATTATTGTCAGTAAATCAGCGACAAACATGCATCGCCTTCGTAGGCACCATTTCTCTATATCAGCGCTTAAAAAGGTTCAATTTATGTTTTATTTATGTTACTTGCCGCTTTATTTAGTGGTGACCGCATACATAATTATTGCATTTGTTCAGATCTAGCAGCTGGTTATAAGCCATCAGGACATCTTTTCGCTGTAGTCATGAATAATTTTTAACTCTCTCTTATTGTTTCTGTGTATCAAGGTTTTCTTGCGTTTTGTTATTAAGATTTTTCATTGGCAAAATGACCAGATTTAGTGAAGCCACTGTGTACTGCGTAATACTGCCGGCTTTGCTCTTAGCGCAGTGTTGTAAGTGTTTTACATTTATAATTGGGCTACTATTTCAGTTTTTATTATTAGTGCACTGTATCGTAACGACCAGTAAATTGGAATTGACATAAATTTATTTTGTATTCTATAAATGATAGCGGTTATAGCATCTACCTGCAGAGTTGTGCCGCATAAGTTTTACAGTTGTTATCAAATTGAAATACGTAATACCGACATTTGTGGGACATAACTCTGTACCTATATTCCGCATATTCCGCCTGGACACAGTCGATCGGCACCACCCTCGGTGCACTCGTTGATATCTGCATATGTATAAAATGCCTGTGCTAATATTAATGCTGTGCTTAACAGCGATACAAAAACATTACTTACCGTAGCAATTTACTATCTGTATTGTTGATCTAGGTCTCATCCAAGGACAAAATTTTACCGGTAGGAAAATCCAGCATTGCCAATTGGTGCATGAAAATCAACTTTTAAGTTTAGGCAAATGCTTCGTACGCGCATTTAATTTTTTATAACAACTGCTACGGGCATTTGTTCTGATTATTGCTCGGCGGAGGTGCACTGCAGTCAGCAGTGGAACTGTAAAATTATTACATACTGTGAAATTTTTGCATTTGCCAATTCCACCTTTGCGCTACTCGTAGTTAACAAGAAGTATGTGACGCGAAACAAAGCAGGAGCATTCTCACCGCATTTGCAAGTTAGGGCGTATTGCGGACGTAGAGGAAGAAAAAGTAAGATGCGAATTGTGTTTTTGCAGAGCTGTGTAAGTCGCGTGTTCCCCTATCCAATACCGGTGGCACCTGGAATTTCCTGGAGGATATCGGAGAATGCATTTTTATTGCCAGTGCCTCCAGTACATGGGAAAACGCCGAACTGGAATGTCTGCGGCGTGGAGCCCATTTGGCCGTGCTTAATCCCAGCAATACTCCTGCTCTCAATGCCTTGATCAACTCGGTCGCACCCGGTTCATCGGTTCCCTACTACATCGGTCTACGTGTATCTGACCTTAACTTGGGCGAGTACACTTGGGTGGATTTTTCCCCATTAACCTATTCCAACTGGGCGCCGAATCAGCCGTCCAGCATAAGCGATCACAATACCGATTACTGCGTCACGATGGACTCTACGAGCGGTAAATGGTCCGACCGGATCTGTTCCTCGAATACCCGCTATTTCTGCCAACGCAAGCCGTATGATGATCACGGTGTCCCGTCAATACCGACACGTGATCCCCTGGGGAGACATGGCGGCTGCAAAGAAGGATGGGTTTCATTTGGTGAGTTTACAAAAATTAATCAAGCTTAAATGAAAACGTACACTTATGTGCTGGTGCTACGTAATAAATTTAGGACCGCAATGCTATTACATTTCCTCAACGGATCAGGCTACCACCTGGGCGGAAGCACTGGAAAGTTGCCGCGATGGAGCGACTACAATGAAAAACGCCAGTCTGGCATCCGTTCTAGCATCGGTCGAGAATGATTTTCTCATTACTCAACTGAAAGGTCGCGCAACAGATCCGACCCACATGAATTACAATGGCGTGTGGCTGGGGCTGCATGAAACAGGGCGAGATATTTTCGAATGGTCCGACCACAGCCGTTACGTGTACAATAACTGGCATTATAATTATCCACGCTATAATTTTCAGGTAAATTAAATTCTGCAATCCAGTTGGTTCGCTTATAATGGTTAAATTTTGGTTGACAGCTGGAATGCATTTCTATGATGACAGAAAGCAATAAAGTTGGCCGGTGGACAGATTTGGAGTGTACAAAACGACTTCCTTATGTTTGTAAAGCTCCCAAAGGTCAGTGACTATTGACTAATCGTATACAAATTACATGCATGCGCTGTGTAAAAAAATATTTTAAATTTAAAGCAGCAAAAGAAACAAACAAATAATAATAAACAGACACAACGTAAACGTGGAAAGATTATCCCGCGGTACGTAAATCGACACAGCATTGATGTTTTCCATGAACTTTGCAGACTTTGATTTGCCCGAGCACCAGACACCTCCCACCATTTGCGGCAGTACTTACGAACAATACGATGATGTGTGTTTCAAAGTGATTGCGTTGCCTAACGAAGCACAGCGTACCTGGTCCCATGCTCAGCAACTGTGTAGTCTTCAGCCCGGCGAAAACGTTCCCGCTGGTGGCGGTGGTTTGGCGACCATTGCCGACGTCTACGAAAACGCTTTTGTTCGCATCTTAGTCGACAAGGCTGCTGCTCAGGCAGCCAATCCAGGATTAGATCTATCGTTTCTCAAGACGAAAGCCTGGTTGGGAATGCGCGAAGAATACGGTAACTACCGATGGCAGAATAATTGTCCGGTACGCTTTACCAATATGGATTCCTTGGTGGGTAACGCGCAAGAAAACCTGTGCGTTGACATGAACCTAGACGGTAAATGGCATCCTCACAACTGTTCGCTATCCGAAGTACGATTTGCCGTTTGCGAACGCCGACTCGGTAAGGCGATTGTTCTTTTTATATCTAAGGTTTTCCGATAATAATTTTTAATCTGGCTGGAAAACTTTCCGCAGTTCCTTGCCCGAGCATTCCGACCGAACGTCCAGAAATTTGTCCAGAAAACTTTCCACAGGCTTGCGCGCATCACTGCTACACGTCGCGCAGCATTATCCAACACCTAAACCAAAGCGAGCTGGCGACCTTTGACGAAGCACGCAGCAAATGTATTGCATTAGGCGGCGATCTGGCCACTATCAGAACCAAAGAAGACCAGGATTGCGTTCATCCGTTTGTCCAGTACGCGGAGATGGGCATGTGGATGGGATTACGCAACAAAGCCGGTGGCGCTGGAGCCAGTGGTATTTGGCAATGGATTGATCAGTACGAAAACGCCGAACCGACAACCTATGTTAACTGGATGACTGGCAAGAATTTCGCTGCTCCACAAATTGTATATAAATGTTTACTTTGAATAAATATCTTGTAGGTGAACCCAATATGTTTGGCGCGTCTTGCGGAGAGATGTATCCGAATGGGTTTTGGAACGATGCAGGTTGTTACGAACGCCGAGGGTATATTTGTCAGGCCGCCAGAAATCGCACGGCGCCAGTAACACAACCAACTCGACCACCAGGACGTACGTGCGCTCGTACATAAAACAATATATTCAGAGAAAAAATATCCAAAAAAATTTCAACTGAATTAGTAGCTATTATTGACCTATTACTGAACTGATATTCTGTAAAAATTTTTGGTGTAAGTAAACACGTATTTTTGGTGTAAGTTTACATGGTAAGGTTCATTTAACGATATTAATTGCAGCGCCTTGTGGAGAACAGCCTACTGACGGATCGGGCACCTGGTATTATTTGGAAAGCGTACGCGAGTGCATTTTCGTTGCCACGAGGATCGAGACCTTCGAAAATGCAGAATTGGCCTGCAGGCAACGACGATCTGGTCTGGTAGTGGTGAACAATGAAATTCAACCACTGATAACCGAAATCCTCAAGAACACTTCCGGTATGCTCCCGGGAACCCCTCAGTTTTTTATTGGCCTACGCATAACCAATGTTGACTTGGGCGAGTACACGTGGTTGGATGGTCGACCGATTGTTGGTGGTTTTACTAACTGGGCTCCCAATCAGCCAGCATCTGAGCAAAACCAAAAGAACTGCGTGATAATGTCTGGAATGGATGGCAAGTGGGCCAGTGAACGATGTGGAACCTACACAAAATATATATGCCAAAGGCCGGCACACGGTGACCGACCACCGCCGGTGCGACCGACCAGACCAAGTGACGGTTCACACGCAGGTTGTGCTAGCGGCTGGGTCCCTTTCGGTAAGTACCGGCATCAAATTCGATCACAAATTTGCACAATACTCTCGCAAACATGAATATCAGAATTACATTATTGGCTTTTTATTTCGAAAGGTCCCAACTGCTATTTTCTGTCTGTTGACCGGCAGACGTATACCTGGGCAGAAGCACTGTCCACCTGCACATTCGGAGAATTCGGGCATCAAATGCGGAACTCCAGCTTAGTATCCATTTTGAGTGGTATAGAGAATGACTTCATCGTGACTTTGTTGAAAAATCGAAAATATAATGTCTGGATTGGACTCCATGAGGTTGAGCCCAATGTATTCGAATGGTCGGACCATCATACTTATCGCTATAACAATTGGCATTATCAATATCCTCGTGACACCGCAGGCTGGGGGGTAAATGTTATCTTGCACTTGCAATAAGCGATACAGTAGAAATATGCATGTTTACTAAACCCTTGGCAATGATTCACAGCTGGAATGCATCAACATGCTTGTGGATCCGAGAACAGTTGGGCGCTGGACAGATCTGAGCTGCCAAGCACGAGGAGGATATATCTGCAAAGCCCCTAAAGGTCAAATAATTACAGCGAATCGAAGCCGGATTTTTCTTTTTATATACCTTTACATATACATAACTACTCATATTATAATATGAATTAAATGATAAAAGCACAATAGTTAAGCTGTGAAAAGTTCAATATATTCTTCTATATCTTTATGTGCAGATTTTGCCATGAAGCCTTATGAACCGCCACCAACAAACTGCAGCGCGGGTTATCAACCTTACGGAGATGCATGCTTCCAGGTGGTTCATCTGGAACGGGATGGAGAGCATACATGGTCGCATGCGGAACAGCAATGCAGACCGTCCGCGATGGAAAACTGGCCGGGAGGTGGTGGATTGGCTACTATTTCGGACGTGTACGAAAATGCATTTGTCCGTGTCCTGGTGGACGAGGCAATAAGATTCGGTCGGCCAGGGCAGGATTTTCGTTCACCAAAAGCTTGGCTGGGTATGCGGGAAGAATACGGGCATTATTCTTGGTACAACCAGTGCCCGGCACATTTTACCAACCTCGATAGCTTAATCGGAGATGAGAATTCTACCCTGTGTGTGGATATGGACTTGGAGGGAGGATGGCACGCCCACGGATGCTCTGACCGTGACGTCAGGATGGCAGTCTGTGAACGTCGGTTTGGTAAGTCAGTGAATACTACGAGTATAAAAAAGTACGACGTACGCGGTACACACTGTAATTTTCCATTTTCAAAAGCCATGGATACTAATGCCATTATTATTAATTTCGATATCCTTTCCAAGGGTATAACAACAGTAAGTCACTTGATCACTGCAACTTGTGAGCTTTAAAAAAATTTAGTGTACTCTGTAATCAGATAAAATCTTTAGAATAAACAATCAGAAAGGTATTTGTACCACGTTTGTATATTACCGGTATTAGTGATGCACCTCTATCTGTATAGTGCCTTGCCCGAAAATTAACAGTACCACATCGGAGACGGTTGTCTGTCCAAAAGAATTTCCGCTTGCCTGCGGAAATCACTGTTATTTCGTACGTACCATCCAACAGCACAACAACCAGACCGACCAGACCGTGCTTGTCACCTTTAACGAGGCCCGTGCGACCTGTCTTGCTATGGGTGGCGATCTCGTATCCATCCGGTCGGAAGAGCAGCAGAAATGTGTGCGGCCATTCGCACAATACTCGATAGAAGGTTTGTGGATAGGTTTGCGCAATCTTGACTTGAACAGTAGCCCATCGGATACGAGCAAATGGGTGTGGACTGACCGCGATAACAACACTGAACCAGCCCTCTATGCCAATTGGTACCTTGGTAAGTACTGAGACTGAGCACGCGCAGACTAATTTTCATCGTTAATTGTTTAACAAATCTTACTGTGGTTAAAAGTTTAACGATATACTCTGTACAATACATATGGATGTGCATATGTATGCTCAAACAAATGAACAATATTTGAAAATTTAGGAGAACCAACATCTGGTGGGTCGGAACGCTGCGCGGAAATGTACCCAGACAATGGATATTGGAACAATTTGAGATGCGACGCCGATGTCAAGCGGGGATATATTTGCCAAGCTGACAGAAGCCGGGTAGTTATGGTCACCGGGAGCACGATTCCTCCCACAAGTAAGCAGCATCTTTATTCGTTTGTGTCGCATCCCTAACTAACGGTGCAAAGAAAGTTTAAAAGCGAAATTCGCTTCATATATTAGTGTCATGCATAAAAAATGCCCACAGCTTCTCGGCCATAAACGTATTGCTATGTTGCATTAGCTGTGTCGGAGTCCGTTGGTGGTAGCAGCAGCGCTGTCACTGGGCCTTCAACATCTCAGACCACAAAAGGCAATAGCATCGCAACGGGCACCATTCATCCATCTCTTCCCACAGCAGCAGGCACCGGCACAACACGAGATTTCGGTGGAGTAGTTTCCTCGACAGCTTCGCCAGAGGAGACCGGATTGGCCGGAGGATCCATTGCCGGAATTGTCATCGGTGTCCTATTAGGCGTAGCACTGCTGTGTGCCGTTGCTTTTGTAGTTTTAACAGGAAGAACCGGATTAGTAATAGCCACCGCCAAGAGTACCGGATCTCGCGTTACTAGTCGATGGAGAAAAGGATCTGATGCTGACCGCATACCAGTGGTGGATATGCATCACCGTTTTGATGCCAGCGATTCTTATACTTGAGCGCTTTCTGTTCAAACCTCGTCACTTGTGGTATTTAGAATTGTTGCATATTTTAATTAATAAATAATTTTGAAAACATACTGGGGATATAGTTTTAGATTAGTGTTTGTCTATTTTTACATTTCCCGTTGCATCCTCGTCTCTGCTTTTAGAAAATTTGAAGTTAAATAGAATTAGCAAAGCTAATTCCGGTTAACGCAGTGGAAGCGATTGCAAGGCTGGACGACTTGGTTGACCAGTGTCCAGCCAAGAAAACCCATTAGGGTGTGTCTTGGGATGCATATTTCGATGCTGTATTAAAAGCAATGCAGTTTCGGTTGTGGATGTTTCATGTGTAGTGATTGTGCATTTCTTTTAGTGCATTTCAGTTCCTGTTGTGTTGGAGTAAAGGTTGTTTTCGTGTAACAAGTCGTTCTTCCCTCCCGCCCACCCCCTTTGGAGAGGAGACGGGGGGTTGCTGGACGGCGGGGCCGGTTGCGCCGGTGACCCGTGTTCCGGTGCTAGTGTCTTCACCCAATGCCAAAATAAAATTGAATCGTTACGCGCTGCTGTTGTTGTTACCGTAGACTGCGTTAAGTGGGCACTACGAAGGATAGCTAATCGGCTATACAAAGCTTTGAGATACAGCAGCAGAGATATCTCGTAGATATCTCGTACTATGCTTTTGCATTAGGTTGGGATGAGAGATCCAGGTAACGCTCTCAAATTAACTAATATTATAAGTCTAGAGATATGATTATTAAATATAGATATATAAGCATACTTACTACTGTAGATCTAGAGTAAGTAAGACACTAAAGACAACAAGTATGTGCAACAGTGCAAGTACTTCTATAACAAAATCGTTTACAAAATACTGCAAACTTGCCGCATTATATTGATTCTTTGTGATTTTACGCATGTAAATTTAATACAAGAATATTGAAGTTTTTAAAGAAGGATGCTTTGCAACTGGTGAATTTTTATATGCGTTCTCAGCACCATGGTCAACAAGAAAAGCGATTGATAACCAATTACGCACAAGCGCTAGCAGTAGTGGTACAAGTACTGTAATAGTTTTATGGATGCGCATTTAATACTGTAGTTTTGCACGTACGGTGTAATTTTATCATTATTTATCATCATTATGTGTCGTTACATATTGATATATAGATACAGCTGCATTGTAGCTGATTGTACCAAACCGAAATTTTAATATTATGTGTAATGACTATACAGATTCCAGACTTACAGTATCAATGAGCAACTACCTTATCGTGGCGGAAAGTTTAACGATTTTCATTCAACCGCCGCGAGTTGTTGCAACAGAAACACATGTTCTTACACTGCTCACGTGGTGTAACACAATCACTAATTTTTAACACCAACCAATCAGCTGAATGGTCCTTCAACGTTTAACAGTCTGCAATCGATAAAGAAAGGGTTGGGTTCGGCAATGATTTGATTCGTGAGAGAAATTGTATTGATGTGAAAGACTGAAGAGCCTACCGGGTGCAACCCGCTGTTTCATGGTCAAACTATAAGCTTTGTTGCCGATTCAGCGGCACATCGGGCTGATATCCGCTTGCAGCTCACGTGCTCCTTTAAAATCGCGAAAGGGAAAGCCCTATTGACAGCAAATAAGTTTAATCGTTACCCATTATTTAATGGTACTTTATCGTTTTGTTCGCTCACAATCGTTGCCGGCGAAGTCGCAAGGTACCCACGCCTTGCTGACTATGCACGATACTTAAATGTCATCAGCACAATGTCATTGCTTTACAAAGGAAATGAGTGTAAAAATTAATTTGTTGCGTTCAAATGCTTGCAAAGTAAATTAAAGGTGCATCAATGCCTACTTCCTACGCATTAAACTTACAAGCTTGATCTGCAGTCATACAAAAATAAATATGAAATGCGCGTACGCGTACTGCTTCTCTTTTTTGGCCGTTAAATTGTAATTTAATTTAACAGGAATGATCACCTATGCAGTGTATTGGTATGTTTGTAAATTCTCGTAACAGCGTCAGTTTTACATTTATTGACAAGTGAGTGGCATTTGAGCCTGATGTAGTAAGTGAAAAACAAATGAGAGCTCAAACTTTAACAAAATAATTTCGCAAAAAAATTGAACGAAATTTGATTAATACAAAGGGCATGGTACGTCTTACAAAAAATGTTATTTGGCAAATAAACATTTCATAAATTACAGTATCTGGCTAATCTAATCCAGCTGACGATTGTAATCATTGCATCATGTAAGTACGAGCAGTATGTATATAAATGCAGCATCGCCGGTCGGATTCTACCCAAACAATGCACAATATAAATCTTAATCGGAAAGCTTATGTACGGCAAGGGAGCAAAACTCCACTACAGAGCTTTAATAAAAAACAGTGACCAGATGGCACTGTGTTCAAAATACCTATGCGTTTCCGTGTCGATGGAAAACACGTTCTTATTTTTTCAGTTCCACGTTCAGGGATATCCCTGAAGTGCAAGACCATGCACCTAACAAGAAAATATTATAAGTTCACATTTTCCAGAGTGCTTAGCCTAATACTGCCAAATCCTTAATGGAACCGGCTGGGGCAACATAAAAGTCCCGGGACCATTCTGTTTATTTGTTCTACTCGGCCGTAGCACCCGTGTAGGCTGCTGTGGGCCTGTGTGAGAGCCGGCGTTCTCTTCGTTTCTCGCTCGTCCTCTCTTTTTCTCTCTCCCTCTCGCTCATTCTCTAGAGACGGGAGAATATCGATTTTTTCCATGCCACCGCGTGCGGAGCATGTCGGCTACATGTATATAACAAGGAGCCTGCTACTTGCTGGATTGTCTTGTGGATCATTCATATGTAAGCCACGCTCATCGGCAGCGGCTCCACAGTTGTCAACGCAGGGCAGTGCACTAGCAGCTTCGCGGAAGCTTTTACCATAAATCAGTGCCGTTTTGGATAATATTTTCGTCGTGTCCGCATTACGACCTAACTGACTCTTCCATGGTGCAAAAAGCCGTTAACAGTCCGGCACTTTCCCGGAAGTCCACCAACAGGGATTCACCCCGACAGCAGCGCGCAGGCCAGCCAGCACCGGCGCCTCGGCAAATGTCAATTGTCTCCGATCTTGATTCGGTTAAGTCGTATCCAATCTCCATTGAAGCCCCATCGGATGTGACATGCGAGAGCGGCTATGAGACAACTACCGATGTGGTCTGTAAGGGACCGCTCCTCTACTATAAACCCCGCTGGTTCGGTGAGAGCTGGAAACGCTACGATGCCGTGCTGACCAATGACGGTGTGTTTCGATGGTATAAAAAAGGGGGCAGTGAGCCCGCCGAGCTGGAAGGCACCCTGGTGCTGCAATCCATTCCCAATGGATTGATTACCTTTGGAAAAAATACGGAGAATATACCCAAGGAACAGCAAGTGCGGTTTCCTAAAGAATTCAATTTTCAACCAGCCATCGCCATCGGCGAGCCGTACACATCTGGGGAAATTTTCTGGTTTCTCTGCCCGTCAACCGATATGATTCGCCTATGGGAACAAGGATTCAGGGATTTAGTGGCAGCGGAGAAATTCAGCTCCGGCAGCGGCGTGTATTCAGCCTGGAAGAAATACAGTCCCGAACGACCAACCCAGTCCACGCAGGAGCATGAACCGCATAAAGAAGCGGGCTGGAATGATGTATGTATAGTGTGTCTTATATGCAATGCAAATATTTACTGCCTGCATTATGCTAAAGGTATACTGCGGGTGTTTAAGGATGTTTCTATTGATCTTTCTTCGTTTCTCCTACAGGCAGCCATCATTCTGGCATTGGACTTTTCAATGTAGGGGTATGTTCATCACTTAGACAATTCTTATAATTGCGTGATGACTTATGTCGTGCTTGGTTTTTGCAGGGGATCATGTGGTGGTGCTGAGTGATAGTTATAATGATTTTTCCATCGTCGGTGGTACGGAGAAAGTGCGGGTGACCTTTTGTTATTCGTTATTCTGACTCAGTTGTGGATTGTTTTTCTAAGGATGTTTTAATACGTGTTTTAGAGAAAATCTAATAATCAATGAACGTCTCCACATTAGCATTTTTTTGTTCTTTCGAATTATTTTGTTTGCATATTGCAACTGTGATCTTAATGGTCACACTTTAAAGTTTGTGCTATGCACAATACTGCGATCCTAGACGCGATCTTTAAGCCTACTAAACGAATCTGTTAGTCAATGTGATTCTTTACGTTTCGTGGTTTGTTTAACAATAAAGTCTTGATGAATCATGCAAGCCTCACCTTGCTCTTTTATACCTATTCACATACGATCCACTTATTAGCATAGTCACCAGTGACCCTCAATGGGTACTCGTATATAACATGCTTCATGCCTGAAAGCAGCCTTTAAATCTGGCCAGTTCGCTTTTATGGAATTGCCGTTTTGACATGGCAGCATCATTTCCGGTCAGACCGCTTGCACCTTACTGTGCTTTGAACGACATTTTGATTGTATTTGCATAAATGGGAATGACTTGGATGGGCTGAGTAAGCCGACTTTCAGGTTCTAAAATCAATCGACATCGAAAACCGATTGAAGAAATGTAAATCTACACTGGGGAAGAAGCATGCAGCAGCTTTGCACAAATCATGGCAGAATTCGTTTTTGCAAAATGTGTTATACTCCAGATATATTATTTCGACAAATGCTTATAAACAGCCATATTGTCAGTGAATTTGTCTGTATTCAAAACCAACAAGCCTCAGTGCTTCACCTAGTACACCATATAAATATTACAAAATTACTTTTGATACTTGTAGTGCACTAGCTATTCATTTATAGTACTGTACAATTTTGCAAGCGCCAAGAGTGTAGTTGATAAATGCAGTATTTCATAATTCGTTATCATTTTAGCCAAAAACTTGCAATTGGATGCCATTTGACGCTCACAATTAATGATCATCTATATTGTATGTATACTGTTAATAGTAGAAATGATTGTGAACGGATTCTTTCCTTTCAAACATATTTTAGTGTAAGCATCAATTGTTAATCCAACTCAAAACCCACAGTACTGTTTGAGCAGCGCTTGCTTTATTAAGAATTTAAAGATATATGCATGAAGCGTAGCTGCTGAACGGCTAGCCCCAGAATGTTTGTTTTTCATTGCCGGTATCCGCGTGGTAATACAGCTTACTCAGCCGGTATATACGCATTCCTTGAAAAAATCAAAGCCACATCCTTAGCCAAACATTTCTGTTCCTGACTATCAAACTTGATCCAGTTTTACACAATGCACCACATTCAGCACGATCCCGATTTTTAAAGCAATGAGCGGATAAGTTGCCTGACACGCCTTTCTGCTCCGAGCTGAAATCAATACCATTAATCTAGCCGGGGATGGTAGTACTGTCATTCCAACGGGATTCGTGAAAAAAATGCTCAAGTAAAAAAAGATCTTTCTTGCATAACTGACAGTTCTACGACCCACACCGATTTAGAATTTGGAATTTCCGTGTAATGGCATTGAAGATAGAAGAACATTAGATATTGTGACAACCGCGAGTGGGATGATTAGTAACATTAAATGCCCTGCAAATTTTATACAGCTTCGGCGAACATTCCATGCGTGATCACGCTACATCCCGCACGCAATATTCGTATAACACGTACAATATTTTAGAATTGTTCACCATAATAAATTTACACAACGCTCGCAATCACTTAATGGCCTTGAATTGTCAGAAAGGAAAATAAGGAAATAAAATAAAATAAGAAATAAAATAAGGCAAAAAAAATAAAATAAATAGAAAAATAAAATTAACCCAGGAAAACCGGGTACTAGAAGGGGTGGGACTACGGTTTTGAAAATTTACAGTCTGGGATAGAAAAATTCAATTAAGAGAAAAATGATTTTTTCAAAATTTTAGCGACCATAGGTCAAGCAGGAGATGACCATGTCGGACTAACACGCATGGTAACCATGTTGCACCGACATGTTATTTACTGCCGTTTATAACAGCTGACAGAAAAATCGCACAGAACGTGCCAATAGCTCAAACGATAGGTCTCAACGAGTACTTGAACACAGATGCATTACGATGGTCATCAAAATGACCAGTGGTCAAGGAAAATTTAGAAACGAAAAAACCTAATCTGCACCAGTACATAAGTGCTACTTCGATATTTCGCAACAGTTGGTCCCTTCTACACTACGGTTTGGACAACTGGTCAACTGACTTATTGTTGACCACAGTCCTGGTGACGGCTACAGTGGAAATTATACTATACCGGGTTGTGCAACCGAATATTATAGCAGAGATAGCGAGCAGAAAGCATAGATAACATTCTCAGAGTGTTGTACAAGTGACCAAGTCGTTCAGAAAACGAGTGTATCGCCATTAGGGTCAATAATGTCCTGCCAAAAATTCCACTCGTACAATTTAACTTACGTTTATACTTTATAAAAAACAACAAATGCTCGTATTTAGAAAGGAAGGCAGTTCTCTTAGCCGACTTGTAGTGGTATGTGGTGGTGGTAGGCTAGCCGACTCCCTAAACATCACGAATTATCCAAATTGTGTGGGAGTGATTGAATATACTTTGCACTGTCTATGTCGGCACCGCTGTTAAATAATGTTTATCTGCTTAAAAGGACGGTGCCTTTACTCCCAAACGCTCTCTTCCGTTATACTGACCGCTTTGCCCAGATTGGTTTTTAAAGGTTACGAGCGCTCACGAACCGGAAGGTGTAAATGTTTTTGATGCTCAATTAGCGAAGCATATAAGCGAGATCAATAACTTTTACAAGATTTCACACTCACTACAACAGTTTAACTCAGATATAATTTGCAAAGAATATACGGTTTTTCTCTGGAACAATGGAGTAGCTAGGTTACAGTATAAGGCAATAACAGCGTTCCACACGCAAGCAGTTGCACTGCAGAATCTTTTGAATTCTGATTGTTCCGGGTCACAGCAATTTAAGAGCCACTTACAGCAGTCATTACACAACTTGTTTGCATTTTATTCACATTAATTTTAAGTTCGTTCAGTCGAAAATTACATTTTTCGGATTTCCGGTCACTGCTGACCAGTGGTCATTTTACTGACCACTATGTACAAATCAGTTAATACAGTTTTTTTTAGCTTTATTTTGATTGTTTATTGTATCTTGTACGACGCTTCTGTCAATTAATATGAATTTCCGACGCTTATTAATAAAATAATACCATGCCCAACCGTGTCATAACCGACATGGCATTTTCAAGTGACCAGTATTGGCCAGTGGGCGATAATTTTCGGAACTTTGCTTCTTGTTTTTATAAAGCTCAGTAATTAGTTCTCCTGCGATTTGTTTGGTAATTATCTGATGTGGGGGTGGCTGTACAGACTAGCAGGACCTCCGGGAGCCCAGTTTGGTCAGTTTTCATCATGTTTGGTCACCCTCCGGACCTTCCGGATATGGCCCAGCCTACGGTTATATATTTTAAACTGTCGTCTAACATAACTTCTTTGAAATAAAACCAATAGAAACAACCAATGATCATAACAGCGGACTACAGAAAAGAAGTCCTCCACCATGTCGGTCTAACACGCATAGTGTGGAACGGGTTAAGAAATAAAAAATAAAGAAATAAAATAAAATAAGGAAAAAAAATAAATTAAAAAAATTAAATAAATAATATCTAAGGCAAATCTGTTAGTGTTATCAATCTGTTTATTTGATAATGAATTTGATATTAAATCTGTATATTTTAGTTAATCTGTATAATAAATTAACATTACTAAAAATTCTAATTTGCTAGGGTAGGACTGCGTATATGTCATATGCATCCACCCATTAATCTGATGATTATGTTAATTAAATTCGTAATGCTAATAAAAGCTTTGAAGTTGGTAAATATCAAATTAGACGGTGATTATTGCATGTTATGAAACAATAAATGTTCGGCATGTGAATAAAAGCATTAAGGCCGGACACATCCGTCCATGCTAACCGTTCTTAGCATTTTTGTATACGGTACTAATGTTAAATGCACACAGCAAATTTCATTTGTGGATAATTAACAGATATCGATCAAAGCAATGCTATGAACTTTGGTTTGCCTAATTCTGCAAGTGTACGAGTAGCTTAAGTTTCAACTCAACCTATATGACACTGGGAGCTACAAACTTTGGTTAAATATTTTACAATAATATTACCCGTTATGTTTGCCCCAAAACTACCGTAATACTTCGTTAGCTGCTTTCTCTGCTTCTAATTAACCTTCTTTTAAAAAATGAGTTCGTTTCCTGAGTTACAAAACGATCTAATTATTCGAGCTGCTCTGGGAAAGCCGGTGGACCGCGTCCCGGTGTGGATTATGCGGCAGGCTGGTCGGTACCTTCCCGAATTCCGTCAACTCCGTTCGCAGTACGATTTCTTCACTATTTGCCGCACACCTGAACTGGCTTGCCAAGTCACCTTGCAACCTATTGAGCGCTTTAATCTGGATGCAGCCATTATATTTTCGGATATTTTGGTCATTCCTCAGGCCCTGGGCATGGAAGTGCAGATGCTCAGTGAAAAGGGACCACACTTCCCGCGGCCGTTAAATGTTCCGGAGGATGTGAAACGGTTGAATGCGGATGTCAATGTGAACGAGAGCCTGCAGTACGTTATGCAAGCCCTAACCTTGACACGACAGCGGCTTAATGGACGGGTGCCGTTAATTGGTTTTTCTGGTGCACCCTGGACACTGATGAGCTACATGATTGAAGGCGGCGGAAGTCAGACGCAATCAAAAGCCAAAAGATGGCTATATGCTTTTCCGGAACCATCCACGCAGTTATTGTCCTTGATAGCCCGAACCGTTTCCGCTTATCTTATTGAACAGGTGGGCTGTATATATAGCTATATGATGATTACTGCAGGGCACCCAGTTCAACAGAGTGTGAGACGTGTGAAGCAACACAATTGTACAACGAGTAGAGTAGGAATTCGTACATTCTGTATCGTATTATACTGATGCATTTATGTATATCAAAAAAATTAATAGTCTCTTGAACAAAAGCCATAGACTGTCACTTTATAAAATTTCCATGAATTTCAGATATGCATTTATTGAACAACCGATGGAAAGCGGCACTCCATATCTATTTGCAATTTTGCATTAATTACTATAAATGCGTTCTGCAGCAATTTTTCTCCGAAATAGCTTTATTCAAGTGGTCAACAGCAATTTGATTTGAAAAATGCTGCTAATAAGTAATTTGCTGCTGTAGTAAGGTGGCTGACATGATACCAAAATGTCTCGGTCAGTCTTAATATCCGATCCAGCGTCACAACCCTGCAGGTAGCAAATTAAAGTACATACATTTTTATTTATGAAGATTACCTTTATTTTGATATGTGTCGCGACACCGTTAAATTTAGATTTGGATATTGGATAAGAAGTTTTCACAAACTAATTCCTGGACCGTACGCTGTTTATAAGTTTGACGTCTTCTGCAATATTAAAACTACAAAAACGCATAAATTACAAGGCTATATACGGAATATCATCAGCGCATGCATCTAAAATTTTGTTTGCTCCCATTATATTTGTAATTATCTACTCTAGGTATAGGCCATTACACAGTCATGTTATTCAAAATGTTTGTGGTATATAAATCTCGGTTAAAACAAACTTATCTTATTAGGTTGTGGCAGGTGCACAAATGCTACAGATATTTGAATCGCATGGTGGATACCTAACAAAAGAACTGTTTATACGTTTCGCACTTCCCTATCTACAAGAAATTCATGATGCTGTCCAAGCTGGCTTGAAAGACCGCGGCTGTTACGACATTCCCTTGGTTATTTTCGCTAAAGACTGCCACCATGTTATCGGCGAGGTTAGCGCACTTGGCTATGATGTTGTTGGATTAGATTGGACTATGGATGCGGTAAAGACCAGACAACTGGTCGCTGATAACGTCACGCTACAGGGTAATCTTGATCCCTGCGCCTTGTACAGCCCACCGGAAGACCTGAAGCAAATGGCTCGAGACATGGTTGACAGATTTGGTAAACAGCGGTATATTGCTAACCTGGGTCACGGTATTTACCCCGATGTCGATCCTGAGAGAGTAAAATGTTTTGTTGACGCAATTCATGAGTACTCTTCTTCCAATGCCGACAAGTAAATGTTCATTATGATTATGTGCTGCGAAAATGAAATCGAAAAATACAGTCATCTGCAAATAATGTGAAAAACATAACCGCAAAACTGTGTCTTGATTCTGCCGTCCAGATTAAGCGTTGATATCGATATCCACGATGTACTCTGTACATGTGGAAGTGCATTTTTTTTTGCTGTATTGTTAAACTTTTTGTTCGCAACACGCTATGCTCGAAAGATTACAGCGTGCTCTATAAGGGACGAAGGGAATAATTAAGAAATTATCCATCTGTCGGTTAGTGGTGTAGCTGTTGTTGAAGGAAATCACAGCTATGAGTTATGCTAATACGGTTCAGATATGTGTATAATAAAGAAATTAATTACAAAAAAACCCTTTTCAGTTCGAATTAGGAAATACTATGTGCATCATTTATACGCGAGCAAAAGCAGAGAACGATTAGGTGGCCCCACTGCCCAGAAACATTAACGGTGTAAGTTAATGCTAACCGTAGATACAATACTTAATCAGGTTAATTAAGTACATGCACGGGCATACTACTTCACACAGTCACACTTAAAATTAAGACTTATTAACTCAGATAATTTTGAGTGAATTTGTTAATTGTAGAGATTTTTAATTTCGTCATTATCTTTTGTGCTGGAAGCTTTAAAGATCTGCAGAAGTTAACCGCTTTATATATACATAATATCTGAGATATGGTATCGCAAGCGTCGGTAATTTGAAATGCACGCGTTCTGGATTTCCCGACGTACCGTACATCGCTTTAATATTGCATTATTATAATCTTGTTTACGCTTTATCCGAAACTGTAATTACCAACGTTTCACCAAACGCTTGTGGTATTATCGCAATTCGCAACATCAGGTGGTATCCAAGTGTTACAGCATGCAATAGGGATATGATAGCAAGCGAAATCTTATCGGCTAAATGGATGCTTTGACAACTTCCCAACATGACATAACGCACCGGCCTTAAACCATTCTGTACGTTGCATATAAAAAAGGTTTCCATAATAATTCCGTCAATTCCGTCTGGCATTTGCTCGTAATAACTAGTGAATACTCTTGAGTACATTAAATATTTGAATCCTCAGCAGCCATGAAAGTCGCGGTGGCCATTTTACTTCTCGGTTTGATTGTATGCGGACAGGCCTCCAGGAGAGTGCACCCTCTACGCCGTATTGCATCGTCAGTCCCTAAACTGGTACTTAAAGAGTGCATCCGAGAAACTTGTAGTTATATACAGTAAACCATACCTTTTTCAAAAAAGGTCATATCATATGCAACATTGACCCTCAGTTATTAGTTACAACCGTGGTCGTGGTGTTTAGTACTGCTTTGTCAGCGTTTTACGTTTTATTTGTTCTCAAATTTGTCCTTGGTTGAGCGAGGGTTTAGCGTGATGTAAGAATAAGACTTAAAGATGTATACTTCCAAACATGGTTAAGCACGCTGTAATACGAGTAAATTGTTGCACCGCAAATTGCTTATTAAAACTTCGGATGCATTGTACAGGCAGTAGGAGACGATTGTCCTGCGGGTACTTGCTCCGACTCGGAAACCTGCTGCCAGACCGACCAGGGTAAGACTGAAGAATGAGAATTCTGGACATCGAGAGAAAGCCGGCAAAAATGCATACAAATGTGGAGAATCATTATCATACGTTATGAATCATAATCCAGTAAAACAACAACCAATCATTACTATTCGAAACTGGTGGTCTTATAATTGTTTAGGTTGGGGATGCTGTCCGTATCAGAATGCCGTTTGCTGCTCGTAAGAATTTCTTGTTGCTTGTATGATGGTCCTTGTGCTACCAGCTATTACAGTTGATTGCAAGGCAAATAACTGTTTACAGGGATAAACAACATTGCTGCCCTAACGGCACGACGTGTGACCTTGTTCATCAACAGTGCACGAGCAAACGGCCCCATCACACCGCCGAAAACTGAAAGTACCACCGTACATAACTCCCGGCAGACCCTGCTTGAAAGAATCCGTTCTTTGTGTAATAACTGAATGCTTACCGGTGAATGCTATACACTTCTATTTTACTAACGTTTTTAGTATTATGAATTGCATGTCGTACATGCTTTTTGCCATCAAAATAAAGCAAAAGCAATCGTAGAAAAAGCTTGCAGTCTACAAATTTTTGTTTGTTTTTGCATAGCATGGCGTGCTGCAGCATCAAGCTTAAGTAACGTGATACGACATATATACCCCGATCCGCCACGAACAATACCACGTCTGCAACAAACTTTGATACATTTTAATAAGTATAGTATTATATTGAGTATAGTCCTTTTTTAACCCCCGAGGCCGCCCTTGGGCCCAAGAGGTCTGCTTACGCACTTTTCCTAAGCGTACACGCAGCGCATTCAGCTTCGTTCCCATCGTTTCTCTAAACAAGCTTCCAGTTACATCTATTCGCGCGTTCTTTCCCTACAGTAAGTAATTCTTCCGTTTCCACTGGCTTATACTAAACACCAAATCAGCTAGAGGTCGCAGTCCCAGGTTGTGGTGTAATGTACAATATGCTCGAAGTACTCTGGTGGTTCTACAGTAGGCGTACCTCTAGAACTTCTAGAGTAAATCGCTGTGAAGGCATATATAATACGGTAGCGGAACATTGTTCAAGATGAGCCTCCTTTCGGAAAACTTATTGGGAAGCGCAAACGTCGATAGTATTGTACACTTGTATCCGTGGAGGTCCAGAGCACCAACATAGGTTGAGACCGTTTACGTACTTCCGGTTTTGCGGTGCGCACTTCTTGCAAGGAAAGGATAAAAGTTACAGGGGCGAAGAAGTGAAGAATTTAAAAATGCAGTGTGAGTTGAAACAGGTTGATCGCATATTCCATTTTCCGCCGTTAAACCTTTCTGAAATTAAGGGTGTTAACACCATCAGAAGTGCCTGCCAATGATTATTTTTTAAGCAATTGCCTAAATATTGTCCTACGTACAGTACTGGTTTGAGTTAAACCAGTTGATATATACAGTACTCCGATTCATACACCGGAAAAAATTCCAAATTTGTTATGTGTGTGTTTGGATTACTTACTCACCTGTGAACAGATGCACCAGACGTCACTCGTATTCATGAGAACTTATTGAGAACTACTGAAAGTGCTGCAAACTGCAAAGGTAGCCTGTCTCCGAAAAAAATTACGTAATATAGATATAAGTACACGATTATATACATCAGTTTTATGTCCCTTTTTAATTGTGAGCAATACCTTATGGTCGGACTTTGTGCATTTCGTTAATTTTGCAGTTCTGGATGTCTGGCGCTCTGTGTAAACATATTAGCTAGAACCTGACGTTTAGCAGTAAATACGGGAGCACTGTCGTACCCACTGGACAGTCGGTCAAAGCCGCTGGACAAACAAACAGCTAATACTGTGAGTACAGTACTTACTTTCTAGATTTTAATAGCGATGCAGCATGGCTTCAGTGCAGTTTGCATGGTAGGAGTAATATCATCCTTGTGGTCGCATTATATTGTGCAGAATAATTTTTGTACAAAGTGCAGCGATTCTTTATCACATAGGTTTACGGCACTGTTATTGTTTCGTTCTTAAAATATTTTAAATCTCTCTTGAATTCCGTGTATTTATGCTAATCCCATTTGCATTTTATAATCACTCTGAAAATGCACAGTTCTTTCCACTGCCAGAGAGTGGATTATTGTGACAGCGTTTGCCTTTTACAAGTTACTCAAGTTCTTCTTGATGTTTACATTTTAGCTATAAAATAGAGTGACCTCGTTATTGTTTAAGGGCTGTTGTCAATTAAAGTTACTTCTGCTAGCGAATACGTAGGCAGCAAAAAGGAAGATACTTATTAATACAGGCAGTAATAGAGTTAATTGTAAATTAAAGATTTTCAGCTATCAAAGCTATAATATCACTAACATTGTAAAAATCATCAACATACGCAAGTGACAAGACGACTGCACTTATAAGTGTAGTACTTGTATGTTCAAAACGTACTTAGTTTCCAATTTTGATACTGTACATCAGAGACACAGTAATAGCATCTTTGTAAAAACGCCCGATAAATCTAGAATACAGCAGAGTGATAATTATTATTCGATTATGCGTACATAGGTGGCTTACAATATTTCTATCTTACTGCTAAAGATTATTGATCCAACAAAGGATAAACTATTTCAATTTGGCGTCACGGATGCGAAGGTCACACAATAAACAGATAAGATGTCCACAGCGGATGGACTGCCTCATGGCTGTATCCTTTCATTATCATTCCGTCATGCCTGACTATGTATTTCTACCAGAAATTGGTCATGTGTGAAATTATGTGGTAGCAGTCCACGAATCCGATAAGAAGTTTTAGAATCATTCACATACTGTACAGTAGTGGCTCCTTTCTTCAGCGCCAGAGAGGACGGCACTATTGTCGTCTGTCGTACGTATCCTCTGGTCATTTTGATCTCAAGCTTAAGTGGATCATGCCTAACCACACCGTGATTTCTTACACCGCTATCATCATGTTCAGTTTACCGTAAACTGTGGATAATAATCTTCTGGTCCAGTTTTTAGTCTACATTCTCAAAAGCCGTCAATATGGATCAGACTATGCCAAATTTTAACCTATCTTACGATGGTTCTTATTCTAACACCTACAATGACTATTTTCCTAGTTTTACCGAGCACGATTACGACATGCCGGTATTGCCAAATTATCCACCGAATGATGTAAATTATCCCGGACTGAGTAATGGACACTGTGTGCTGCCGGACAGTCCTCCTGACTCTCACCCGGACAGCTATGCCATACCAAATCAGTTTGGTCTTCTACAGAATGTACACCGGGTAACCAGTGGCTACATTCCGCATCATGGCGATGTGTCGTCCTCAACGGGGCCCAGCACTTCCGGTGTCATCCCGATTCCCGCTAAGCCCCAGATCAGCCTTCCCCACCAAGGCTTGCCCCATGTACCACCTTTTCCTTATCCAAAAAAACGCCTGAAGGGCTCACTGAATGTGGATGTCTCCAGTACCAGCTACTCGTCCGCCAGTAATTCGCCCTTGTCAATCCACAGCTGTAAGCAAGAGGACGATCGTGACCTTGATTTCCCAATGTCGAATTCTCACACTGGTAACCTGCTGTATTATCAGCCACTACAGTCGTCTGCACCGTCGGATGATATGATATTCGGCGCAAGTGACTTGGGCGATGAGAGTCAACACCGCAATATTACCTTCAAGCCCATATTCACTGAACAGTGGTGTAACGTGGCTGTGCGTAATGATAGGGTGCTAGTGCCGGCATCCATTATGGAGTTTAAAGTGCAGGCTGATAAGGGGTTCAACTATTCTCAGGTATGTTTGCACAGAAGCCATCGGAAACAGTGGCGCCGACAAATTATGGGCTATCAGCACCGATTTCGGGTTATTTAGCCAAATTTTGATTCCTAATGACTAACAGTAACAGCAATCGTGCTGTTTAGGTATTTAATAGCGAAAACCAGATTTACCCGTACCATGCACTACTTGAACAACAATACCGAGCAAATGTTTTGAAAATTTTAATGGTGAAATTCTAAAGTTAAGACTCATGATTATAACATAACTATGGAATAATTTTTAGAAAAGTAGACAGAAAGCTTGCGAGTTATTGCAAAGCAAATTCAGCTCAGCAGTAGATAAGTAACGGTGAGATAAAGTTATAAACGCTTGCGCACGCAAAACTGAATAACTGGGGTTTACTAGTAAGTTCGCTAAATATAATCATTATTACAATGTAAATTATAGAAGGTGTACTGGTAATATAAGCAATTTTAACGCTTATACAGGGGGCCATGCCACTTTTCTGCAATTAAAGTAAATGATTGTTTACTGCAAATTTCATATCGCCGACCCAAAGGTCATGTTCATACTGTAACGAAACGGATACACACCGGTGCTATTTTAATAGATTCGAATTCGAATTTACTGGCGGCCGTAAACTGATGATATTATTTTGCTGGGCACTTTTTTAGCCCAAACCGGTGTGTCAGTTTATTCATTTTGCTTCACAGGAGTTAATAACAATACCATAAAATGCTTGTTTGCAGTACGATTTCGGGGCATTTATTTGCCAGAAAAAGAATCATTTCCAAGTTACCGTTCAAGTCGTCCTTAGCGCATTGCCGCAGTTCGTCAAATTACCAACCGGGGACGACTACGAACAAATAAAGAGTTTCTTTATCGACCTTTGCGGGGTACGCGCTGAAAATATTCATCAGCATCCAATCAAGATCGAAGAATCGCAGAGCGACCGTTCCCGGAAGTCTTTTATTCCCCGCACCATTGATCTCTCGCATTTGCGTCAGCAGATGACCATAGCCCGACTGCACTTCAGTGAAACTACGTTAAATAATCAGCGGAAGAAACTAAAAAAACCTAATCCCGAACAGAAATTTTTCCGACTGGTTGTCGGTTTGTATGCTGTAGTGGACCTACCCGATGGCCAACAGGGAAAGCGGCTGATACATGCCGTCGGGTCAGAAAACATCATTGTACGGGCATCGAATCCACAACAGTTCGAGCATGACGGCACGCCGACACCACAATGGCAGAAGGCCCCGCATGACGATGAGGCCATATTTTACACCGGCAGTATTGGGATAAACAACGACCGCCCAGAAGAAGCCTTGGACATTCGAGGCAACATGAGACTGTCCGGACGTCTCATTCAACCGTCGGATGCGCGAGCCAAAGAGATCCTGGAAGAAGTGGATCCCAAAGACCAGCTGAAAAATATCGGGAGGCTACGCATTGTGCGCTACAAATACAAGGACGAAGTGGCCAGGGTGTTAAACCTACAGGAAGAGGCGCAATACGATACGGGCATACTCGCTCAGGATGTGTTGGAGACTATTCCTGAAGCGGTGGAGGATATTGGGGATCTGGTGTTGGAGAATGGAGAAACCGTGGAAAACTTCCTTATGGTCAATAAGGACAGATTATTCATGGAAAATCTCGGAGCCGTTAAGGTTTGTAACTAGTCACTTACACACTCCTTATTGTATTTTGGTTTGATCAGCGTCACAGTTACCTCACCTTGGTTTGCGCAGGAACTGTATAACCTAACGGATAGTTTTGGCTCACGTATCGTGGAATTGGAACGCATGTATCGGAGAGTTGCTCATCTGAAAAGCCGTGATAGTTTTCGCTCAAATATCAGTGCCGTAACGACGAAATCCGTTCAGAGTTCAATCTTCACTTCGGTCTCGAATCGTCTGCCGACATCCGTATCGGCTCGACCGTCCATATACTCCGTGGCACCGCCACCCGGTGTCTTCACTGATAAACTTCAGAAAAAGCCCAGCACATCTGAGCCCGCATCGCTTATACGGTTAGGTAAATCGTACATGCAATGGTTGACGCTGGGTTTGGTGACCTTGGTGTCCATTTGCCTAATTGCCCTGTTGGCTCTGTACATTACGTCGAAGCCTGGTAACGACACCAGCGAAGACCAAATATTTACGGCCGCCTTGCAGTTCGGCTCGACCACTGCAACGGCATCATCAGCTCCGGTAATTTCCACTAGGCAACCGATTATTATACCGGGTTCTGATCAGGAACCTTTTTTTCCGCAAGTAATCGACGTGAACTGGGATGATGCAACGGTTCTATGGTCAACGGGGTTGTGCAAGTTCGTTACACCGGTCGCAAATGATGAAAAATGCGTACTCAATGTCACATACGCAGAAAAGTACTGCAAACGGTCGCCGTTCATGGAAACGGACGACTGTTGTGTAGCCATATCAGCCAATCAATTTATTCCTCCAAATTTTATTAATAACCCCATTAGCATAAACGGGCACGGCTATGGCTATGGTCGTCATCCTGCACCCATGCAGCTTCCGGAATACAAGACCGATCAGAACGACTTGCCCACAAAAGGAATGGATAAAAATTTGCAGATCTCTTTTGTCACCGAAACTGACAGTGGTATGTGTGTAGTGTGGAAAGACTATCTTGCAATTGTAATTGTACAGTTTTGCATTGCATGATATACGTATACAGTACATATGTAAGCTGGGAACTCTTTAGTCTATCTGAACCTCTACTGCGTATAGCTGTATATTAAATTTTGCATATGGTGTCGTTGTGAACTTGTCAATCTTAGTATTGTTTGATAAGGTATTTACTGCCAATA
This sequence comes from Paramacrobiotus metropolitanus, assembly GCF_019649055.1. NCBI lineage: Eukaryota > Metazoa > Tardigrada > Eutardigrada > Parachela > Macrobiotidae > Paramacrobiotus > Paramacrobiotus metropolitanus. Next base: position 100,434 of record NW_026570282.1, read on the forward strand.
AGTCGGCGAATGTTATTGTTACGTAATTTTTGCAGCGCACTCTGGAGTGGATGACATAATCAAGCATTACCCAAACAAACTGTTTGGCAAAGAACTTGACGATGGCAATGCCGTATTATACCGTGCTGATATCAAACCAAAACAGGAAAAGGATTCCCGAAATGTAAAAAGCGGAGTTACCGATTTATCGGGGAAAAACGACAAATATATTCCCAGCGGCGAGCCATGTCCGGATATATCCGAGCACCAGACTGGTAGGGAAATGCGACTCCCAGCTTTTCGACGGAAGCTTGATTTTAATTCGGCTTTAAAAATTCGTGATGTACTTTCAGAAAACTGGGATATGGTCGAACATATCGATCTGGTTGAGCCAGATATTCGTTTGACTCGGGCGTACTGTAACACTCGTAAAGAACCTTGTGGTACGAATCATAACTACCTGCTCACCGTCCCATTAAGCAAGTACTATGCCGATCAGAACATCACTGTCCGATTCACGCGTAAAGTGGATACAGTGCTGATGACCTGTGCGCACTACATCGAAGGTGGAAGTTGCTTCCGGAATCAAAATCGTCCGGGTTTCGTTTGCCGATCGGATGAAGCTGAAGAATGGATTACTGTGCCAATTGCCAATTATTTGCGGAGTGAACTGAAAATCCGAGTGGCGGAAAAGCGGACAGCTGCACATTTTAATAAGAACCTCTGTGAAATCGAAGGTTCAAAAGATATTGTTTATTATAATATTGTCTTTGTCAGAAGCTGTCGATAACATTGGTATTCATTTTAACATCAGTCGCTCTTTGAACGTTACGCTGACCACAATGTGCAATACCTAATAGTTATGGCGAGTGTGCTTCAGGTTTTTATAAAATGATTCATGCTACTTACTGTATTTTTAACTGGAACATAGTGTTGTTGAACAGAATAAAAACCTTTTTGTCGTGTTCTATCACTTCTACAACTCAAAATAGGCGCTTTCGTTGTGCACATATGCACTTGCCATACTTAGCTGGCTAAAGTATATATATTTTATTTTGACCGCAAACAAAAACCTTTTCCATTGCCGGGTTTTTTTAAGATTGCAGGGCGATTGTTTTGCAGTCAGCTTACTTCATGTGCGCGTGTTCTACCTTTAACGCTCTTCGCAACAAATACTGGTTATCATGATTCATGCACATTAAAAAGATATCAGTCAGAGCGTCCGCGCAGCATTTAATTACTTACAATAAAGAAAACTAACACTAGAGTAGATCGCGATGTATCTGAATATACTTGTTTTAACTGGTGATGGGTAGTTTCAACAGTGAGGAGAAAAAGAAATCCTGTCTGAAACGCAAAATGCGATAAAACTCTATTTCAAATTAGAACATTACCCATCACTAAACAGAACATTAAAATGACTAGGGCTCTCTAATAATCACTAGAATGGGAACAATAATAATCGCAAGCACTTAATACTAATAATCAAAATTTAATGTCAAATTCTGCATAACACAGTATTTACCACATTGCCTAAAAGTGTAACATAAGCTAAAGAATTTAGTGCCCTCCGTGATTTTCAGCCCCAGCCGGCAACTGAATTGCCGGCACGGAGAAGGTCGTCGCTGTCCCTGTTGACTGAACAAGCAGCGGGTGAGGTTTTTCTTCCACCTCCTGCTCTTCGGCTTCTTCCGTTTGCGGTCCATTATTATTTTGACCACGGTCGCTTAATGACGGCGACCGGTAGCGCAACATGATATGCTTAGCAAACTGCTGATAAGCATCTTGATCTTCCGGATCATTCGGCTCGAAAACTGCCATGCACACCGATTTAGAGCGCCCTCGGCCGCTCATGCCACCCATACCCACATTACCGATGCCACTGGGAGCGGCCGGATCCGCGCCTTCCTCCAGTTCTTGGCCTTCTGGGGAGCCGTCATTGTACTCCGAATTAATCTCATCCAGGTCGGGTAGATAGCCCTCGATGGTGTCACATATGGACTGAATGCGGGAGTCCAGACTGTATTGGCGATTCTTACCCATCTTCTCCCCTTGTTTTCGGAATGGTCGACGGCGGCCTTGCATATGATGCAGATTAAGCTGCCGATTCAACTGTCGAGCGAATTCTTTAGCAATCTCCGAATTTCCGAATATGGCCGCTATGGATAAGCATGTTCTATTATACGTAGGTTAATCATTTTCACACATCCTCTTTTTTAAATTTTTGGTCGTGGCACGGGCAAAGCGCCTAAATTCCATTGCACATGTGTGCACTTTATCATTACAGATTTTGTTTGATAAATCGAGATTGTTTTAGCACCGAACTCCCGTCCTTACCGTAACTTCCGTTAACAAACTTTGGTGACAGTGGGCTGTTGGCCAATAACAGGCTAACACCAAACGGTTTCTTCTCTTCGTCCACTATGCCGTTAGCGACCACTAAATTATTAGCCTCCAGTGCCTTATCGTATGGCCGGTGCAGTTTCTTGAATTCCGCTAACAGCACTTTGGAGAATGCGCGGATGATATTGAAATCGCGCCGGATGTCGTCCAGTGTGGTTACCGGTGAGGTCACCGTATAACGAATAACATAGCGGCCCTGCAGATTGGCCGGAACCATGTGTACCAACCCGGAGCGATTCAGTTGCTTTAGAAGATTCTCAGTCCGCTCGTTCTCTCCCTGTATTGCAAAATAGCATGTTATTGCTAGACTATACTTACAGTTACACCACACGCACACCAGAAACCATTTAATCGTCTTGCTAGCATAAACATGACTGTGTTCACCTTGAGACGGAACACCACCATGCCCAGAATCCGCTCAGCCGGAAGCTCGAAATCAGGATCACTTCGCAGAAGCTCTTCAAACTGTTTCGCCAGCGCCACACCCTAATGAAAATTGAATCATGTTGTTGTCGGTATCAGCAATTTAATCTTCTGCATTAAATGCGCAGCAGAAGAAATTAATTACGACTACGTTTACATTTTCAATTTTGTCTTCGTCCTGTGCGCTTCGACGGTTTTCAGTGGTACGCACGGTACGGTTTTCAGTGTGGTACGGTTTTCAGTGCACTTCATTTCGAGTAAAATTAATTGTGTTATTATCTAATTCTTCTATCTATTAATCAACACTCTTGTCTCTTGATATTACCGGAAAATTTTTAATGATCACCAACTAGGCTCTTGCCAGACGTTGATATTGTTACGGTGGCATACGGATCGGATATTTTAACATCAAAATATCCTTATTTCGTGTTCGCCAATGGTAGTGCATAGTGCATAGTGACCTGCATACTTCTTAGTATCGTGGTTACTGCACTCACATGACGAATATGTTTTTGTAGTCCTTTAACTCCATAATTGCGCAGGACGAACCATAGCTTCAAGGCGCGGAAACGTCGACTGAGGGGGATTTGCCAGTGCTGGATGAGGGATAAGCGGTTAGAGAAGGGAGAATAAAAAGCACACTAAGTATCAATTAATGCACGTCGACAACGGCAGGACATCTGCTCATATGCGCAGGGGATGTTGTATACAGCTTTAAGCAGTTGCAGCGGCTTAAATCCGCCATCCCTGGCTTTCCCAGTGCAGTTGCATCCGGGGAATGCCCAATCGGGAACGGATGGCGAGCCAGCTAATAACAGGCACTCGTGGCCATCTAATCTAATCCCAATTACACGTCACTTAATCATAGCCTAGCTCGCCGTGGAATCGGTACTCGGTAAAGTGCCGAAGCATGTCCAGTTTTAAATGCAATTATATTCTGCCGACAGGAACTGCATTTGTGTTTGCTGCCGGTAACAGCCTGTTGCAAGCAGATAATTAAAGACTGTCGTAATCTTGTTAGATGTCTGTTTTGTTGAACTAAATCAGTAAGTTTATTTTGGTAGCTTCTTAAAATTAGATTCACACACCATACTGCTTAGAAAAACGTCAAAAAGTTTCGAAACATGCCTGAGTCAGGAAATCATTTTTAGTATTGATACATGAGAAATAGTAGGTCCGGATGTCCTGGTTACTTTAATTTTGCAAGGAAAGAAAAGTCTATAACTTCTTTGCACGTCAAAGGGTGTTTAATTTATCACCGTTACTTATGGCTATTCGTGGAAGATTTCTCAGTGATTAATTCCTGCAGTTACCAGTAAAACCGCTCCCGTTCATTTGTTTACGCAACTGTCCCACAATTGCCGACGATTAACGATACCGTCGATACGTACCATATAATCAATGGCATCGCCGGACTTTTCATGGCGCAAATATAAAGGATCCACGCAAAAGGTTCGATGGAGAGCGCGACTGTTTTTCACCCTAGTATGTCAAAAAAGAAAATGACAACCCTACAAACACATGTCCATCACAGTGTGACACGTTTTCTTTTCTACGACCCGCTAAAGATCAGGTTGCACGTCGTTAACGTTGTCAAGGCGCTAAACAAAAAGGAACCGGCATATAGCGCCTGTTTTACGACACCTAATGCGCACCTCAGAGGATTGACGATCTAACGCCGTCGCGCCATGTATGCGTTCGCGTGCCGTGAGCTCGTTAGTCACTGCCAAGTGTGCTAATGTTTATTACTGCGAAAACCACGACCTGCACGGTATCGTTCTATGTTTACGTTTCCGGCTCTATTTGTGGCTTACACCGTCGTCATATTTCCGCAACGCATAGCTTACTAATTATTTACTAAATTAAGCAATTAAGCATCAGATTTCAGCTAAAGTCGCTTGATTAGAAAAACTTTCTACAGCTTACGTGTTACGTAATACTGATGTACCGCGCAACTTACCACATAGCCGTGCAATCAAAATGGACCATAAGCCATTTGGAAGGGTTGAACGCGAAGGAATTGGCGTATTCAACACCTTGCATGAATGACCGATACTCCGGGCAAATAAAAGCGGCTCCCGCATAAGCCGCGTCAATATGCATCCAAATATTTTCCTCCGCACCTGCAATATCAATTAAAAATTATTATGCACTTCATCTATGGGACTGGTAGAAGTAAAATGTCGTTATTATATTCTAATGGCGGTGATAATCGCCAGCTGCACTTACAGATAGGCCCCAGTTCTTTTAAACGATCAAAGGCACATGCGCCGGTGGTACCCAGTGTCGCGCATAGCTAAGGAGATTTGAAAAGTATTTAACAAATTTAACAACAAGTTTATGCATGCCGGCGGTACAACGTTATTTCTTGTTTGGTTAAAATGGTAAAAGGTCACCCTTCACAAATTGGGTGATAAAAGATATAAGTAATGGAACAGTTAATTTTACATAGAACGGTATGAGTCCATCGGCCACATCCGCTTCCAGAGCTGTACGAAATGCGGCTCCGCCGATGCTGAGTTTTTCATCGCTGGCCACAAGTCGCAGTTTGACCAGTCCTATTAGGCCAGCTTTTTCGACTGAACTGTGGGCCTAGCATACGGACAAGCAGAGTTTTTAATACGTTCATCGGCGTTCTCCGATTTTTCATGCGATTCCTATGAAAATTTATACCTGATCAGAACAGTAACCAACCAACCGACTATTAATTTCCGCATCATCCAGATCAGGTCGAATTTGACGAACACGACGCAGTGCCTCCGTTCTGGCGGCCAGAAGGGATACAAAGGTAGCTTCGCTAGCTGTGGTCTAATAAAATTAGGCAAAAATGTTTATTAACTTCAAACAACAAAATATGAGTATCTTACTGTCGCAACCTTGTTCTAGATCTACCCTGTAGCTAGGCAGATTATACCTGAATAACTCCGCCACCAACCCCCGAAGAACTATGTAAGAATTCTGAAGGTAGCCCAATCATTTTCCCCAACCAGTCCATGACGATGGTTTCCAGTTCCGTGCAAGCTGGACTTGATGCCTTAAAACCATACATTAATATATACATGCATTGCAGATTCGCCACATTATCAGTTTCCGATACTTCTATGGTAATTACGACACATTAAGTCAAATTAACACTGTGATGTAAAAATTATTGTATTTTTATGCAAATATGCTCAGTGCCACCGCCGCATATACAGATTACAGTACAGAATAATTTTAACTGAATGCATAGAATTCAAAATGTTAGGGTTGCTGGTACCCAAGTAAATCCAAGACAATTAATGGCATCAGCCAACATGTCGCCCAGCAGGGATGGAAACGAATTCAGTGCTGGGAAATAAGCGTGCATGTAGGGACTTTGCCAGTGTGTCACCTGAAAAATTGTTAACCTGTGAACAACTGGTCTTGTTATGCAGCTCTAGGTATGGACATTTTTCGACAACTGATTTCGTACGTAAACTGCCAAAATTAGCGAAGGGCAAAAAACACACGTTGTATATCGACGATAATAATGTAAGACGTAAGTACTAACCCCAGGCATTATGACTCGCTCGACGTCGGAAAAGATGTCTTCCCATCCTTCGCCGTCTTGTGGTGCGCTATCTGGTACCAAATCCCTCATATAACCCGGCTGCACATTTGGGAACACTCGGCGAGAGCGGATGTTCTCCAGATAGTCGGCAATATAATCCACCATTTCTTTACCTATTCATAAATTCAAAATGTCCTAAATACTATTTTTGATAATAAGTACTGTTTTAATGCACGTTTGGGCGCACACGCGTGCTGGTCAATTATAAGTATTTTCTTGCGTGTTCGTACAAAAAAAAGGTAATGTAAAGTACGAAGTAGTAGCCATAGGCCATAAGTTCCCATAACCAAGTTGAAAATGCACATGCGTAAAGGTCGTAAACTATGTAATTTATAACTATCCATAATTAGCTGCAAAGCTTAGTATAGTGTAACTCGGATGTTGAAGCCGCGCAATAGCGACAGCGAAGTTGGTAATATCAGTGAAAAAAATACGGTATAGTATCTGAAATGTAAATATTAAGCTATTTGTGCTTTTGGTTACTAAAAATTAGAATTTGCGCCGACAAGCCGGATGGTATGTAAAAAGTCCGTGGCGAGTTAATTAATGTAGGCCCGCGAATGTCGGAGGTCACGCGCTTTGTGACCGGACGTCAGGCATGAATGTCAGTCTATCAGGTAGGAACGCTGCGACAGTATCTGTCGTTTAATTTCCTGTTATCATTGGATACTGCGGTAATTTGAGGCAACGTCGGAATCCGAGCATTAATTACTTGTCGGCTACAGTTGCAGCTACACCTGTTTGCGCTTTATAATATAATTGCATGAATCATTTCGGTATAGTGCAAGCGTGATTTTTCCAAAAGAAATCTATATGTGTACATAGTTGCAACTATTCTGGTGACGACTCAATAGCTCAGTTTGCATTCTGCTGTTATAGATGAAAACTGTCAAGTTATCACAAAATTAGTACACGAAATACATTTTTAAAGGTTTATTAAGTACGTTTGTGTTGTAGAATGGAATCAAACCACAGTAGTATCATCAAACTGATTATGGTACCCCAAATTCAAAAAGGGCAGATGTACCGTTTTGGTTTGTATAATAATGAAATTGCAATAGTTAACACCGGACTTGAACTGTTGATTAAAGACTGCATATAACAAATCGCATAAACTCACCTCGTTTTCTGTATTCGTTGACATCCATTCTGGGACGTTAAACTTGGTATGAGACGAGATGAAGACTATTTCGTCACAAGTAACTAGATAAAATTTTGCGATAAACTAATCGAAACATCCAAGTGGTTGAAAGGCAATGATGTATGACTACGACTTGGAGAAATCCAAACAATTACGAAGAAAATATATAGTTTAAGGTCACTGCTGCAACGTTTGGAAGAGCGTAAAACGGCATACGTATAATCAGGACCAATTGCAATAAGATTTGATAAACCGCACTTGCTGATATGATGTAGAACAACTCTGAGAAACAACTCCTGAAAGATTATCTAGTGGAAGGAAACTTTGTCATAATATTCGGAGATTATATAAAATGGATGGGAGGTCGGATACACCTGATACGACGGAATAATATCCTGCGGGCTGCCGGGAAATACGTTGTACATTTAACTGCCGGGGTTGGGCAAAACTTGTCGTCCGCTCTCGTATCACCCTTGTACGAGTATGTCTCTGGTAGGGATGATTGGGAAGAGCATCATACTCTCCCCCCGTAAAATGTTAGCACGGAGATCCGAAAAGATGCAGTATTAGCATGGCATACCAAATACAGATTTAGTTTGCCGTGGTATTAGCGCTATACGCCGTACATACCAACGTATATATGCCACTTGGATTTTTTTGTACAAAAACTGGATATAAAATGCCCCGTCTCGGTACATGAGGTACAGAGCCTAATCGAACGAGCATGTTCTTACGCGCGCGTACATACTCGTACGATGCGAATCCCATGGTGGTTCGGTGCAGGAATGTTAGCGTTAAGCAACCTTCCTCGAATTCCTCGAAGGTGTACGGTTGTTTCTCTTTGATTGGCCAAAATAAATCCAGAGCGGCATCCGTAGCGCTTTGTTTTGGCGGCAACTTTACAAAGGTTCTTTATAGAGAGATCTGGAATGAAGATAACAGTACGATTAATTGATAGAACATTAGGATGAAATACGCGTAGGACGGAATAGGATATTAATTGTTCAAAAAGTTCAATTTTCCTTGTCCATCTGAACGATGGTTTATCCAGAGACCAGAGGTACTACGGCTGCACGTCATATTATCAAGTTGGTATTTTTGGTGCCATACACTTGAAATTAAATAAAATTAGCGGAGCTAATTCCGATTAAGGCAGCGAAAAATGATGAAAGGCAGGTCGGCGTTTGCGGTCGGGTGCCGGTAGGGCGTTCGGGCAGTGTCCAGTTATAGCATTGTGTCTTATGGATATTTTCATGGGACTTTGTATAGTCGTACATAAATGTGCGATTGATGTAGCTGTCAGTAGAGTCTGGAGGTCAGTTTTGCGGCTGCTATAATTAAGTTTGAGAATTTTTTCACCACCCTCCCTCCCTTTCATTCTTGGACGGGTTGTTGTGGAAATGTTTTAAATTTGTAATAGGTCCGCTGTGTCGATTACCTAGAGTTTAGATGACCTTTTCGATCCGCTGCGTCGGTTACGTAGATCATCGATACTTTTCCCCCCAACAAAATACCAGTAAAGTCATTGTTGGTGTGCCGTCTTAACTCATTGTTATACCATTTTAACAGCATAAATAACGGTGGGCCCAAACTTGTTGTTGGTTCAGAAACAGGTTCAAAGATTGTAACAGACTCTTCAAATACTGTAATTTGTTTTCTGGAAACTTTGTCGTGTGCTTCTGCTTCATTTTTTACTTTTTACAGGCTTTAAAATTTAAAAACTATTCGTGACGTTGGAAATACCGTAAGAGGAAAGCAGGAAAAGGGCAGCAAGATTTAAGACTTGAACTTGAAGTATATTTTCTTCGATCTTTTATTTGTTGGTTACCCGAACTGTTGTCGTAAGAATCTGTAAAGTGTAAACAGCCACACAACAAATCATAAGAAGCGTAATTTAAGTTAAGCCTATACAATGCACATGTACATCGTGCTCACTGCAGCTCACATAAACACCATTTGCCGCATTCTGTATTACAAATAACGAAACGAGTTTTGAAAACGACCAAAACAATCGGCGAAAATTTATCCCGGACAGGAAAGAACAAGCAGAGTCCAAACGACAGCCGTCGTACTCCAGGTTATAAAGAGTCATAGACTTTTCTTCCAAAATTCTTTGTCATTTCTCTCTTCCTTCCCATTTTTTATTTGAGTGACACTACTGGTATCCTTTTATTGTATATAGGCACCCCTTTAAGGCCCTTTTGCATCGCGTTTTACGTAGACAACCCTTTTCAATACTTGACGCTCAAACGGTCGCACCGTGTTCGTTTACCTTTTTATAATTACAAGAGTTTATTTTTCGGTGTGGCCTTTGAACGAAAATTATTTTCACATTCTTTTTTGCTCAGTCCACGATTTGTATTAAATACAGCATGAAATTTAAAGAAAGAACGAAGAAAAATACACTCCGTCCAGTTACTCAAATCAACGAAAAGTTTGCAAACGTTTTTTCTTGGTACAGCTTAAGATCTGTTTTAAATCAGAAAATGAATGTACACTCTACATGCTCTGGAGATCGTTCCTTGTGAAATGTTCGAATATAGTTGTCTCCCTTTCTGAAAACATCTTTTGGATGAAAAAAAACATAACTTGTTTTTTTCGAATAGAACCGGGACACAATCCTCAGACAATTCCAGTTTTTCAGTTTTTGTTTTCTGCGCTACTTGTATTTTATTAATACAAGTATGCATATAAGATTTACGTAGAACGGAAAAGAATCATTGGCGACACGAGAAACTGGGTGTCGCAGAACGCAACAAAAATGAAAGCACTAAATTATGTACAACGAAAACATTTTTGAATAGCACCACTATGATATTTTGGTGCAAAATTCACCCATCTTGAATACAAGTTATAATATTTGGAAGGCGGTTTGCAGCGTTTTAGAAAAATATTTTCCAGTCATAAGGTCAAGATGTACACCCTATAGTCCGCAAACAAACGGGGTGCGCACAGTACCTACTGAAAGGGTATAATTTTATTGAGTTGGTTATTAGCTAGAATTTTAAACATCACATTAGCAAACATTACAAAACAAAGTAAACAGCATTAAGACCATCCGAACGTGGGACGGTCGACGTAACAGACAAAGCATTTCCCCTCTGTATTTCAATGCTAAGACGCTGGAGTAAAAACTCAAAAGAGCGTCTTTCTCCCGTAGCGTTCTTAAGCCGCGCGCCCAGCTCGCGCAGAAACTTCATACATGCTGGGCTAGATACACCGAAGGTCTCAAAAGCTAACGGAGCAAACTCGTATTCGTGTGCCATATATTCGTATTTCCGGCGTTTTTCATCTTCAGCTTTCCGGGCCGCTTCACCAGCTTTTATGCTGCTGCTGACGACGTTGGACAATGCAACTGTGTCCACGCATGTGACATCCCAAGCAAGTCGTCGTCCGTTTCTCCAAGGCAGCTGTGATACACCATCCGGCCGTCGGTCATTCACGTCGCTAGTCCCTCGTGGTTCAAGTACCGCCGGTGTGTTGGCGGTGACCAGGCTTCGCCGAATCACTTCGTTCAGTGACGAATGACGTATGAATCGCCCGGCGCTATTTTTGCAGGATAGTCCGTGGTGGCCGTATTCGTCCACGGGTAGACGGCAGTCAATACAGAGATGAGGATTACAGATTGGTGCGCCGATTCTTAGTCCAACCGCAACACGGAAACTCTCGTCAGACATCAAGGTTCCGAGGGAAGGAACAGGTAGAGCGTTCAGCCATTTTCCCGATTCCGGCTGTTCAACTGCAAGTAAACGCGCGCAGTGAGTGACATCATTTGAAAACGTGTTTTTGATAACTTCCACAGTCTTTTGGACAAGAGCTTTGTCCCAAACTTTCTGTGTGCGCCGCAGAATTTCTGGGGGCAGCTCTGCGCCCGCAGCTGCTTGCCACATCTGAAGCGCCAAGTCATAACTCTCCGTTCCAGTGGTAATGGCCGAGACCAAAGACGATGTGGCATGAACCGAAGCCAAATAGGCTGGAGTAGCTAGTTCTGCAACACGTCTGATCCCCAACCCACCACTAGAAACAGGGAGAGATGCCTGTGCCCAGGTGATACCGTCAATCTTAACGTTTGTTATAGCTTCTAATGCTGATTTGGTAACGCTGTCGAATACATCAAGTTCGTCTCCGCACAACCACGTTGGACTTGCACGTAGCACATAGTTCATTTTGGGAACACCGACACAAGTCCGCAACAGAAAATAAGCCTGATGAGCAGGCAGTATACTTAGCTTGGAGGTCAGTCTTTGCAGATCTTGTGTCTTCTTTTGAATGGCATCAGGAATGGCCGCCTGCAAAAGAGGAGCACCGAGCAGTATCAATTCACTTTCGGTGTGTTGCACAAATTCCGGGTAGCGGTTAGCAAAAGCTTGTTTCGTATTCTCGCGATCTTGCAATGTACCACCGAAAACAAAAAATTCACATTTAGAAAAAACCTACTGAAAAGGGATGCTTATATAAACAGTAAAACGGGGTGCAGTAGAGAGATCTGTGCTTAACCCGGGTAGATGGAAGCGCCTATACTGGCAATTTTACTTTATTTTTGTTTGGAATTGTTTCGCTTTTTGCGTACCAGGTCATCTATATAACTGCAAAAGCGTAGTGTGCGAAAGGGAAGGCAACCCTTGTACAATAGTCTTGCACCATGTCATAACAACCCTATGACTTTTTGGTTTTTGTAATTAGCCCTGATTTCTTTATATTAACCATCCCATCTTAAAAGAATGGCGTTGGTACTAAACCCTGTATGAAGTTCAAGTAATGAGTACCTGTTGTTGCTGCGGGCTGATCACACTAAAAAATACTGAGTTTTAGATACTTTAAAGTATCGGTGTCAAACTGTACATACCTATCCGTCACCGATATTGTATACTTTTCATGTTGTATACCATGTCAACGCCGTTCTTGTTTTTTTTTGCATTTGTACTGACTTTTGTACTGACTATAAAATTCAAACCGGCTATCACTGCGAGTAAAAATCGAAAGGTCGTGAACTTGAAAAATTATGATTAACAAGTGTTGTTGTTTTATAAACGAAGTGACAGTAAGCAAAAACTGATGAAATCAAGCACCAGATTTATACAACATTGGCTGGTCACAGAAAAATCAGTAAATGCGACATGCCAACTGTACAGCTACGTACATACTCATCACTGTGTTATCGAGTTTCGTTCGTATTACATCACAATATTCTCGACAATCTTTGAGTTAAATGTCACCACTCGAATTTTTGGCGACACGGAAAGAATTAAATTCCAAAATTTTTTGCACTTAATCATCTTCAGAGGTTGGCTGGAGAACGATTAAGCACTTTTCAAGGAGAGTATTTCAGTTGATGTTGCTGATACATAATTCATGAATATACCGTCCGACATTGGCTTGGCCTTCATCCGGTCCGTAAAGCATAGCATAAAAACTGAAACAAATCACTTAACTTTATTTCTGGCCGGTAGCCGATCCCTTACAGGTTCATATTTTCCAAAATAACCTTGACAATGAATAAGCTTATCCTGGTAGCGACGGTTGTGGCCTGCATTGCCATTAGCCATGCCCACGCTGACGCGCTCAAGGCTGCAGGAGTAAGCAGTGAGCACAGGGGAGCCAGTACTATCCCAAAGGGCACCATTGTCGGATCTGTCTCGGCTTCCGGTGGAAAGGCTCCCTTTACTTACAAGATCACCACAGGAGAGAAGTAAGTTGGGCAGTTTGTGCAGTAATAAACTTGTTTGTTTGCTTTAGTTTTTCTGGTAGATGCTTGATTGCTAAACAATTACTGGTACCTTCTGGTCTTTTTAATGCGGCACTATAAGCTAAACGGTGAAACTGGTCCCGACTTGCGGTAATTTTGCAAAGACCATTAATTTTTAGAGCTGGTTTGACAATTTTGTGATTGTTATGAAGGCTTTGGTAGAACTGACCTTTCGATTCGAATTTTTATTAGACAGCTAAATGGTATGCAGCAATCGATGCATGTTCAGAACTATGTACAGTAGGGTACTGTGCTGTTTTATGCAAGATCTTCATCCAGATAGAGAAGTAGAGAACTTTTGCTGCCTCATGTATCGCACTATGAGTTTCCCGCATCTCAGTTTTGCCTTGTATCCAGATCACTGATAAACCACTATTTGTTATACCCTAACGATGATTATCTGCATTGTCCTACAACAGCCAGCGTGTTTTCGCATATATGTTTTTTCCAGACTTGTTGAACTGTTCCCGGACATGATGAACCCAGGCGGTCAAATGATCCTGGCAAAATCTGAAATGATTGCCGCAGCATCAAACAAGGTTGCTGTTACCATCACCGACAGCGAGGGAAAAACCGATACAGTCCAGCTCAACATTCCTCCTCCTGCCGTGTCAACGGTTCCCAATAAGCCCCAATAACTATAATACACCAGTGAACTTTTTGTGTTATTTAACGTGGTTTGTGCAGCTCTGCTGTTCCTGAAAAATGGTATTAACTGACTGATTGCCACAATTTGTTAAACATCCTTAATTTTAATACAAAAATTTGCCCCCTTCACATTCTTCGAGCAACAGCTGCCACATGGTGACCTTTGTACACCAAAAATGACATCAGACCCATTTCACTCAGCCGCAGAATACAAAACATACCCGCTCATATCAGACCCAAAAAACCAGTAAAAAATCAAACCTTAAAATCTAAACATGCATGCCTAAGCCGTTATTGTCCGGCGAATCGCTGAGCAGTTCGGTTTCTGTAGCACTGCCGATAATTTCCATCCATCTAGTAAAATAAAAAACAATCACAACAAAATCGAAAAGAGTATATGAAACGAAAGAATGCTTTCTGATTAGCAACCTGACCTTGAATAACTGTATTCACTTTCCGTTCGAAAGAAATACACGTGATTGCGGAAGTGCAGTTTGAATACGTGGTCTTTATGAATTTGGTCCTCAGAGGAAGGCGGCGATACACGGTATCCAATCAGGGGAAGACTAGCAAGCGGGCATTCCTCAAGATTGTTCTTGAAGAAAAACATGGAGAAATTCGTAAACACAACCCAGAGTTTCTGCCATCCATCACTGCTTTTGAATTTCCGCAGTAAATATCCACTCATCTGCAACTAAAGCGGAAATTTGGTACCACTAGGTCAGATAGTGGTCTCGACATGCATTATTAGGTCCAGTGATCAGGTAATTTATCATGTAAATGGTTTTAAACAGAACAAACTAAAAAAAATAATAGGAAGTGTTGACTACCTCACATAAAAAACACGGATAATTTATTTTAATAGTACAGAAACTACTGGTGAATTCCCTACCATGTGTTTTAAGAAGGCCGTTTACGGAGAACAAATGTAATAAAAACCGACCCAGTTAATGCAGCGAGAAACAGATATACAAATAAAATATAAATAAATAACAACAAATATACAAAAAAAATAAAAATATTTACTTGGAAGGCCCTGGAGAGATCACGAACACCAATGGTCATATTGCGGTGCCAACACACATGCAGTGTCGTATTAGTCCGGCTGGACAGTGTGCTGCGCTCAACTGACGCTTTCCCATCCACTCCAGCATGCGCCGCTGGGGAGAGAGGTGTTGATTCCAGCTTATCCAAGATCTCATCGGAAGAGCTGTATGACTTCAGACTACCGTAATGAATTAGTTTGTCGTAGGCTAAGCGCTTGGACTGCTCAATAGCAGTGTGTAGATCATGCAGCCAGCATAATTTTTCTTCGGATGAACTAGGCGGAAATCACAATCAGTGTTGCAGCGAAAACTTATAAAACCGCAGTGCAAAATTTGTGGGCATACTTAGCAGCTATCACCAATGCTCGGTTTCCGCCGTAGATGGTAAAACAATGCTCCATGCCCATTTTAGCCTCACAATCCTCCACCATCATACCACGGATACCGATCTGTCCGTGGATTTTAAACGGGGCAACGGGGTTGGCTGTGCGATTGGCGTATAACAACAAATCGGTCAACTGCAATCAAAAACCTTTCGTAATCGCTAGCTGATGTCCATAATGTTCTGCATGAAAACAGCCCGAAAATCGTAATACGCTCCATCTTGTTAACTACTTTTGCCAAACGACAAAAAGCATGATATTCGTTTCAAAAAGGAGCAAGTAGTTTATATTACATTATTAGCAAGCTAGTAAATAAAAGCTTAATATGCGCCACCAAAATAGAAATATGCGGGATAAAAAAAAATATGCAACAACAAACTACATGTACTGCAACTGCCGCCAGTTAGCCTTAATAAATAATCCACAATTTCGTCTACTGGGAAAATCCCGGGATACATACGATAGAAACCATTACACAAATTCCCAGCTTACCAGAATAAACATACGCTGCTGGTAACCTTTCTTGGATAATTTCTGCAGACATCCTTCGCGGACAAATTCCTGCTCAATATGTCACAGGAGAGAGATTAATACCAGCCGATAGATATGTCATTATATGTGTGTACGGGGAAGAGAGAGAAGCGCAAATTACCCGTCCCGGTACAGCCAGATTATCAATTCCCATTAGATCGCGCTGCAGTTCCGCCAGCTTGGTATAGTGTTCAGCATGCCGGACCGCGTCGTGCACCGTACTGCTGGCACGTCGGAGATTCTGGAGGGCCGCTTCGCAGTCGCCCACATCCGAATGATAGGCCGGGTAATGATTCAGCAGACCTGTCAAATCAATCCCATCACCTCACTCAGACGCACATCAACACACGCCCGGCTAACAAGATCTGACCGAAAAACACCGGCACTTCCCGTTTAGCCAGTCGCAACATTTTAATTGAGTCAGACTATTATGTGCCTTTTTATGGATTTAAATCAATTAACTCAAATGGAAGTAAGTACTTGCCTTAATAATTACAGGAAAAATAACTGTTTTTGAACAACCGAACAGAATATTTATAAAGAGAATATTTCCAATATTATTCCCAAAAGAAATTTTTCCATTTCCTTCTAAAATCCAATGTAAAAAAAGAAATGTATAATCGAGAAAAGTAGTAACCAGCAATATAAAAAATTAAATTTTTCATCACAGAGCACACTGAATTCGAAAAAACGTACGTTCAAGAGCATTCTGATAGCTGAGCAGCCGCTGCGCCGGTTTGAGCAGGAAGGCCGTTAATGGCAGGTAGCAGTATTTCTCTCCTTCAACACGCCGGTACAACTGTTCAAAAGCTTTATTCTTCTTCAAGGCCACGTCGAACTCTTGCAGAAAATCAGGCACTTTGAGGAGAAATGCGCAATATTGGTCCAGGGCTTGGTTTTGTCTGAGCAAAAGGTCACCGATGTGATTGCAATCACTGCGATGCGAGGAGGCCGCGCTGCCGACCCGATTGTCCCTGTACACAGACCACAAGATGAAGTCGTACAAGCACCGTTGCTAGCTGCGTGTCACACGGAGAGCAGGAGCGATGAAATACTTGCTTACCAGGATGATAATCGATGTTCGATATCAACTAGTAGTGTCCCTTGACTCTCCCAGATAGGTTGCAGCAGACTGAAGACATTGTGCAGTAGTCCACTGGGAATCTCCTCAGACCGGCTCAACTCGTTTTTTAAATGCTAGAAACGACCAAAGAAACGATGCATGCTTGCCTTTTTATTAGATTTCCGCTAAGTGACTTGACCCAGCGAGAAAGTAGATTCTTCCACGGCGGAAGTAGCGTGCGTGTACTTAAAGGAATGAGTCCGCATAACGCATGCGTACTGTGCAATATCTTAGAATTACGATTAATGTAACCCAATTTTTTGTTGCGACAGCCACTAATAACCAGATTTATTTATTCTGTTTGTTTACTTGTGCGTTGCGGCCGCTGTTTCTTCGTTAAAACTAAAAAGCTTGTCTTTCACCGAACTTTCAGGAAAGCGCGACCGTGCAAAGGGGCGTTTATCATAATTATCATCTAGCATTACGACATTTGGTTTATCAAGTAATTATTAATTTCGCCACCTCAATTAAAACGCAATTTTAATCATCTGGCTTGATTTACGAAATTTGATAATTACCACGCAAAGAACTTCAAGGTCCTTCTTATACGTCCTTTCCCCATTAAGAATTTCCTTAGCAATGAAGTAGCCGAGATCGGACGGATGGCGCTAAAAGGAGAAACCAATAAATTATGCATGGTATACAGACGGCCATACAAATGTTTTCGCTATGAAAAATACATATGTATGTCGCATCTATTCTTAGGGCGCGCTTGTGGAGCAGTTGACAGCAAAATGCCAGTCGTTTGGTACATTTACTGTTACATAACGTATTGCACACCCAAGGAAAACCAATTAGCTTAAGTACACAATGACAAATATGCGTCCGACTGCACAGTGATGTGGGAGGCTGGTGAGCACACCCTTTTTTCCAGTTTGAAGTTCTCCGTGCTCATCGACATCATTAGGGCAGTTTACAGAACTCATGTACGCCACATTACAAGATAGATATATGGATAAAGCAAGAAAAAAACGTAAGTGCATAAAAGCTAAGTAAACCCAATGGCGGTGGCGTTCGCATGTACATAAAAAGTGGAAATCGGGCCTTTGCAGCAAACAGATACGATAATAATTTAAGTTGTAAAAAACGAATTTTGTTAAAAAAATTTGTCTGCATTTGAACAAACGCTTATTTTATGATGGTAGCCGACTGCTTAATTTTGCAAACAGTAGTATTGCAAATAATACCTCTCTTCTGAGTCGGTTCTGGCTTTGAGTCTCTTGCATACATAATACGAGTATATGAAAGCGCGTAGAAAACAGTTAATTTGTGATGCTCAATAATATTCGAATTTGTATGGACCACAATTTGACCGGCCGAGGCATTTTAATCCGTCGTGTCCAATAAAATAAACATATTCTTCCGCGAATTAGGGACAATTATATCGTAAGCTCAATTGAGCGTAATATAGAGTGGATATGCTGCGTGGCACTTAAGCGATAGCGATGCCAACCGATACCGGCATCATGGTCCTGCAAGCGGAAGTAGCAATTGCCTGATGGGATAATTACCGCTATGCTGCCCGATCCCCATACCGCTACTGTATATATCACAATCTTACCCTCTTCCGCCCATCCATACTGTCATCGGCTAATGTCCGCAACGATTCACCAAACGATTTACTCTCAAATGATGCCAAAAAAGACTCCTGGTTAGCGCTGGCAGCGGCTGCCGACTGCAGTTTCCAGCCGTTAATTTTGCGTGCTAATTCCTCCAGTTCGTGACCAGCGGATGGGGCTGGCGTGGTGCCATTTAGTAGGCGAGCCGATAGGGAGATTTCACTCTTACGCTCCAATGTCGATCGTGGTGTGCGGCTCGGGATATTCCTGATGACGTCTTAACCGAGAAAAAACAACAACCAAACACAAAAACTCACTTCCGGTCGTCAGTGGGTATTTTACTACCGAGAAAAACGGCTATGAAATGATACGGGACAACTGTTCACGTTGACAACCGCGGCATAAAAGAGCGTACGAGCCATCTATACAGAGAGACGCAGGCCCAAAACCCCGGAGGGCGTACAAAAGATGGGATATATACGCGCAGTCTTGCAATCAGCCGGAAAGTTCACTGCACCAAAGCGTCTGCCGCGGCCAATTGGTGAATTAGTCCGCGAAATCCATCAACACGCATAATACAATACTATCACTGGGAGTATCGACCATTTTTCCTTGATGTATACGCATTGCCGACCATGGTCTGTATATTATTCCCAGATATTCTCCGGGCTGCACACATACTGCCCACTTGTAAAGGTTCGATTAGTGTTTCATAATGAAAGAGCAAAGTGTCTAATTTGTCAAATTGCTGATGGCAAGAGGATTCACCATGACGGCGCAGGCGCACTGCAGCACAACTGGGATGTTGTTGCGGCGGCGATGCATTTCCCTGATTAAACCCGTCAGCGCGCACACATTTCTGGACACGGCGTTGCGTAGTCAGTTATATATGCGTGAATGCCATCATCAGCAGAAAATCATTTCAATGCCTGCCACAACTTTACATATAGTAAAACTTATTGAATGGCTGTGTAGCTCGTTTTGGCGTTGAATTCAGCAAAAGAAAATATATCCCGTCTCCCCATGTATGTACACTGCTATACACAGCACATACAAATTATACAACACAGCCGCTCAATCGTATGCAAAATCGATTCCGGCGGCAGGAGATTAAATTCGCAATGTTCTTTAGCAGTTGGTTCCAGCGGAACAAGTGTATGTGTTATACGCCCAAGCCGAGTATGTATATCAGTAACTGTACGAATGTGCCGCCAACACAGCTGGATTGCGACTCTGCTCTACCGATCCCGGACTGGCAGTCGTTACATGCTAAAGAAGACATGTCGTGAAAAGGACCAAAAAAGAGATATCCCAGCTAAGACGAAATGAGTTTGTCATTTCCCGGTTATGGCTTGTCAAGTCGCAACACAAAACGCCACTCACACACGCAGGGCGGATGTAAAGTCCAAAACTAAATCCGACCATGCCGCTGCATGACAGGAAATGTGCGCCCAGAACGCTCAACAGTAGGGTTTTTTGTTAGTTATTACATGCCCTACTCCAGTTTTACTTACACTAGTCAAATAACCACACCGTCGGATGATGTTCTTTTTCAAAATTATGTATCCAGACAAAAGCAGCAACAATAGTACAATATTCATTTTGCAGGACTAGGTTACCGACGCAACCAGAAAAACGCCGGCACGTTGCCAGAGCAGCGGCTGTTTTCAAGCCGGCTTTAATTTCATGAATAGCAAAAATAAAAGAATGTTCTCCAAGTGCTAAAACTGCTGGCAATATCAGTGATATTTTCAAGACCCCAAATTTGCAAGTAAATTAGTAAAACTGAAACCCAAAGGTTGTCACCAAATTAAAACAATCGTCAAGAAAAAAATAACAAAAATCACACATATTTGGCAAATTTAAGTATGAACCTGTGTTCAAAATCAGCTACACTGAATACATGCACCCTCTGTTTCTTAAAAGTTGAAAGAAAGATGAAATGCCTTGACTTCCTGCCCTGCGTAAATCAAACTGGTGCAATAATATCAAATTTAAATTTTGACACCTATCAAACGAAAGCAGTAAGGTGTTACCGTGTTAGCGATTATTATAAGAGTAAAGCAATTCAACATGCCAAAAATTACTCCGACGTGTAAATGGTGGCTTGTTGGGAACCTCAATCACGTATATCCACAAGAGCAGTTTAATTGCTCCGTCCACTTTCTTGTAGTTAAATAATATTTGCTGAACTTTCAACTTCCCCTAAGTAATCCTCCAACCAGTCTGATGTGTACCTAAATGTACGCACTCTATGGACTCTAACTGCACGGAATGCTGTCCAAACGATGTCGGAATGGACAATGTAATCAATAATACATGTTTTCCCATTTTAGAAATGGGAATATAATGACACAGCCATTTCGGCCAATGAATCGCCCGTTACGGTCTGAATCTACGAAACTTTCACTCTTCCGACAAGTTGGAATATGCGCACTTCACATTGGCAATCTATTCATGATCGGTGTTTGGGTTGGCTACATTAACAAAATAGACAAACACTTCAAAGAGGTTAATGTGACAATTGGAAAGTGACCTGCCAGCAAACAAATTCGGAGTCGAAATCATGCCTATAAGCATTTAGTTAACCATTGCTTAAATTTATGGCGTTATTTACTGAAAACAATGTTTATTAAAACATAGTTTTATAACTGCACTCAAAAGTTGAACAATGATATTAGTTAGAAACATACCATAAGAAATTCATGTTCATGATAACTACCGGACAGTTGCAGTTTTCAGTTTTGTAAGCAAATATTGCTTACTTCCTCGAATGTACAGTTTCCATACTCCGTACTCGTACCATTTATTAATATAATTTTTGTAACACTCTCGAAAATTACTGTACCGCGTACTCTCGAAAACTGCACCGCGTGTCACTTGAATGCTACCTACTCTTCTAGTGTCACTTGAATGCTGACTCCCTGACAGATAACTAGAACCCTGTATCGTTTTTGTAATGTTAAAATCATAAAAAAATTAAGCGTGCCACAAAATCTCATGGATATTGTTGTCCGAGTAATTACTGCCCTGTCGTACACTAATAGTAACGATCCTATTCCATACTGCTGGGTGTACTCGAACATCAGATGCTCTGGCAACTCTACTTTCCCTAACCAGGTGGCTGTATTGGTTTTCATCATTCCCGTCTGGTTTATCGCTTACAGCCAGAGCATCTCTAATTAAGCAAAGCGTGAAAACAGAAAGCAGTTCGAAAGAGTGCACATACTTAGAGCTAAAGTTTAATACCCTTCACCAGCTGAGAACCATGAAGTATGCAATAATAAAGGCCGCCACCGAGAATAAGACTCATGAACAATCAACAATACAACAGGCGGCAAACATAAACCCTTTCTCTAACAGATACAGAGAGAAGTAGAGAGAAATGCATCAGGAAACTTATTTTCACCAGGATTGAGAGAGAAAGAAACACGCTCATAAAAAAAGAAATGCCACACCGGAAGATCAGCGGAAGACCAGATTGCTTTTATAAAAAACCGTATCTCTTCATCGACTAGAAAAAGATGCTCTGACTGTTTTCTTACGACACATAAACCATCATATTCTTCCCCCATATCTGAGATATCAGAGGTAGTATTACTTGGGTGGGGTGCGGCGGGGTTCGCGCGAGCCACTCGGATGCGTATCCGAGGCACTCGTCTCAGAGTCTTCCCAGTCGGGATCACTACTCGTGGCGCGATACAGCCAGCTCGATCCGATCGGCGTCCGTCGTGTAAATGCCCGAAAACCACCTCCAGAATTCGATCCACTGCCCCCGGAACTCTGGGACGGGACGTTGCGCTGTCCGCTCGTCCCGGGGGTCACCGGCGACGGCTCATTGCTGGAGCGTGTTCCGGCTAACTGTTCGAGTTCCTTCATCTGGGCCTTCCACGCCTGGTACTCTGGCGGCTCGGCGACCACCGTCGTGGGCGGTGCCGGCTCGACGGTCACAGCCGGCGCATCGCGAAATTCCTCCGGCACGTCGGGAATTTCAATATCCTCGATATCAATCGGGATAGCGGACAGCTGACTAGGAGAGGGGAGATCCTGAATATTGAGATTCGGGCTACGTCGATCACCTTCGACGGTATCACTGCTTGAGGTAGAGGAGGTTTCTGTGTGAACATTGTACGTGCGCACTAAAGCTCGTATCTTTTTTACGCTAATCTCAGGCACATCCAGCGGTTCGTCAGATGTCGACGACATGTTTTCCGATGAGGTGACCCGGTCTAAACCGATACTGCATGTCTCGCGAACCGTTTGCTGAATATCGCCGTAACATCGCTCATCAAATACTCTTAAATCCATATCTGACAGATCAAAACTATCCCGAAACGACTGCGAGTATTCCGCGAATTTGGCAAGGACCGCGAGCTTAGGAGGCTTCGGAGGCACGGGTGGAGGATGGGAATCGCTGCCGGCGAGCGAAGGCCGACCGCGCCCATCCCGTATTGCTAATTCGTAACTTTCGCGGCGGTGTTTGGGTTTGAGCAGTTCCAGATCGCCGAACCCGTTTGGCGGTTCAATCAGCGTGTCTTCATCTTCACTATTCTGAAACGCGGTACTAATCACTCCAGCCATATGTTGGATCTCCGCTTCAGTTCTGGGATCCCATTGTGGCAGTGACCGCACGGAGGTAACTGTGTTAATACTGGTCGTTGAGCTAAACGCGGCCGATTCGTTACCGCTGGGATAAATCTGATCAAAGATCTGGCTGAGATTTCGCATATTAGTCAGCTCTTCCAGACTAACGGTGTCGTACGAATCGGCCGAAGTCGATGACGTCTCTGATTCGTTGGAACTGATGGACTCTTGCGACTGGGACTTTTCCCGAATCTGCCGCATTCGCTGCAGATACTTCTGTTTTAGTGCTTCAAACAGTTCGCGTTCCATGGAATCCACGGACGCCGAATCATCCTCGTATGAAAAGTTGCCCTCCGGTGGCAAGTTCTTCCGGTTAACGTAATCCAGTATTCGGAACTTGTTGGGAGGCGTAGGCACACGTTTGGCGGAGGTGAAAAGATGTGGACTTTCCGGTGTAATCTTGTGCGTCTCCATGTAATAGATGAGTTTGCCATCCTGATCCTTGGTCATTGAGGTTTTAACAAACTGCTCCTTATGCCCTGACCGCGATGACCCCGCCGTACTGACTGACGACGGCTTATCCCAGTGGATATGCCGTCTATACAGGACATAGGGAATGTCCTTGTCAATGTCCACCCCCGTGAGACTGTCCACCCGAGCCAGAGCATCTTCAGTATCTTCTGATACCAAAGCCGGTTGCACGTGATGATCAACATCAGGTACAACCGGAACATTAACTAACTCATGCGGCATTTCATGTGTAATATAACCCAGTGCGCTGTCACGGGATATTCTTCGTGGCGTTAATTCACCTTCCATCGTGACGGCGACCTCCTGGACATGTCCGTTGGGACGGTAGTCGTCATAGCGTTCCGTCCGCATAATCGTTGTATGACTAGTGTAGTCGTCAGGAAGGTGTTCGCGGGAAGACAGTGGCACCTGCTACAGTAAATCATCGTTTAGCCAAATGTAAACGTGCGGGCGAGTTGCAAGATATTAATTAGATGGCAGAACATCAGCTGATTTAAAAACAACAGTACTTTTAAAAAAAATTAGTCCATTACGAATCTTAAGAATCTATTCAGCAGCAGCTGTAAAATAAAAACAGTTTGGGGAGACAGAGGAAATTAAAGCAAAATGAATCAGAGAAAACCATACCCCGTAATGAACCTAATAATAGGATAATCCTTACTTCATGCGCACTATCCACTCGCTGTGTGCGTTCCAGAGTGCGACTGCCACTATCACTGCTCTTATCCGGATTAGTTGCCTGCAAGACAGCGTACGCATACAACCCTTGTTCCTACATCCAAATAACAGAATAAAGGCAAGGCAGAAACCTCTGTCACCTCCATGGGTTCACTTCGTGAGCGTGCCAACACTCCATTCTCGCCTTGTTGCATTTTGCGACTGCGTGTACCACCCGTGGTATTGTACCGACTGTCCCGCGTTCTTGCCATCGGTAAGAGCGGGGTCGCCGCCAGTGAAGCTCCACAACTCTGAGACGAGCGGATCCGGGAAGCCCCACTGGCGCGTTGGAAACTGGGCCGCTTGCCGTAATTATCACGAGCAAATTCCAAGACTTGCTTCTGCGTGCGGCCAGAAAATCTACGATAAAGCCCGGATTGACCTGGTTAAAAATCTGAACAACAGTCACCTTAACGGCATCGCTTACCTGAAAGACGAACCCGAAGGAAAGATTCTCGTTTTGGAACGAGGCAGCGATGCCACCATAGGGCATCGAAAAAATCCATGGTGTTCAATGCATTTCTTCCAGAAATTCTTGCAAGAATTTCGCGAATCAAAATAAAATTCCACAGTATCTTTATAGTAACCCTGAAAATATCACCCACGACGTTACAAAGCATTCCAAAATATAAAATATCCCTGACACAACAAAAAGTATCAAGTTACAGCAGCTAGACTTATGAGAGCAACCGCAAAACCAGTGGAAAAACTCGATTCACAAGAAAGTCGGCCAATACAATAGTTTAGCTAGTAACTCAGCAATCAATATTTCATTATCAAACTACGGCTTTTTCTACGAGAGAACATGGGTGCTCCAACCGGAAGTGAAACCTTAGTCAACATATTATGCAATTAGTCTGAGCCGCAGTCGTTCCCGAGCCACTTACAAATCCTTCTGGATGCAGTTTGATAAGGAAGCGTTTCCTCTTAAAGCTCAGCTTGCGAATTTTGGCCCATGAAAAGGTATTGATTTTCGCAAGATTCTGGAAGACAACTATGCCCATGTGTGCTACAGCCAGATTCAGGGCGACGCCTTCATGGTCCTGCAAGCAAATAGAATGCACACATTACTGCCGTAGTTGTACCACGTCGCGTACGCTTATAGCAAAACCACGGGCCATGACCGATGAACCAGACAGCAAATCTCGCTTCCGGTCACGATAAATACTTCCATAGACTCCCGTTCACGTTTCGCCTCGCACAACGATTTACTGGAATTCTTCCTTATCACTTTTATAACATATAATTTATATGTTATATCATATAAAGACTACAAAATTTCATCAGCAACGGATTATCCTTGCTCTCCACTTTCGATAATTTTATTTCTAATGATTTCGTGCTCAACCGTTAGTTAACTATCCTCTGGCTTTTAGATATCGATAACTGCAATGTGAAAGGTCGAACATTTTTCAAATTAATTAATTATATTTTTCCCAGCTCAGCAGCGACTTCAAAAGCAGAATCCTACCCTATTAAATCAACCCATAAAGCTTCCATAATTCCAGTTTTGCCCAAACATTACCCGATATCGTATTTCTGCTGGCAAACAACGATGAGAGAGAAGCAAATATCGTGTCCACTTACATTGGCGGCATGTAGGCGCATGCCATACATCTCACATCGTCGGGCAGTTTCCAGGAAATTCAAATCCGCTTCCGCCGGCGACTGACCAACGAGTTGCAGATGGCTATCGCGCACTTGGCTACAAAATACCCACATAAGAGTTCTCCACTACCATCACTCAACTGAATGCTACCATATGTCATCAATGCGCAATTATCACATCCCACTTATTTCGCCATGCATAAACTCTAATGCATAAAACATTACAAATACGCCGGCATAGTGTAATTACTCACACAGAGGATTAGTCCTTGGCGGGGGGCGACGCAAGCTATTTTCTAATTAATATCTTTATTCCCGATTTAAAAACTCTCAAATCCGTGATTTCAGTAAACGATTAATTTGTCAAAGCGTCAAAGGCTTTTGTTAGAAGAATTTCCCTTTCCATGCAACTTATAAACGATTTGTCACGAACAGCTGCTCTTGACAAAAATCAGATAGAAGTCAGCAGTAGCTATACGTATGGGCGAAATATTCCACTAGCGAAACAGGTCAAGTGACAACTTCTTCAGTTTACTAATAATCCCGTCGCGATCTAGTTATTCAACGGGAAGAGATGGGTTGACTGTCAATCCTAACATGGACAGCAGTGTCGTTCAATCAAACGTTAAACCGTTGTTCATTTATGGCCATTAATTAGGTTATCCAAGTAACTGTTAATATCGATAATGTCTATATCTCCAGTACGTACTGCCACTGGTACCGTCACTACTGGACTTGTCGTGCTCGGTTTTCCGCAAACGGTACGCGTCGGAAAAGTCAGAAGTAAGGTAAAAACCTTTTTACGATACAAAATACTTTACTTAACAGCTGAAGAAATTTATCACAAAAATGCAGATAAAAATTGACCACAGTACAAATCTGAAGATTAGATGAAAATCCAAATAAGCAAACTGTGCACCACAACCTTTGTTCCTCTGTGCTAGATTTTTTAAATGCAGAAGAGGAAGTGAACCATGTGCACTGTAAAAATCTGTTAAAATCACGCAGACACATGCTTGCATGGCTTACCTGAGAAACATAACATCCTGCTGAGGAAGAAACCGGTACTTGAGCAAATATGTGTAATCCCGATAATTATCCGGTGAATAATCACCCTCCTCAGCCTGTACAACATAAGCAGCCAACAAGGCGGCGGTGGTGTCTTGGCAAGGCATGAGTCCGTTGGCTAAATCTTTTCTAATTTGCAATACAAATAAATATCTACAATAACAAAACAAGCAATTTTACTCCATTGACCTACATTGTAAAGCTTGAAATGAGAGTGCTCTACAGTCTGCTACATGCCGTCAGAGATTAACTATCCACATCGATTGGGACAGACTACCGGAAATTAATTTCCTTAATATCCAAATTTAGCCTGGCTATAAAACTCAAAAGATTGCACAGTATGTTTTACCCTTCTTTCATCATAAATTTTTCATTTCAACGAAAAAAGTTGAACGTAAAAACCTGAAAGAAAAACTTCGAAAAACTGCGCGCATGGTACGACACTACTCTTGTGGTAACTGCTACTCAGTATTTTCATTACTGCGATCGTCAAATATAAAAATAAAATAAAGTTTCATAAAAAGAAACCCAAAGAAGGTTGAACAGGACTTTTCATGACGAAATCAGATCTTTGAAGCGAAAATAAGCACTACATGCCTCGTAATTTCTTCTTCCAGTTGTACGGGATCGGGTGTGTAAAATTTCACACAAAAATGCAGATTTATCGTGTTACTGGATGATACCGCCAATCCCAACTGCCGTCCAATGGGCCGTTCCAGGTCCAACCAGTACTGGAGACGTAAAACGCACATTATAAAAAGAAACAATCAGACTAACAGCTACTACTCGAACACTTAACATACAAGCAACCTGCTCTAATTTCCTGTCACACTTTGGCTATTCACGCTTAGTAGTGACGGGGATGTCCGTGCAACTAACCTTATTGCCCGTACTGTCAGTGTATTCCAAACCAAAATAATCATTCTCCAAAAGTGCTAAATGTTCACACACTTGGGTGAAGAGTTCCGATCCTCGGGCTTTCGGCTGCAAAAATACACTGGTGAGCAAATGACAGAGATTAGTCAAAACGGGGTCAACCTAAATGTGCTGTATTAAACTCAAATGAAAATGTCCCAAAAAATTACAGACTTTTTAACAAATTTTAGGTAAATTTGCTGATGCATGACGTACAGCGTTTTGACAAATTATGTTTACCGAAAACTGATAGCCAGGGCCGCATAATCCAATTTGACTGATTCGCGAACATATCGTCTTAGTGAAAGTCTAAAGCCCAAAAGTAACCAGTTCTAAGCAAACCTATCCAGCTGTATCTGTTATGAATATTTCATTCCGCTGCTGCCATGATTTAAATCGATTTCATAATAAAAAGGTAATAACTAACTGGAAGATTTTGTTACCGAATTATTATGACTGGAGAGTGGAGTTAGAAATTACGTGGGTGTTGTTATAGCCCATAAGTAAATCCCGAAACGAACTTAAAATTCCAAATGATTACGACTATTACGAAATAATCTCAAAATACTATTAACGCAAAAAAATGTCTCGGATTTGTCGCGGAGCATGCTGGCGGACTACAAGCGGAAGTCGAACGGCTACCTCGCACACCTAATTTCCGTATTGTTCGGATATCCGACCTGGAGTACGGAAATGTACCACAAGAGATTTCCGGTGAATAAAAGGCAGTTAAACAGCGACCTATGACGAATGAATCGTGGTGTTGTTCAATTAATCTTTCCGGTATTGTTCATACAGATCCGTAATAGCGGCAGTATAGTTCTTCCAGAGAGACCTGTGTCGGCCAATTAACCGGAACTGGAAGCAATCAATAGTGTCGTATGCAATTAAGGAAAAAGTGTTCCACCTCTAATGTGTTAGAATTATGGGAGATGCGTGCTGTCAGCACACAGCAGTTTGTTATAAAGTGATCGTATAAAAAGCCTACTTGCTCTGCGTTAACAAAGTTTAGGACCTCAGGTGAGATGTTTGTTCGGAAAGTAAAAAAATCTGCAAGCACCGAGCGAGTCTGGATTTACCAAAAAATATATAAATCAAAACAACGTACTTGATCATATCTTCGTAGATTCTCAGATAAAAAGCTTGTCATATTTACCATTCCAGAATCTTGTCATAATGATGCATCCGCAAGCATTTAGAAACGGTGGCAAACAATAAAAAACTACTGACTTACTCGTACGGCGTACCTACTGTCGAACCTTTCAAAAGGTTAGCAGTTTCGAAAAAATCATATTCTTCAATTTGCATTGAAGTTAATTTACTCATTAGTAATATTGTCGTCGTATGTAATATTGTCTTATAAAATCGTATGGTCTGGTAAATATCAAAATTAAGCACGCCTCAGTCATTGATTAGTGCACGGAAAATATATTGTTGCAACAGCTGCGCCCATCAATTTGCTTCAGTGATAGAACATATCCCTTCTAGATCACACTAATGCATGTGCCCTTTAGCGTCAAACTATCGCGGATCAATGGAGCAGTATTTTTCCGCGCTGAACAAATGCGACTAGTTATTTCACACAGCAAAAAATTTGCTATACACTGTCATAAAAAAATAAAATCCTTTTTGGACAGATCCTGCTCCCATTTAAATACCGCGCAAGCAATTTTCCGACCGCCTATCAGCCAGTGTTCTCTATAACACGCTTGCTGATCAACTTTATACGTCGCCCCATCCATTTGTTTGTTATCCACTCAACGTTCTTCCACGCGTTCTCTATGGGCTTTCACAAAAATTTGTAGCTCTTATGTCATACCCGTTGATCCACGGGCACATGAAAGTGAGCACACAAATGTTCCGGGATGAGCTAACAAATAGTGCGCTCTTCCACGTATTTCCGCCTCTAATCAAAGCATACATTAATTATTCACTATAGATTGCCTAACGCGCACCTTCCGTTAAAACACATTAATATTCATCATAAATATAGGTGATTGCTACATTATGTCGTATTTCGAATTTTTTTTTCACAGCGGAAAAAAGGATTGCAACAGATCAGTTGTGCAGATCCAACCACCGTAAAAACGAAATTCTAACTACTTTCTAAAATTTTCGTGCAACAACATCTGCAGTTCATAAGTTTTTTACTTTTTCGACACTGGGATATTAGAACTCATTCGAAGCAAAATCCCCAGCACGTGGTCGCAACTGCCGAAGCTGCCGCAATACGATACAGCCGAAGAAATTCAACTCTCATTAGCAGCCAATTCTCGTCGGGCGCATGCCGGTCGCATCGTTTCGTTCATTAGTGAGAAGAAAAACGAACGCTCAACTTCCTTCCGGCCTGTGCCGACGCTCTACAGCTACAACAAAGTCATGATTCTATTTTTTGCATAAATTTCACTCCTTAATACACCGCTAACTGACATTCAAGTGCAGCCAGCCACTTGAAAAGAACCACAAAACAAGCGCTCGGTCGAGGACACACACACAGCTCAAACCGGGACCATTAGGCAAAAACCGATAGTACCAGCACTTATCTGATTGCCGATGAAAATCTGCCGGCTACGCGAAATCTACATTAGCTACAGCTATGGGAGAAGGAAAATCTATCTTTCTTTTCGGGTTTCACTCGAGCTGCGTACACTGTGAGTGCGAGTCGGTAGCGGTCTGACTTTGCGCAGCCGTACAAGACTCCAGCGCGAGATTGGAACAAGGAAAATCAATGTGAATTGAATTTAGAATGAAGGGATTTACAAGAGGAAAATAATTCGCGTTCCCACTAAAAGTCTGGACGACGGGATGTTCTCAAGCTGACATTCGGCCCACTGGTCGTACTTATTCTCTGTCGTACATACTTACAGTCCGTGCACAGTGGCGCATGTTCTGTCGGAATTCCAGTATTACATCGCGGGCCAAGACAAATTAAAAATCAATAAACTAACTCTTCCCATGATGCGAATATATTTCCTACATTCTACTCTGACGGCTGGGGATATTCGTGCAAGTTTGTGATTTTATGCACAACACAACGTTAACGGCTGTTTTGCTCTTCACGCATCAACTAAACTGATTCGTCATAAAGTGCCGTCGAAATGACCGAAGGAATTATCATTTCCCCATTTCGTTTCCATACGAGTCGCACAACACTATCGTAATCCCGCTGCTTTCCTCGTACTATCCAAATGGTTGTGTATTCAACATTAAAATCCCGGCAACACGTTCAGCACGGAAACATTTTCCACATTATTAACCACAATTTGTCATGGATGTGGATAATATTAATGCCGCGTGTTCTCAAGTTCACAGAAAATGTCGGAATGGCTTAAGCTTCAAAGAGGAGAAAAAAAACAATAACCTTGTTCTTCTATGTAATTTAATTTACAGATGAAGGCAAGACAACCTTCCAGACGAGTGGCTTTTCTCGTCCGATGCCACAGAGCATGATAAATTGCCAAATGCATAACGAAGCATTTTCACTAACACACTTTAGTCAGCCTACCTACAGCATTATTTTTGGTCTGAAATTGTCTACTTCACCTATCAAATTCAACTTCTCGTAACTGAAAATAAATAAATAGCATGGCCACCTCGTAAATGCATGTTATAAACACGCTATGTCAAAAAAAGCAGCGACATCCACGGACCGCTGCGAATAAACTCTTGATTACAAATCTAGAGAATATCGTCCGTCCCCTTGTAAAAAGTCAAAAAACGATTTGTTGTAAAAAAGGATGGATAGATTAAAAGCAGTCGTATGTACCAATCCCATGATACACACCTAGGCAAAATGGAAACGGACGCGACAGTAAACAGTCGCGTAACCCATTTTGCGCATGGCAATGGGACTGTAACCTTTTGAACAAACACATACTATAAAAAGCTTCAAGTATTTTAATCAACAAAAGTTTCATTTACCGCCAAGTCAACAGTAGTTCGAACATGAACATCACTACGGAAGCCGCCAATAATTTATACAAGCAACAGTTTCGTTATGCATGGACAAGAAGCACTGGAGATGCCCTGAGTTGCATTTTCACACAACTCTGCACAGATATGGTTGGAGTACTGTAGTTAGGTGTTACGTAAACCTTAAAAGGGATCATACGTACG
The DNA here is from genome assembly GCF_019649055.1 of Paramacrobiotus metropolitanus. Taxonomy (NCBI): domain Eukaryota; kingdom Metazoa; phylum Tardigrada; class Eutardigrada; order Parachela; family Macrobiotidae; genus Paramacrobiotus; species Paramacrobiotus metropolitanus. The sequence continues at coordinate 132,547 of NW_026570282.1, forward strand.
GGAATACAGAATCCCACAAAATTTAATTTTCCTCATAAGCTCGAACTGAAACATTTCTATCAATACCGCGAAAGTGATTATCGATATTTCAGCTTTCTGCTAACGATTATTAATCTTAATCTCAATGCTGTGCAGCTGACCCATTTTTTTCTGGAAGAACATTAGAACTATCTATAGTGCTAGATTCTGCCCAACAAGTTCTACAAAGGGAAATCGATAAAAATTTTTCGGCTATCGTAACACAACAAAATGAAAAACCACTGCATAGAAAGTAGCATAAATATCTGAATACATACAGTCTCGTCAACGTAACGGCAGTTATCGCTTTCCGTCAAAGCCGACTGTTTGCTTGTGCGTAAAATAACAGCACTGTTTACTAAGCGAACGTTTGAAATATCCTAAAACGCAATAAACTCTGCTCCGTCATGCCTATCCAGCGTTACATAACCACTACGCTTCCCAACCCAGACATGAATTCCCTGAGCGTTTTTATTCGAAAAGCTGTAAGAAATCGGCTTTATATCTTTTTTAAAAAGCTGAAAGTGACCAAAGTCCTTCTCGAATTCACTTACAGAATTTTTAAAAATAATATGGGAATCATCCAAAAATTCCACGCGACAATTGAGCGATTTTCCCGATCCGTGCGATGATGGCATATGGGCTCCGGACGCCTGACGGGACAGACTGGAATGTCCATCCCCTCCACCGCGTTGGATGCCATTGGAGGGCCCCACGGGGGGCACAGCCACTGTCGCGCTCATCCTTGGAGAAGCTCCTCTTCTCCGATCAAGCCCAGCCTCCACTCCGCGCCTAATGCAAAAGGAATCAATGCAATAAAAAAATGATTTCTAATTAGCGTACAAAATAATTTCGAGCGCTTAGCAAAAATTCCAGTAATTCGTACATACTACATACGTCTTAGTACACGAAGTTATGGTGAAAACCAGCGGCACCGTTTTAATAATATTAAACCGAAACGGTATTTCTATCTTGTCTAGTAAAGCGATAACAAAATTACGGCTACCCAGAAAATTATTCGTAAATTTTTCATGGTATCTGTGTCAGCACGACAGCGTCATTTTGAGCGAATTTGCTTTACCAAACAACTGCAACCAGTCCATCATCCATATTACAAATTACCTGTTTAGCACCTGCTGAGCCAAATCGCGCACAATGGCAGCCAAAACGATTCAGATCATCATTATGAATAGTCTGATAAACGAACGAATAATACTGCCCAAGGCGTCGAGCAGCGTCGCTACTGTGGATACGGAATCTCAGATAGATTTAAATCCTCACTCTGCTCGATAAGTAACTTTGAAAGAACTTTTGACATCTCCGCTACTCCTGCCAGCTTCCTTTCCTTCCTCTGTAACACTCATTGCTACTCGCGGCCGTGCGCTCTATCTTATTAGATTGCCGATTGCACAACGGACGCCGACAACGGGTTGCTAGTTGTTACACAAAATCATCACTGGCTACACCGACGTCACTCCGACCAATGGTATAACGAAAAACAACAAGGCCCGCCTAATATTTTCCAGGGGGCGGATCTGCTTTCAAAGAGGCGGTTGGTGCACTGCTGCGGTATGTAATTAGCTCATTTGCATGTATCCTTAGCGCGTCGGATAATTCCAAAACAGCAATTAGGACGATACAACATAAATGTGACAAGCAAAGGGTTTACATTGTAGAAGCAAAATTACATAGTAATGCGTTCTCAAAGTGTTCGACTGGAAGCAGGAGCGGAACAGGATTCTAGAAGTTTTTTGGCCATGCTGCAGCTGGTTTTGACGTTCGATGAGATGAGCCGCCATGGTACCGGTCCGATCGACTACGATGGGGTGCTTGCTGTTGCACACTTTAACAGGATGCGTATGTTATACGAGTAGTCTGCGACTCTGCGTCATGTCTTACCATCTAGCTTTGACCCAGTTGTTTTTAGTAGTTTTTCCTCTGGATCAGTAAAACGCTATGATCTTTATAGGGGAATCAGTTTTGCGATGCCATGTAACTGGATCTGTGTATCCGCGATTGGCTTGCTTTCCGCTTTCAAGTGTATAATAGCGGAGACTCACAAATTGCTTTGGCGCGTAGATATTGTAGCTAAAACGTAAAAGCAGTAAAAAGCACGACACTTTGGCCGTTTGGCGCATGTTGAGTAAGCAGTCAAAGCGATGCCCAGCGGCGACTCATCCGGAAAAAGGAACAGAAATTTGGAGAAGAATTGAACAGCAATTAGGCTAGTGCTCCACTAGACCAGCATACCGGCCGGCATTATAGGCACACAAGTCCGACAACAATTTGCGCAAATAAATTTAACTCTGCTCATTTTAAAAGCAATCAAAAGCGGGATGTACGAGTACAATAAGACCTCTTTTAGGAGTTCGTGCGATTTTGCTGTAGATTATGTTTGCTTTTAATTGCAGCAGTCACGAGCAGTTCAGCTGGATTTCACAGTTTTACAAGTAATCAGCATTCATGAATTGTACTACGTAGTCACTACGAACGCGTTAATTAATTTTGCGGTAATTTGTAGCAGCTCATCACTCATCAGGCCTTGTAAATGGTAATTATAAGTCAAAAGACTTTATGCAGTATGTTTAAGTAAAAGGCTACGCCTCGCGTTTACATCACTAAATGAAAAATTATCAGTAATAGTTTGACTAGTAATCTCCTTCCCAGTTCCCACACTCTGTGAGTGCAGTGTGCAGAATATACTAACTGCTTTCCTTGTTGTCGCAACATCACCTTATCAATTTTGTTTAGTGTGCACAATGCATCTGCTGGAAGCGGCGAAAAAAATTCGGTACGATATACGCACTCGTCGCATTATACCACGAAAAGCGACGAAAAAGCTACAGTATATGCGAGCAGTGTCTGACTCTGAATCTTGTTAGTAAGGACACAAAATACAAAAAGTGGCGTTTTTTGTTATTAGCATGCGCATTTGTTGTTATTATGATATTCAGCAGCAACCAGCACCCAGAAATTTCATTTTCCTGCCGACAAACTCGTTACTCAGAGACGATCAATACAGATAGCTTCTTTTCCCAGGAGTACCAGTTATATCCCAGTATATTACTTTTTATGAAACCATCGAAGCAGATAGATTGGTGTTCTGGCAAAGATCTGTCCTACACTAACATATCGCAACCATTAGTCTAACGAAAATTATCCACAGTATACAGTAAGACCAACATGGGAAAAAACAAGGCTTTACTAGTACAGAAAATTGTAAACTACAATAAGCACAAATTTTTCACATGGCTTGATATCAGCATCGGTCCATCAGAACCACTAAAATCCTCTAAACGACAGACCGCATGCGCAGCAACTGACGCACCAACCGTGCAAACGAAATAGACTCAAGATTTCCGCCATACACTGTTGAATTATACTATGTGACCCGTTAATACAAAAACTCATTTAAGATGCAGAAAGAAACATCATTCATCTCGTTGCAGCAAGAGCGCAGACAATCGCCAATCTTTACGCAACGTATTGGTACACTGACCTACAAAAAAATAAAGGTATCGAGAGTCAAACATCGATACTGATCAAATAGACCAAGGAAAAATATTAAGAGCACATCAATAACTTACCGGTTTTCCGGCGTCCTGCACAAATATTCCCGATCGATTAAGCCCTCAATCCGTTTCTTAATGGTTGTCGGGCTGGGAGCAAAACGCAGACGCAGTTGGTCTATCACTTCGGCTACCAGGTTGGCATGGGGCAACTTTTTACGAGCCTTCATTATCCGCACAATAGCTGCCTCAATTTCGTGCTTCCGGTCTTCATCCACTTTAGCGCGGGTCTCAACGCGATCCTGCTCCTGCTCGTTTTTACCGGTTCCTAAATTTCCCAGTGCAAAATTTAAAACACAGCTACCGATGGTAAGTTTTTCATCGACTAAGCAACAAAACCCAAAGCGAAGATCGTTAGTTCACCATAGACATTTTATGCACATGCTCTGTGAATTGTCCAGTGCTATAACTACGTAGTGCGTAATTATGACCAGATCATCACTTCTCGTACCTGCTTGGATTCTAACACGAACCATCCGTGAAGTAAAAGAATCATTCACAAGGAAGCTCGTATGGTCACCTACAAACGAATTCACGTTACGTTTTCTGGCAGAAAAAACATTACAATGAAGTCGTCTTCGAAGTCGAAAAAAATTACAATAAACCGTTGATACAAGATGGCGGCTCATTTAATCTAATGGTAGCTTCGTATACCATTACGGCACTAAAGTCGTTAATCTAACTTGCTGTGCTAATTGAACGGTAAGCTGATATGATACCAATTTCGCCCGCTCCGTTGTCCTGTCTCAAAAGCAGCCGTTGTTTTCCCATACAAAGGCTCTGCAGCGTGCGCTTTAGCTCACGATCAGGGATTCTGGTTACCGCGAGCATCTCACTGCATCTCCATTCCCGCTGTTCGTTGAAGAGCATCAAAACACACATCTGATAAGTGGAAACTTGGAGAATGTGTTTTCGTATTCCGCCTCTACTGCTGGCCGGCACCACACTGCTGCTGGTGGACGGTTGCGAGTCGTCGGCAATTGGTGGCCCATAAAACGTTGCATTCAAATCAGCCATACCCAAATTTGGCTGCAGGGTCAACTGACGTCCATTGTGTTTGTTAAGATAGAAACTAAAAACATAGAACACAATAACATTGGGAAAATTGTACGCACTTCGAGAACACTTTGTGCATCGCAATGCATTGTGCACTGGTACTCGTATTATATACCAGACATTTATACGGAAAATTATTAAATTATGCATTAGATAACACTGTTAACGACGTGCATACTTCTATCACAGAAGTATTCGAAAGTAACATTCTGAAAAAGCGCAAACCTTTTAAACTCTGTAAAAGAAGCCTGCGCCGCCGCCGGTAGAACGACATCGACTTGACAAATTTGCATTGGCCAAAATCCCGTTGTAAGCACAGACATATTCAAATCAACTGGCAATTTCTTCTAAAACACAAATTATTGTCAATAATGTAAACGATATGGTGTTGCTGTATCCACGTACCGTTCCGCCCAAATAATCCTTGAATTCATCGTTAATATTTTTGGACAAAGTAATATCTTTAAACATTCCTTCCAATTTGGACGTAAACTGATACCCGCATTCCTGCTTTAGTTTTCCGATCATCATCTTCTCTGAATCATCTGACGTCGAACGATTAAACAACAAGCGCTTGGCCAGATGCTGCTTATAGTAGCGCTCAAAAACGTCCTTTTCTTGGAGGAAGCGGAATAAAACCATGGCTCTGTCCAAAACGTTTTCGAGCTCTTGTTCCGTAACCTAAGTCACATAAGTACCTCCATGTCAAGACTAGAAGCATCAGCAGTAAAAATAGCCACACTTACATCTTTATTTCCCTTTTTCAATTTGTCGTCGATAAAGAGGGATAAATATTCTGGAGATCGGGGATTCAAATTCAAAAACCGCTCAAACGCAGTGGAGATCATTGTTTTGAATCGACGATCATTGTCAAATGACTTTTCAAGGAATTTGTCATAATCATCCTTCAGCGTTAATAATGACTGCAACCCGCATCATATTTACGGTAACAATGAATACTTCCAGGATAGTTGCAACAGTGAATACTCCCAGGATAGTTGCAACATGTACATACCGTAACAAAATTTACAGGATTTTTGGGAGTCGCCTCTTCCTCTGTGACGAGGTCTTTTCCCTGGTCTCCCAAATGGTTGCCAATGTACTGTAGCATCGTTTTCATTCCCTCAGTAACTCGATTAAACAGCTTGTACATCCTTGCCATGTCTGAAAACAAACAACTAAATTAATTTCCCGAAAAGGGCGAAGTTACAATAAAATATTCTATAATATTATATGAATTCGCTAACGCATGGCAATTCATAGACGCATTGCAATATTATGATTCCTGTACCAGAAGTCATTAACTACCTTCGTATTTTTGGTTCTGGATGCAGAAAACCACACCGCCTGTTTCCATTAAAACCACTGTATTCAGATGCTTAACAATCAGCTCGTCCTCTACCACCCGAACGATATGCGCTTCGCTGGAGTTATCGAGGTAGTGTTTGGCTCGTTCTGTTTCTTCGTGCAGCCTCTGCTCAACTTTCTGTACGTATTCCGAAGCTGCGTTCTGCCTCAAATAATTTTGAGCTTCCATCTAAAAAAATTATAAACATGCCTTTACAAACCCCATTTAGCCAACAGCAAAGGAGAGGAGTTAAAACATCAAAGGTAAAGGAAACAAAAAGCCTTAACATTTGACTTCCATTACTTAAGCAGAAATTCGCATACATTATTCCATTCTTAATTATAAATTAATTCACTAATAACAACTCTCCAGTAGCTGCAAACATCGAAATACTGTGCGTTATTAATACATACAACATGGCTACGTACTCTGAAAAATTCACCGGACTGCTGCAAGAAGGGGCGCTCAAAATCATCCTCGTAAACCTCCCGCGTACCAATACCCAGTTGCATAAGCATCTGACAGGCATTTTTGATACTGGACCGATCAATTGTCTCGCCACGCCGTTCCCGTGCGATATTATCCAACAAGGTATCGCGCAGCTTCTCACGAACCTCTCCATAATGCAGGACGTGATCACGGAATAAAATCAGGCCCAAATTGTACACATTATCCTGATTGTTTTGGTTGACGTAAACACGATCCTATGTACAAAAACTGTTACAAAATATGTCGGAGGCAACTACAGCAAGCGTATATTACTGAATTCAACATGCACAATTAACGAATTATCTACAAAAAAAATCAACAAAATAAATTAAGTAGAAAACATACTAGCACCGCTACATCATGAACTGAATTTACCGGGTATGTTCGCACTTACCATGTACATGAGAATGTCTCTGATCATCACCATACTGGTCGTGTGGTCGCCCCAGTTCTGATTCAACGTAGTCAGAAAGTTGTCGTTTAAAGATTTCAGCACATTCTCGCGAATCTACAGAACAATTCCGAACATAAACCCTGTTACCAGTCATCACTAAACTTACAGTACGAGAATGCAGTCTATATTAATATTCCGACGAAGTTTGCCACTGGGAAACCACCGGGAAACACGAACCTGAGTGCCGAGGTGCTGTGTAACGACTTCGCGCAGCCCTTCATACAATCGCGCCCCATGTTTATGCAGCACCATTGTGTACGCATTTCGGTATAATTCTTCAAAACTAAGCCCACTGTTATTTTTCCTTTGAATTTCCTGGATGGCACTCTTTAGTAGCGCCCAAATATCGTTCAGATACTTTTCATCCACATTGTGCTGCTATAATAAAAAATATCAGTTTATCCGGACAACAGATTTAAAAATCCCATCTTAATTTGGGAGTAATGACTAATGATTAAATTCCTGTCGTTATAACAGTACTTAAGTAAACGAAATCAAATTCATACCGGAAATGCTCGAATTCGCATTTTGTGACTGTTATTGCTCCCACCCCCCCGGCCAGGCGGCTGCGGTACTTGAGCCATTAGGTGCGTGTCGGTTTCATCCACCAAACAGCAAACTGTAAAAACCCATACAGTGACAAAACAAACATTATGCGCGGTTTGAATGTTGAATACAAACTTAAGAACTGTAATTTGTAATGAACTAGAAACCGAAAATCCTAAATTCAAGGTACGAGGAAGTTAGGAAGCAAATCAAACAAACAGAAGCCCTGCAATGCTTACAGCATCTGAGCGCATCTTTTCACATAGTCAACAGCTTCAGAAGTCCACTTCCAGGCACTTTCGCATTGTTACAATTGAGCTTTTCACGATAATTTTTATTTAGTTTTAAAACTACATAACAAGAGCACCAGGAAGTAGGAAAGCAAGAAGAAGACACCATTGTATGGAATCTGTCATGAGTCTTATGACGATCGACGTCCGATACTCGGCACAGCAGAGAAGTTACCCATTCAGTTCGCCTTTCGTTTCATGCACGTTACGAAAATGAATAAGATTAAAAATTAAAAATCTTCGAGATGGTACCTTTTAGAAATGTTTAGGTTGCCAATCTGTTGAATACAGAACCACTCAAAATGGAAAAGTTCAAGGTCAGAAGCAGTATCGTACTCCACTACAGTAAGTACTTGTACCACAGACAGTGAGTGCGATTTACTGCTTTACCAGTTTACCTGATCAAGCCATTGCAAGATAGGCATCAAATTAACAAATTCCAGTGTTTTTACCAAATTGAATTCGCCTTAAATAATCACCAATCGGAGTGCTAAGCTAGAAACGTGAAAAGTTTCAGTTTTCGGACTTTTGTCAGAAACTCTGAAAAGAGAAAGTAAGGGGTCAGCTGCATGAAATTAAACAAGGGGTATACTAGTCAAAAATTTCCTCACCAAAGCCTAATTATCCTAATCGAATAGTATCACAAAGAACCGAAAATACAGAACTGTGCAAAATTTACGATATCGAGTAATAAGCGGGAAATGGTTGCTGATGCGGAAAACTGAAAACTTCAAAGATCCAAACCAAAACTGTCCCAGGTAAACACCGTAAACGGTACACAAAATCCAGTTGAGTTCCAGCTTTCAGTGATGTGTTAAATATTTGGCTGTGGGGTAGCGTGCCGAGCCACTATCGTTACCGCTAGGCGCTGCTTGTTATGTGATCCTGCGTAAGGGCTATGGACCATGGGGAGTTACTGGGGACATTTGCTTGCTGCCCGCCTGTCCTTCTGCGTACTCTGGTTTTGCAAAGATCTGGAAACAATTAAAAATCAAAACCATGAATAAATAAATCTTTCTTATACTCTTTAATTCAATGCAACCTAGTGTGCATTATGCATAACTAAATATCGTGCATTGCAGTGATTGCACAATAAGTACAAATTTGTACTAGAGAGAAGAGACAGAGTTCACACGGGTATAATTATATAAATTATAAATACGCGGCCTGAACCCGGCCTGTCTTCTCTAGTAACTTTTAAGTTACTGGTTGAGCTCTTGTCCAGTTTACAATGAAGCACTTTAACTGTAATGAATAATTATAAATTATAATTATTTAAACGCATTTCCGTGTGATCTGCACATACCGGATTTTTATGCCGCGGTTTCAGTGTTAACTTAATCTTTTGATTTCGTCCCAATTTGTGTCCCATCTCACGATCAATAATGCCTCTTTTGAAAATTTCTGTAAGTTAATGAGGTGACTGTTTTATTTTTCGATGTCACGACGCGTCATATCAATATGTCGCAAGTTACAAACTTACAACAGATAATTTCCGATGCTTGCATTAATAATATCAACAACAGCTAACGGGCAACAAGTCAACAATAAGTATGTATGTGCATCAGTACATGACTCACTTGTCAGTCCGTGTACACGGTTCAATGCATCACACAATTAAATTTTGTGGTTTGCATCAAACAATTAAATTTTGTAGTTTGTATCAAATAACTAAATTGACCAATTCACATATTCAACCACGTGGTAAGCTAGTCACGTGGTTTCCGTCTCGCATTTTCAGCAGGTGTAGATCGCTGTTTACAATATGCAGTTACAGCATTGCTTTCGACACTAAATGACTAGGTGAAAATCGTAGGAATCTGGATATCATCTCATAAAAAATGTTTTTTTACTGCGCTTTATTTACTCAGTCGCTAGTTTCGACCAAAAAATTAATATGAGTGGTGGAGTCAGTCAAACAGATCATTCGCGAGAAGATTCAAGTGCGTCTACCAGCACGGATCATGCTGGCTAAGCAGTTGTCAAACAAGAAGGTACGATCACAGCTGAACGCAAATATATTCACGAATTACAAAAACATTATAATAATTAAATGTAGAAGCTTAAGCAAGACTTGCTTTCATTTTTGTTTTTTTCTTAGAAAAACCGTTGTGTATGGCTCGGTGTGCCACTGTGTGTGCAGAGTGGCGATGAGCAAGGCCCAGAAAACATCCACTGTATGCTGGTGTTTGACTTTCGCTCCATTGCTTCCCTACTGTTCATGGAAAATCGTCCACGTACGCGACTACGCGTACATTTTTGTAGATTTATCCTGGGGCTTACATCTCAAAGATAACGATAGCACAGCTGAATTGGCATCCTGCGTTTCGAAATCTGCTGCAGCCAGAAAACGAATCCACCATTATGCAAGCAAAACTGCGCGGCGAAACTCAGCTGTTGAAGAATTAGGCCTGTGTTTCTTAACATAGCCTGTATTAAAGAGAAAATTCCCTGGCGAAATTTCCAAAAAATATGTAGCTATCAGGCCCCTTAGCCAATTAAAAAAATTTCACTTTTTAAGATCAGAAAAAAAGTGAAAGCAGTGAAATACACAACAAATGCAGCAGCAGTCTGTAGAATCTACACCTGCTGGACGATATTAGCAAGCGACCACGTGACAATCAACCAATAGAATGCTAGTCCGTCCTTTATGTGAATTGGTCAATTTTGTGGTTTTGCACCAAACGCCCATTAAACCTGTAAAATCCTTTCGAAAATGAACAATTATTTGTTAATTATTAAAACCGCATAACAAACTGTAATAATTATTATCTACAACTCAACCGGTACTCGTACTCATACGGTAGCAGTTTGCATTCATTCAGTTTATTAAGTTTAAGGCTACGTGAAGCAATCTTCCAGACAGCGGCAGCTATTTATCCGCAATCTTCCCGCAAGACAAAACAAAACCGATAGAAAAATACATTCAAAATAGCCTCGAAAAGCAGTGTCTAAAAAATTAACAGACAACATTGTTAAGAACATGCCACAAATCAAAACACCCAGGCATAAATAAAATTTCTCTAAAAACTTCCGAAAATCGTTGCCCCTCTGTCAGTTAGTTGTAAAACAAGTAGAACTCCAGATAAAAGTGCCCCAAGGCCATGGCTTTCAAGATTCTGTCTTCAGACTGCCGCACATATCAGGATCCAACTTGGCACAAATCAATAAAGGCTTACATTTTAGGAGCATGTAAGTGAATTAATGGTCCATTCATTTGGTGAGCAGTCAAAAAACAACCAAGAACAGCTGAGGATCTCAATAAAGTCAGATTCAAATAGAATATATCCCCAAAAAAACAGGAAAAATATACATTTATCACAACAGCGTACAGCATACCCAGTCAACATCCTCTTTAACCGGTGCAATATTCATTTCACGAACAATCTCGGCAAAGAGTTCATTAACATTGGTACGTGATTTGGCACTAGCTTCCATAAAGGGGCAGTCCCACATTTCCGCCAGCGATAGTGCATCGGATGATGAAACCTCGCGTAAATGCTCCAAATCAGCTTTATTACCAACAAGGATAATGGGCACTCGGTCGACCCCTTTCACTCGCATGATCTGGTCTTTCATGATCTTGATGTCTTGAAAACTCTGCCGACTTGTGACACTGCAAAATTAACTAGTTAATCGAAATTGTTCACACACAAACAATGCTACCAAGATAAGTAACCCAAGCTCCACCAAACGCAAAGGTATGTGCTCATAAAACTATTTCCTAGCGCACATAAAGTGATTTGTATAGAAATATGATATCTACTACCTATTAAGTACTGTCTACAGATAATAGCCATAATACAGACTGTTGCGCTTTTAGCCAGAGCTATCTAATCATAACACGTCAACTGCATTTTACGAATTAATTTATTCAGAAAACGTTTGCTCACTCTAGGGAGTGCCCAAGACTTATGTGCAAATTATCATTAAAGGCTCCACATACTATGTATTTAGGAATTTCAGAAAAAGAAAATAGCAGCGATGCACCTGGTAGAAAAAACTGCTACAGTAGTAATAAGTAATAAATTATTAACAATTACTCCACCTGTATACAACAACGAATCCTTGGCCATTTTTAATGTACAAATCGCGCATGCTGGCAAATTGTTCCGTTCCAGCTGTGTCCAAAATTTCTAGTATACAGCGATTATGATCCACTTCAATTTCTTTGCGGTAGAAATCTGCAATTGAACAAAGCTGAAAACAATCTTCAACATCACGGTGCATTCATGAAAACGCCCATACAAATCTCGAACCGCGCAATTGAGGTATCAAGTGCCCCAAGTTTAGAGCATAAATACAAGCATTCAGTCTCTTTTCAGAAATGTCTTTCACGCCATTATTATTCACAGCCCGGAAAGGCAATTATATAACCACCATAATAACATATTGATTACTGTATTATTTTCCCGTATTTCGTTCCAATGCTGCGTTGTAAATTCATTCTAAGCAGATAAGCAACTGCAGAACTGGATCAAATTTCCTGATGCAGCTAGAAATCGTTTAACAGGTATTTACTTAACCAGGAATAGTCACAGATCACTGATACAATTACTTCTAACAATCTGGTTTCGATTAAGCAATTTCCCATATAATTTCAAATCTAGCAGATTTGTAATTTCGCATTAATGTGAAACAAAGCATGTAGAATTGCTGCCAACTTGTGGCACAACATTAGGCACACGAACATCATTTTTAAGTCTTAAGCAAAGCTGGCACTTATTAGCGTGCTTGGCTCAGTAAACTAGCACAGCGGAATATTTTCCTTTTCTATATTTCCGTTTTTCTATGTTTCACAAAATCCCAATTGAAGTATTGATGAAAGTTATGATAAATAAGCTGGAAACCTTACTGCGCCCTATCGTACCCTTTTCTGATAAAGCAAACAGCTTCAACTTTTCGCTCGGAAATTTTGAATTTTTGAATATACTATTCATTCCGTACTGAGGAGGAAAATTTTTTGTTCAAATTACACAGTACATGTAACAGAGAGGCAGGTACGAGAACACAAGAACAAGCACGATCGATCAGATGACGCGCAAGTGCCAATCTAGGCTGATTAGTGGTTAAAGTAACGACCGTAAAAGTAATACTTGAATGACCTAAAACCTTCTTAACGATAATGCCGTAATTCCTAACACCTTTCAGTTTCTTCGGAAAGCTACGAAATGCGCACCGGCACGGCTGTTAATCAAAAAATAAAATTAGTAACTCGTAAGAAACGTAATTAAAGATACTTCTATGTTCAGATCACTAGATCAGCACGTATGTACAGATTTCCCGAAAAACTACGGACAACGTTTGTTTCAACCTTCCTTTACAGCATCCACTTAGAGTCTCAGTGAAACGTAAAATCCTGTGCCACTCTTTATCAGTAAAATTCAGGGAAGTACTCAATACCTCAAGTAATAAAAACATACCTTCTATTGTCGGATCATATTTCTCGCAGAAATGCCCCGAAACAAACTGCACCGTCAAAGCACTCTTTCCGACGCCGCCAGAACCCAGAACGACCACTTTGAATTCGCGCATATTGTCCAAACGGATACGGCAGTGCCACTTAGCATAAAAATGTTATAGCTGTCATCCAAGCATGAAGCTGCTGTAAAATCTCGCTTTTTCGAATTTCCAGAGTAAAAACACTCCGCGCGCATGTACACCACACACACCGTGCAATTCCTGTCGCATACTACACACGCTGATTATGGCCCAGCAGACCGACAAAACCTGCAAAACGGTACGCTTACCAACAACCCGACCAGTTTGTTAAAAGGTAAACACGTTTATAAAACAATAAATGCTCATGACAATTCGTTAAAACTCGCTAAGCCATACACAATGGCTGATTTGTAGTACGACAGACAAACCCGAGGTTCGCATCATTATCCTGGCGTGATGATCTGTGATGATCTACCTACGCAGCTACGCTTACGACAATCATTACCCGTTTGTCTTACCTGGCCTTTATAATGGTCTACTCGTACACAATAATAACCGCATATTCATAATCTCCACTGAAAACGCAAATGATTTATTACGGCTGCTTTCAAGCAACGTTCAAAATGATATGCAGGCTGACAAAATGGCCAATATCGCACTACATAGCATGGCCTACTGTACTGCACGCGTTTGTTTAATGTGTGTGAGTCACCGCGTGCGATACGAGTTTTCGCTCACTACGTATAGGAGAAACATTAAATTCAAATTTCAAACACACCGTGGCTTATATCGTACAGTAAACGAAGGTGCAGTACAATACCACTACGAGTTTTTGTCTGTTGCAAACCAAAAAATAACACCGATCTTAAAAATTACGTGTGTAAATGATTTACTCCTGTCATGTTTGTGTGTAGCACTGTATCTTATTATTTGAATTTAGCATATTTTGTAGTCTGTAGATAGATTCATTTGGTAATGGGTTTGTTACTCCGCCAAAAATAATTGGTGCCGGCACTTTTCATTTCTGATTTGCAGAAGATCTAAACTGTCAAACAACAATTAAAGACCAACGCTGCTTTTGTTATTATGGAAACAATGTAGCATCTTTAAGTTTTCACAATTTTGCATACACCCCAAAATCTGTCAAGCTGTAAATTGGGTCCCACAAATTATTACAGTTGAAAGAACCTATGCAGTATATATATATAATGTACGTAGCAAGCTTCTTCAACAGGAAGCCTTACGGGCGGCTCTCTCTCTCTCTCTCTCTCTGGAAGAGAGCCAGGTGCAGGCGGGTTAAGGAGCTAGGATCGTCACCTGTGGTCCTGTATATACAGCACATGTGCGGCGTTTGAGCATTTGAAGCATACAAGATTGACTGTTGGTTAGTGCTGCTTGTTGATGTGAAGTATTTTTATGTTAACAGGGTGTCTTCGGAATGTTTTTGGGTTCTGGTTTTTCCATTCGGTTAGAATTATTCGAAGTTTACAGAGCATATATCGGCAAATTGTTACAATTTGCTGATATACTAATATTATTATAAGATAAATTGTACTTTGTATATCGGTATATTGTTAATCGGTATCTCAAACGCAGCAAGTAACACGCACGCCCACAACCGCTTACGGGTGGCAGTAAATCTGTGGTTGGGCGCATACTTATAACATAGTACCTAATGCTAATAGTACTGTACTGATTTTTATACTGCATAATATTTATATATTTATTTATTTATTTATTTATTTTTTTATTTATTTTATTTATTTTATTTATTTTATTTATTTTATTTATTTTATTTATTTTATTTATTTTATTTATTTTATTTATTTTATTTATTTTATTTTTTTTATTTATTTTATTTTATTTATTTTATTTATTTTATTTATTTTATTTATTTTATTTTTTATTTATTTTTTTATTTATTTATTTTTTATACTGTACTGATTTTTATACTGCATTTATTTTTTGCGTTAAAGCCTTAAGTTTTATTACTGTCCGCGAATCGGTAACAGCGTTCATGTACTCCTTTTTCTCAATTAGCGTAAACTGCGTGTTCTGCAATATGGCGAACGTCTTTCAAACGCGGTGGGTTGTGCGTTTTAAATGTTTTTTTCAATTAATAGGAAACACATCGGATGACTGCACACACTTGTGTACATGTAAAATGTTTTCATGCCAAAAGAAAACTTTTAGTTTTCCAGTATAATAAGTCGTTACACAATACAGTTTAGCCAAACTGTTTTGGCGAATTAATATTTTACTATGCCTAAATTCATTTTCTACACTTTTTTACTACATACAGACAAATCTGATAAAATGCGCCAGAAGTCTTTGCAAAGCGCACCCATAAAATTTTTTCAGATGGCTGTATCTAACTGATATTAATGCTTGATTTTATCACGGCATACTTTTTCATGCTCCAAATCTCCTAATTTATGCTCTGGAAATAAATATCCAACAAATCAGTAGAGATATTGAAACGGTTCATTGAATATATGATCATTAAAGAATTTGGATGACTGGATCCACCTGTTTTCATGTTTAAACCTCTGCCAAAACGCCATGTTAAAACCTCATCGTAATCAATTACGATGCGATTTATTCTGAATTTCGACAAATACTTTACATTTAAACATACCTTTAAGTAAATAATACTGTACAGACATAAGTAGTGATTTATTTAATTTTAATTTAGTACCTATTTAAACTAAATTTTGTAACTGCATTTGCGTGTGTTTTTTCACCCACCAATTTGATGTGTGATATTATCATATGAATTTTAATTAAAAGATACTATCATACTGCAATGCATGACTTTAAAATTTTTCACCCTTCATCGAACATCAAAATGGAATTTGCTTAACCATAAAAACTATTGTTGCATGCTGTCAGAAAACTCAGAGCCTAACCATCCTTTCTGTTATCTGTTACATGAACTTATTAACAGCTTAACTGAAAAATTTAATAATCCTGTAAAAATAAAGCACTATTTGCTACAAACTATAACAACTAACCTAAAAGTTAATGTCATCACACACTCTTTTAATAATGTTACCTAGAAAAATAAATATTTCTTCATAACTACACCAGAAAACCATACTTTACAATAACAACTTAATCAATACTGAAACATTCGATTACTTACTTTAATACTAACACCGGTACAAGTAATAAATAACAAGATTTTCTAGAACAAATTGTTTATTTTATGGACTTTCTTTTTTCATACCTTTCCAACCACGCTACAGTGATCATGCCACTACTCATCTTCCAAGCCCACTGTTTTCGTGTTATTGATTCCGCTTTTCCTCTTACCAATAATAAAATCATATTGTACGTCATTATTATATTATTATCATTTTTATACGTCATTATGATACGACATTATTATAATAAACATACCGTTAACTGAATCACCAGCAATAAATGAAAAATGCAACTACGTAACTGAATTCCAGTTTCAAACCACAACGCTTCAACTCGAAACATACACGACTCACAATTGAGGTTATGCGACAGGGCAGCAGCGTACAGACGGCAGTTCGTGAAAACCTACGAGTTTCCGGAAGTCGGTGTTTCTGTCGCTAAGCACATGTTCGAAACAGCGACTTTAAATACTATTATACTGCTCATGCAGCTAATGATCTGTTAGCAAAACCGAGACCGTCGCCAAAATGTACAGAAAAATATGCTCTACAAGGAAATGTTAGCTGTCACGTGGAAATCTGTTACAGCAGTGACTTATTGCCGCTAGCGCTTTGCACCATGAAATTCGGTACTACAGATTCGGTACTACAGATAACTGCGCACCTGTAGTTTGCCCTGTTAGCGCTATGCTTAATTCTCTGTTGTTTGGCCACTCACATAGCCAATGAGCGTGTTTGCACCGGCACCGCCCCTCTACCGCATACCAGGAATCGTATCAACCATTACAACCATTGCTCACGAGTACTTAACAACAAACACTTAAAGTGACGCCGCATCCTGCGGCCTTGCGAAGGAAATGGATGGTTTAGACTTTAGAGTAGCGTGGTTACATAATACCGTACTTTACTCCAAAAAATTGTTTTTGTTGAATTTTATTACTGAGAAGTTCGCTTGAGTGTACGGCTATTTGAACGAGCTGGTCTGGCAACCACCTCGCGTACGCGCATACGTGTAGTAGTCTGGACTCTGGGTAGCTGATTTCGACTGCCACTTGATCTCCAAAACTTGCAGCACCAGTTTTTCGGTGTGTCTTTAACAAAACTTCCCAGTCAGTGTTTCAGAACAGAGAGCAAAATTTCAGAAATTTTTTGATATCTTGGAAGTAGGTCTTTATGGCGAATCAAGAAAGTTATGTTTGTTTTTGTTCCTCATAGACATAGCATAGGACCTTGCGATGGATGCGTTGCTTTGCACCCTATGCTATGTCTACGAGAAACCAAAACAATCATAACTTTATTGGTTCGCCAGAAATGACCACTTATCAGAGATCAAAAAGCTTCTGAATTTTTTCTCTATCTTCTAAGATGTTGGGTGGGGAGTTTTATGGAAAGGTAAGCGAAAAACTAGTGCTTGAAACTTTGAGTCAACTGACAACGACATTCAGTGCATTCTTTCACTGTTCAAAACAGGCTCCTCCTCTGCCTCTACGTCTCTGTCTATCCTGAGTTACAGCATTCTGCCTCTCCTGAGTTTACACTTCAAAATCTCTCTATTGTCAGCTAAATTTCTGTCTGTCCTAAGTTACAAGCTTACAAGTTACAATATCACACGGCGTGGATCCATAGCTTAAAGCTATATTATTATTATTACATAATAATTATAATATAGCTTTAGAAATATCTAGCGTTATTTCCTTCGCAAAAACAATTTTAACCAACAAACTTCCCAGCAACCACCTCACCAACTAACTTCTCACCGCACTCCGATTCCCTTTTTATACCCAAACCACACTATGCTAAAAAACCCTAGCGGGGCGTCCCCTCGTGGGGACTGTTCCGAAGGACGGGTTTTATTACATAATAACTGTAAAAAACTTCTGTTGTGGAGTTGTTTACGGGAAGATTGCCTGAGTGCAAGCTGGACGGCTATTGTTGCGAAATAGTATGCGGCAAGTGCAACCACCTCGCGTACGGGCATGCGTGTATTAGTCTCGACCTGATTCCGAGTCTCCGACTGCCACTATCTCCAAAACGTGCAGCATCAGATAAGTGTACTGAGGGCTGTGCAGTACCAGTACAAAATGGTACTCTACTCTCACTTATATGCGTGTGAGAGTTTTATTGCATGTAGTAATATGAGTTGTTTTATTGGATGTAGTAATGTGGAATTGTGCATAGCGTCGTATAAAAGCGTGGGGAAAATCGGAGTGGAATAGAGTAGAGAAAAAGTGGAGAGAAAATGGAGTAGAGTAATTGGGTAGAAAAAATGGTTAGAGAAAAATAAAGTTGAGAAAATGGTTAGAGAAAAATGGTAGTGAGATAGGGTGTAGAAATAAGGTGGAGAAATTGGGTAGAGAAAAAGGGTAGAGAAATAGGATAGAGAATTTGGTTGAAAAAATGGTGAGTGGAAAATGGTAGTGAGATAGGGTGTAGAAATAAGGTGGAGAAATTGGGTAGAGAAAAAGGGTAGAGAAACAGGGTAGAGGAATTGGGTTGAGAATATGGTTAGAGAGTAAATGGTAGTGAAATAAAGTCGTGAAAATGGTCAGAGAAAAGTGGTAGTGAATAGGGTGAATTAGGGTACAGATATAAGATGGAGAAGTTGGGCAGCGAAAAAGGATAGAGAAAATGGTGAGTGAAAAATGGTACTGGGATAGGGTGTAGAAATAAGGTGGAGAAATTGGGTAGAGAAATAGGGTAGAGAAATAGGGTAGAGAAACTGGGTAGAGAAAATGGTTAGAATATGGAGAAATAATGTTTATCCATATGGGTGAGTGAATCCGAGGAAGACATGCACATTGCCCTTATTGATTTTTGTATAGGTTGAAAGAGCCGCAGTGTCTGCATTAAAAAGGTCAATTTTTCGCCGTCTGAAGCGTTTCTCGGTGTTTTGTTTGCATGCCGCTTTGTTTGATTCCTTTGGTTTTACTTTACCGTAGGGTATTTGTTTTAAAATGCGTACCGTCATTGTTTATTTGACATATTCATTTTTTTCGTGCAGAATTAATAATAGATATCAAGAGAGCTAGTTTGGGCTAGATAATAATTTCTGATATACTGCTGCGAAAAGCAGCGAAATAGTACACTCGCTATAAAAGTAGAAACGTTTGCGTAGAGGGGAAGATTGCTGCGAGGCAGTGATTCGTTATCGTCGGCACGTAATTGGCGCTGTAATGCTGGATACAAGGCCGGAGGAAACTCAATGCTTGAAGGGCATCATCCAGAGATTAATCCCGCAGTGCAGCGTGATGCGCTGTGCCAAGAGAGCACCAACCGGCATATCGAGTAATACGTGATGGTATTGACTCAGTTAATGACATTTGCTGATAATTTTATTTGGAATTATATGCTGGGATCAAGTTGTCGGTGTGTACAGCATACGTAGAGTTGTGTGAGTGTGGATGCAGTTCCGGGACGGGGATCGCTGGCTGGTTAGCAGCAGGCAGCGCCAGTGAAGGGTCGGCAATCACTCGAGAGAGGCGGTGATTTTTTTACGTTCGACTTACTGAGCACCCTTAACCACTATCATCGCTAATGGTTACTAAGAACTTAAGAAGTCCATAACACCCGATCGAACGTTACTTAAATCGTTATACTATCCATGTTTTTTTAGGCGGTTCTTTATGATACTTAATATGTATTATTAAGTGACATGAGTAATTTTCCAGCTTTACCACGGATATGCGTATGAACAAAGCACGAATAAAAAAATTCAAAATAATCCATGTAGCTCATGTCGGTTAACATTAACAGACGAAAAAACGTACCTTTACGTAAATTGTAATCATAACATCTTTCATTCGTACTGAATCGTACATTCTAATTTTTAAGCTCTTATATTAATTTGTTATTAAGACAACTCCAAACATAAGTCATTATTTTCCGTGGTTTTATTATTTTTAAATTTTTTGCTTGAGTTTTAGTTAGCGAAAGAATGCGACAGTATTGCACATTTATGCGCACAGGAATAAACGTTACGAGTTGCGACAGTTAACTTGAAGACCATTTATCACAAGGCGGCAAGTAATTGCTGGGCAACGATATATTTAAGTAAACGCCAGGTTCGCACACAGAATGAGAACAATTTTCAACCAAAGTTGGTAATTTAAGCAAGTTTATGTAGGCGTCAGTACGACTGACGGTCTAGTATTGATTTGTGTACCGCATCACTACTGGATTTCATAACATCCCTGAAGATCAGTACCACACGTGGAGAACAATTCAGTTAGGCCGATTGCCATTTCATAGCGACGTTATCCACGACGGGGAAAGTTGTGCGAAACGGTTCCCGACAGGATTTTGGCACGGACTGGAGTGAGCAGCACGTAGGGTATAGGTCACACTCAGGTACCGCAGTGAATTCGGTGTTGTTACAGCTGTAATGTGCAAAATAATATTCTTTTTTCGTCACTGTACAGTAGTGGGTGGGCGAAAAAAAGGTTTTCAAGTTTATATTGGGTACTGGCGGCGCGCAATGTTCGATTGAGTTGGCATAACTTTTTTCAAAAGAGCAATCTTTGGAACTTAGGAGTACAGTGAAACCTCTTTTATACGTACACCTCCGTTAAGAAAATTTCGTACGTAATGTAGAGGGTGTACGGAACTGAGAGGTGTTTTTTGCAGTGAAAAGTAATTTTGGTTAGCGTTTTGGTGTACTTAATACAGAGGGTGTACGTACATAAGAGTGTGCGTATCAGGGAGGTTTTACTGTACATATTTCAGCCCTTCTTTGTTTCGTTTGTTAAACTGAGCAGCGGCTGTGTGTCGTTATGGACCAACGATGTACAATACAGTACATAGTGCTTTTCTATGGTACTGTAGCCTGTAGCTTCTACGGTCTATCTATTGCCAACTTGTTAGCAGATTTTGCTGACTTTACTTAGTGTCTTTAGATTCGGAGCCCGGAATGCCGAATCATCCAGCAACAGAACAGCAGATAATCCAGGAACAGAACATCAATCTATTAAGAGGGGAAGTTGCGGAGTTGGGCAAAATACTACTCTAGTAGTAAAACTGCTCTTTTTGCGCTGTAGCTTGTAGTGTGATGACTTACGGACTAACTGTTCCTGGGTGATTTGCTGTTTTGTTGCTGGATTATTTGGCATTCTGGGTTCAGAATGTTATGACAGTAAGTAAAGTCAGCAAAAGTCACCATGGATAGGCCGTAGAGTTAGAGGCTACAGGCTGCAGTATTGTATGTCGTTAGTCCTTAGCGACACACGGGCGCTGTACAGCTTAACAAACGAAACAAAGAAGGATTATCCTCATATGGAACACACAATTCTCCATCGTTCTTAGTAAAAATTTATTTTAATGTAATTGAAATCAGTTTAGTAATTTTAAATTGAACACAAAAGTGTAAGGGTTACGAGCAGAAAAACGATTGCAGACTGTAGCGGAACTCTGCATAGCACAGTGTTAAATGTTTAGGAGGCTGTCTATGGCAGGCAGGACGGCAGGAGTTTAACTTATCGTACGGCGTTTATCAAATGGTACGGCTAATTTCTATAATATAGAAACATTTCTATAATATTATTGGAATTCTATAATATTATTAAATTTCTATGATATTATTGCGTATGGCTATTTTTTACAGTGATAAATTGTTTGGGTGGATTGAGTTTTCTGTTATCAGGGTTTCTGTAATTTGTTTGCTTAATGCGTGATCTGAATTTGTTTAGTGATTTTGCATATTGCAAGTATGTACAGTATAAAATCATTGTATTTACACGATATTAATGGTCAGTTCTAAGTTTTGCAGTAAATTTTCAGTTTGATATAAAAAGGGTTCCAATTTCATAAAAATAGGTACTTGTAGGTAACAAATGGAATGTTTCTACCGTACAAAATCGTTTTACGGTGACCAGTACGAAGCAAAACGTGTCATGAAAGATGCTACTCGAGAAGGCATACCTTCGTTCCCCATAGTGATTTACGGAGACAGTTTCGCTCGCTACTGGATAAGAAAGATTGTGAAAATTCGCGACATGTTTGTATACATCGAAAGCAAATCTGGTGCTCTCGCATCGGGTGTATTAGATGCTGCCCAGTGGAACTTAAATAATTCGTGGCGGAAAAAAAGTCGTCGTAATTGAAGCAGGCGCGAATGACCTCACTGCATTTCTGAAAAAGCATACAGGGGTGCTTCGGAGGATGAAGTCTGTACATTTGTTGCCAATCTTGTAACAAGATTCGTGAAGTTTTGTGAGGACAATTCCGAAAGAAGCGACAAATTTCTTGTGTTAGGCTTGTTTAATCGGCACATGCATAAGGGGAGTATATGCAAAACTTTGCTGATACTGTGATTAAGGTGTACAATCAGTGTCTCCGGGAATGTTGCAGTGCACGAAATATATCAGTCTTGATTCCTTCGGGTTTGTTTAAAGATGATAATCTTACAGAAGATGGTATTCATCTTAGGTATGCAGAGTACTCTTCTGTTGGATCGCCTCGTCGTGCATTTGCAACTGCTTTGCGTCATAAGTTGTTGTCTATTACTAAGCATGTTTGATTGTCTTCGTTCGCATAGAATAAATACCACGAGTTGTGAGTTAGAGATTCGTTACATATTTCAGATCATATACGATATATAATAGTATTACTCTACTATCATCGTCTGTCTTTCAGTGCTAGCGAACTCCGGTGCAGCTCCCTAGTAGTGTACTGTTATGTTGTTGGAGATAGACATATACTAGTTAATCGATGCTATATCTTGTAGATGTAATGCCATTGTAATACCTAATTGTGCGCAGCTTCTTCGCGGCAGGGTATTAGGTAGAATAAGTGGCATTCATGATTAGGTGCGTGTACAAACTTGGGTCTTTCAGTCTTAGGAAACCGGGCTGCACTTCCCTAGTACTGTACTATCAGCTTGTAGGAGATAGACTTATATTAGTAAATTAATGCTGCCTCTTGTAGACGTAATGCCAATGTAATAGCTAATTGTGCGCAGCTTCTTCGCGGCACGGTATTAGGTATAGTAGTTGGCATTTACGATTAGGTCCATGTGTTGACCTAGGTGTTTCAGTCTTAGCAAACTGCAGTGGGCTTGCGTAGTGCTGTACTATCAACTTGTAGGACATAGATATATAGTAGTAAATTGATAGACATATATTAGTAAATGAATGCTGTATCTTGTAGACGTAATGCCAATCTGATACCTAATTGTGCGCAGCTTCTTCGCGGCATGGTATTAGGTATAATGATTGGCATGTATTGCATTAGGTCTATGTACAGACTTAGGGCTTTCATTGCTTGTAAACTGCGGCCCACTTCCTTAATACTTACTGTACTATCATCTTGTAAGAGATTATAGAGATTTCAATCACTTTGCAGCGCAGGTTCTCCGCGGCACCATATTTTTATGCTAACGATGATCAAAGAAATATATTTTGGTGTAGACCTTTTCGTAGCGTGGCTCAACAAAACACTTAATTAGACGATGTTTCGGCAGACAACGTAAAAGTGAAGGAAGAAAACGTGTGGAAATAGTAGAATGCCGAACACTCGCAATAGTGCTTTTAAAGTCTCTTGCTACACGGCCGCCACCAAGTGTGCTAATTCGACGATCGACCTTCGAAAAATTTTTGGGAGGACGTATGGTAACCAGATTCCACAAAATGAAACAGATAATCAAATTATTAAAGTTAATCGTTAACAGGGAATATATTGCAATGGTATGCGAAGGCAGTAGGAGCACGCCTGAAATACTCTTCGCAGTGATGGCTTCCGCGTTCGCTGTTGTGCTTGACAAATGCAGCGCTGAGGTAGTATGAGGCATAATATTATATTAGTAGGCACACGTTATGTCCAAAAAATTCAGATTTGTGTTCTATGTTGTTTACATTTTGTGGTCATAAAATGAAATAAATACATAAATGTATAAATGGTTATACAAACATTTTTAACTGCAGAGTTTAGTAGACCGTAACAGAATACTCAAGCTGTTTCTGAGATTTCAGTTAATTGTGAATTAAACTAACCAAAATCACATATTTTATGTTCCTCGATGCAGGAAACTTTTTATGCGATGCAGTTTGAATTTTTTATGTTTGAAAAAATGGATCAATTATATTTGGAATAAGGGAGGAATAAAATACATTTTGAATAAATAGTTCCAATCTTTGTACTTTGTTGATTTTGACGTACGACGACTCTCTTTGAATTGGATAGAAAAAGCAGTGGCGTTGTAGGTGAGAATAATAATGTAATTTTTGTCAAGATACCATTTGGACTAAAGAAGACAAAGCTGAATTTAAGTCTGCTTGTGGTCGGGCCGAATGGGTGCGGAAAAACAGGCCCAATGGAGATTCTTGATTGGGTTGACGAGGTCATGCGCGAAGACGAAAATTACGCAAGGTATATCGAAATGGGTATTTAACCCGTTATATAACATAACGCAATAAACGCCTCGCATAATGCATAAGTGTGTAATATGGTGCTAATCATGCCGAGATGATTTCTTCAGGATACGGGCACCAACAAAAGCCGGTCTGCAAAATTTGTTTTTGGTTCAGATACCACAGGGGAAAGTCGAAAAAACATATTGCTCTACTGTGATGACTTTGAGCAGGCCGCGCACAAACTATTCAGCAATAAAGAGAGTGGCATAAAAGATTTTATGCTACAGATGCATAACGGATGTAAATGGTCGTCTTTAGATGGCAAAAATGGTTTTCTAGTACGTTAAATTTGGAAATACGCGTCTTACCAAGCGAGCGCTATTTAACCTTTTTTCTGTAATAGGAAACTGATGACATATACTTTAACAGCCTCTTAGTGCTGCATCCGGATGGGTTTTTGAAATTGCTTAATTCGAAACTGGGGGTTATGGACGGGCTTGTGAGTAGACAGTTGGTTGTTGGTGGCGCTAAGTCTCAAGTTCCTGCAAAACTCGTTACCAGTTCTGCAAAGCAATTGAAAAATGGAAATATTGATATGGAAATTATAATGAAGTCGGCTTTAAGAATGGCCAAGAGCGTGTTTAATGGGAAGAAATTTCGGATGTCCAAAGAAGCGGAAGCATTTTTGATCAAATTGAATGATCAATACATGTATGTGTTCAGATAAATTATTGGTTACACTATCGTGAAAAATATTTTTACAGTTTAGAATCAGAAGAACGTGAGCGCTTGGCGCCGACTTTGACGACCGCCGCTAACATTTTCTGCACTCGCGGCAGTAAACACGGCATAAAAATGTCAAGGCTGGCGTTCGTGGCCCATGTTATGGTTGAATGTTTCGTAACGACATATCAGATTGCATTTGAGAACAGAGGGATTGAAATCTTGGAAATGACAAACGGTTTGTACAAGATCCTTCGGTATTATATGATTGATACATTTGGATTAGCATTGCGTTTTCCAGAAGTACTCATACAACTTGGTATCTGCGAATCTGTGGCCCCGTTCTACGACCTTACAGAAAAAGCTAAGGGAGCTTACCTAACGGTAATGTTCGTTTATTTCATTTTATTGCTTAAAATTGGTTATTTTATTGCTTATTCATTTGTTATTTTTTTATCTTGACAAATCCACAGCAGATAAGTTAACGTTGTCTCGGAAAGTTGGCATGCTCAACGTATAGATAATATATGTTGGTAAACATATATAGTGGTAATGTACGCGTTATTAATAGGAACTTTCTTATCCGAGTGACGAAGCGGCTTTGGTAAGGATGACTACGTGTCCGTGGGTTAAGATTCTGCGCTTACCTGGAACAGCCTACCCTGCCGCATTTTTTAAAAAACGAAAATACGGAGTTGGCGCTGAAAATTTCGATACGGAATTTGTGAAAAAATGCAAACGAAAGGACGGGTTAGGAAAGTGGAAGACGTTCCAAAACAGGGGGCAACCAAGTGATATTTTTTTTAGAAACGTGCCAAATCAGATCGGTAATGAGCTACTCGAATACGCTTGTCTCACAAGACATGAGTACGAATTGAACTTTAAGATGAAAGAATGCAATTTGAAACCGTATGTTAAGAATATGCAACAGTTTTTAGCTAACAAGCAAAACTCGCCTTACTTGGCGAAAAAGAAATAAACCATGCAGTGGAATATGACATTAATAAAGTTTAAATTATTGGTTTTAATCGTTTTGCAAATTTTAAGCATAAAGTCCTTTTCCATGATATATCATATCGGGCACTAAGGACCTTACGGCCGGCCTGGATACCTAGTGAGGTACGGTGCCCGCGTACAAAGGTATCCAGGTTTGGGTACACTGCCTGCCACGTCCCCGCCGTGTACCTGGTAACAAAAGAACGTGTTCTTTTGGCTAAGCGCAGGTATTATTGGTAGTAAATACACATCTGCTGCCTCCATAATTTACCAGCTTTGCCACTCCTGTAACAGGGCAGCGCAGCTTAAAAGAGGTTTCTTGGGGAATTCGGCACTTCCCTTGGGCGGTAAATGCAGCCGTACTGGATGAAGTAACATTTGTGCCTTTTTTAAACTTATGTGGCTTTCAAAGAAAACAACGACGGTACGCTCGTTTTGAAACATTTCATGCATCTGCTTATATATACGCCGTCATGTAATTGTTAAGGTCGTTCTAAGACTTAACTGCATTGCAGCACTGGATCTTGAACACTATCTTCCATTGTAGTGAGATATGATATGCACAAAAGAGATGAGGAAGTAAGAACAAATCGTGTACGAATTTTTTCTAATTTTCAGAACAGCTGAAATACCACTGTGCTGCTAATACAATGTTTAAAACTCAATTTTTACCGATAGTGTAGTTCTTAGTTTTTTCGTAAACTCTGAGTTGTTGGAAATCGTAGTTTGTATTTTTCGTAATGAATCTTATGTTTCACTAGGCTAGAATGTTAAACGTGCATTCACAAAATTGAAAATATCAGGTTATTAACAAGTAACCAATAAATTTTGATTTTTAGCGGCGAATTTGTTATTTATGTCGACTAGTCAAATGCATCAAGCAAATTAGTCATATAAAAACTTTTAACTGCATGGTGCTGGCCGCTAAAAAGATTATTTTATTGTGTTGAAGCAGCAAGAGCAAGTCTACGACCGGATAATTCAACCGACAGATAAGATGAAAAGTGACGAATCACCATGCTATAAAGCCACATCCTCAAGAATTATAAATCACAATACTGTTTTTAAATCAAATCTTCGGAATGAGGAAGAAACTAGAAAAGCGTAAAATGCACATCACTGGAATACAAACACAAAAATTTTAATGACAAGCGCAGTAGATGTAGCTGCAGCACAAATGAACAGGTAATGTGAACAATCCAAAAAGAAGAGACAACAAGTCGTCAGCAAAATATGGCGATATACATCGGTATGGTCGTCAGTTTATGACAAAGCGGGGCTATGAAAGCGATAATAGCGACTAATCCGCATTGATGAATGCCAGCGCGTCCATCTCATCGTAGTTCGCCCTATCCATATTGTCGTCGTCTTCCGTGACTACAGGCTTTCATTTAGCCGGCTGGATGACAACATTGTTGTCGTCATCGTCTTCCACAATTACAAGCTTTTCCCGTTTGGTTAGACACATCATCGTCATCGACTTGAAAGAACCCAGTCTTTGGCTTGCCCGCCGGAATGGCGATATCGATCTGTGCTTCGGCGGCCACAAGTTTCGACTGGCTGACGGCATCGTCGTCGCTGTCTTCACTGAATACATCCTTTCGTATGCCCGCCGGGATGGCATCAGCGTCGTCGTTGGTGTGGACACGATTCGGGCGGCTAACAACATCGTCGTCTTCGTTGATCATAATCCTTTGTTTTTCTGGCTGAGCGGCTTTACCACCTTTGTCCACTCGCATCAAGAGCTTTCCTGACTCACTCCCAATATCGTCGTCATCTTCCTGCATCATGAACTTCCGTTTTGCCGGTTGGCCAGCAGTTTGATGCATTCCAGACGAAAAAGCTGGAAAACTGTTGATAGTTCACCTGTCTGACACCCGTAATCTTTCTTTATATTAAAAAACTAAATGACTGCAAAAGATGTTTCAATTTTGCACATCTTTTTACCATGTTACGAAATGTTTTCCATGGCATTGAGCTCCTGATCAAAATCATCATCCTCCAGAAAATTATCCATTATGGAGATCTTAATGGTTTCTTCTTTTCTCTGAAACCATGACTGAGCTTTCACTCGGGTATACTTTTCAAGTGAAATTATATACCATTCTACCATGTAGTTATAGTTAGTTAGTTATGTAGTTATACCATTGTACTCACCCTAGTTTGATCAAAGAAGAAGAGGCGCTTTTTTCCGAACCGTAATTGTTGTTCTGCTTATTCAAAGCAGGCTGACCTTTCAATTCTGGATTGGAATTCGAGTAGTGATTCACAACGACAGGCGACAAACTATTAACAACACCGCATCAAGAGGAACATTACGTAGTATATGCTGCCTGAGGTCACTGTTCTGACAAGACAACGTGAAGCGCATACGCTATTACACATCCGTTCAGCTTACGGAAGCAGAAAAATGCGTCAATATTAAAGAAGGATCTCACAATTACCAACCTGCGCGAACGATCACGAGTGGTAGCGCTAACGATCACGAGTGGTAGCGAGGAAAGCATCTGTGCTTGCGCCAGTGCGTCAGAATCCGCCATCATTTGTTCAAACCAAGCGAAATCCTCGTCTTTAGCATTATTAGAAATCCTAGGGTTAGCCGCAACGTTTCCCGTATTTTTACTAGGAGTGTCCGTTTCGATTAAGTCAGCCCCCACGCAATCCTCGGGAAGCACCGGAAGTCCCGAACCAGCCTTTTGACGCACGTCTGTAAGATTGTTTAATGCAAGCGGAACTCATGCAGATCCTTCGCTCGACAGAAGACTGTCGGCTGATCGTACCCGTCGTGATGTTATTATCAAAGACCGATAGCAGCAAACAGACCAATTTTCGTCGCTTGCATTTTATTGACAGAGAGCAAGGACTGCACGGTCATTTTGATTTTTTATCGCCTGCTGCACTACTAGCGGGTTTTCCTACTTTTACCTGAAGACGTGAACATTGCACAGCTGCCTGACCTTAACTTTGGCTTTGCTTCCAATATGTTTGATCTTTTCCAGCGTGTCATCAAAGCGAGCCTTGGGATACATGCTGTGCGCCCACGCTTCCATTTTCCTCATCAAAATTTGTAGATTTTCTTTCTACAAAATAGACAGAAAGGTAAATTGTTAATACTTACCTAAACCGGTAGACGAAACTGTCTTATATTGCCGTAACCAAAGATTTAGTAGTAATGCACAACCAGTAGCGTTGATCAAATCTTAATCCAAATTAATACCATTTTGTTGATCAACCGTGCAATTTTATGATTCGTGATAATGATGCTGCTAGAGTAATCAAGCAATGCGCTAAAAATGCCGTAAAGTACATATTACGTATTCTGTTGGTTATCCAACTTTTCGTCTGTTCACTGGTTCATTCCTGGTACGCTCGCACGTCGCATCCGTTGGGACGCCACTTGATGTTCTCGAAATCCTTCACCAGCGCCGGCAGTCCCGGCGGTCCACACAGGGTCCAACTTAACAGGCGGCCCCATGACTCGTTTAGGCTTCTTCTCCGCAGCTTCCTCTGTCTTTCCATCTTTCCGATCGACGGTCTTCGCAGCAGCATCTTTGGCTGTCGAAGCCTCGCCATCTCGCTCGCGTTCCAGTTCGTCCATCTCATCAGCGAAACGATCGTTGTCATAATTGGCAAACGCATAGTCTTCTTCCCCGGATTCCAAGTCGTAATCGGCCAGCGAAATGGAATCGTGTTTAGGCATGGCGGTGAGTAACGTCAGTAAGGTTTGACGACGATTTAAAACGATGAGAATCCACGAGAGAAACACTGACTTAGCACGTCTGATAACAAACAGGTGGAATTAACAAATGATCGATCTCTTCAGCAGACAACTGTTACTGATAAATATGCGGTATAATAAGCGGTGTATTGTATTTCAAACCATAAACAAATTTCGATATATCAAAAAGATGTATACAGATAGACTTGATGGATCTTTACTTTCTTCGGACTGCAGAAAACGAAAACAGATTTCCAGTTGGTACTTACTTTCTTCTGCAGCCCGGTCTCCTGCAACAGTTCTTGCATGTGGCTGCCGCCTCGTGGTAGGTTGAAAATACCGTCCGCCTGATGTTGATTTCCGTTTCCGCTTCAGTTTGGTAACTTCGGTTTGCTGATTTTAAAGATAAAAAGGAAGGATTTCCCTTTCCCGTTATTGTTGTGCATAATTTATTTCTGATCTGCAGCACTTGCTATTGTAATAGGAACTATTAAGTAATAGTAAATTTCCAGTCAATAACATCAGGGAGTAATTGTAACTCGGTGGATAATGTCGCAGGAGATGCTACTCACTTTCCTCAGTTTGCTGATTAGTTAGAAGACAAATGTTGTTACTTAGTTAGAAGACAAATGTTGTTACGTTGCATCGTAGTGAAAAAAAGAATACTATTCGGTAACAATGGCAATTAATTTTTACTTGTTCATAGAGTATATAGTGTGGAAAATATCCACTCACAAGGTTTTGCAAATCGTGCAGGTTACTGAACCATGTCTCTGCTGAATTTAGAGACCGCTTACAATCAAGTTTTACCTTATCGACTTCGATTTGACCGGCTATGACAGCTCCGAAAACGTCCTGCAGAAATTGCTGGTCCACATTTGGTCCAACCCAGAGCAACATGCCGATACGGTTTTCTAACACGTACCAGCGGGTGTCTTGCATCTTTGCTTGTGTGCAGGGGAGCTGTGTGAAATAGTCGGGATTCTCAACGGTCACTTCGTTGAGTACGTACAGCCGAGGATACAAGAAAGCTGTCGAGTGTTCTACGGGGGTTTGCGAACTGCAGTGTTACCCTGCACAGTTGATTTAAGTAACGTTAAAATTCTGTTGATTAATTTTCAACACACTGGCATAAATCGCATACAGTAATAGTATACAAACATTTTGGAAAAAACGCGATCTGTTTTTATCGAAATTTGCAAAGCGAGATTATTGTTTAATTATTTTCTTTCTATGGAAGCAACATACCAATATCTATCAAAGACAACTGGTTAAAAAATTTTAAAAATTGTTAACTCTAAGTGGTCACGACTGACCTCATAATTCTGTGCTACGTACATACCAGCATACAAGCCTAAAGAAAACATTATCTGCAAAAGGATGTACATTTATGTGCAGATTTATTTCTGTAAATTTATGTGCCAAACAGAAAACGTACTATCAGTAATAACTTTTTAAGAAGCACAAAACATGCGCTACCCAGAACGCCACTTTGTGTTACAAATGTGGTGCTTTATAGAAACTGAAATCCTAATGATCTGTTGTACTTGAAACCAACAAATATAATCACCCAGTAACATTATTTTAATGCATTTGTTTGAATATTTGTTGTTGGATCTGGCACGCTTGTATTATGTGCGCAAATCGCATGGCCGGGAAAGTTTATTGTGGTTTCACGATATTTTTGGAAAGATTATCGATACCATTCTGGTCGCGTATCATTAAAAGTCTCATTAATCAGTCGTGCTGGATAGTTTAGCTTGTTTAATGTATCCGGAGAGTCCGGCGCGGTATACGTTGAGAAACACTATTTCCTGTGACAGATGCCGCTAATATGTCTGTAATTCTGAGGGTAGCCACTGGCCACACAATATTAATACGTGCAGGACGATTTGTGCTGATTTGTTTCTCTATGGCGCGAGACCGATTAAGTAGAAGAAACCGATTTTATAAAGCAGCCGCTAATGCGTCATTACCAACTCCCAGAATCAAATTGTCAGATTAATTAAGGGACATTTTGAATTGGTCACTCTCTCTCTCTCTCTGTCTCTCTCTGTGAGAACAGTTGCTACGTGGGTGGAATAAAGCTGGGTCGCATGTGTTTGATCATAAAGATGGCTATTACATATCATTCTTAAGATGGTTTATCGTAACCTTTCAGATGTTTACGGTAGTTTTTAGCACCGGAATCGAATAATATTGCAGGTATTTTATTACTAGCACAGCTGTTGCTCTTTCATTGCTTTCCATGGTGGTGGCTCAATGTCACTTTTCCGGTCACTTTATTGACCGTTCCTGTTACTAATACTATACCATTTAAGTTAAACAGACTGGATTAACGTGATCTCTATGACTGGAGTTTTGCCGCTTTTCGTAAATCAACTTGGCACAGAACAGCATAACCATGAGAGAAAATAAGATGTTGTTTAATTAGTAATAATGTTCGATGAGATGTTCTTTAATTAGTAATAAAAGGATGGGAATGCCAGTATCTTTCAGGGTGGCAGACGTTATACGTCAGGTTGGTAGTGCATACGAGGACATTATTTATTTTCTTGCTATGGAAGCAACATACCGATATCTATAAAAGACAAATGGTTAAAAAATTTTAAAAATTGTTGACTCTAAGTGGTCACGACTGACCTCATAATTCTGTGCTACGTACATACTGACTTCATAATTCTGTGATACGTACATACCAGCATACAGGCCTAAAGAAACATTATCTACAAAAGGATGTACATTTCTGTGCAGATTTATTTCTGTAAATTTATATGCCAAACAGAAAACGTACTATCAGTAATAAAGTTTTAAGAAGCACAATACATGCGCTACCCAGAACGCCACTTTGTGTTACAAATGTGGTGGTTTATAGACTAGTTTTATGAAGGGTTTTCAGTGAGGTGGAAGCTAAAATCTTAATGATCTGTTGTGCTTGAAAGTTGAAACCAACAAATATAATCACCCAGTAACATTATTAATTTAATACATTTCTCTGAATATTTGTTGTTGGATCTGGCACGCTGGTATTATGTGCGCATATCGCATGGCTGGGAAAGTTTATTGTGGTTTCACGATATTTTTGGAAAGATTATCGATACCATTCTGGTCGCGTCTCATTAAAAGTCTCATTAATCAGTCGCGCTGGATAATTTAGCCTGTTTAATGTATTCGGAGAGTCCGGCGCGGTATACGTTGAGAAACACTATCTCCTGTGACAGATGCCGCTAATATGTCTGTAATTCTGAGGGTGGCGACTGGCCACACAATATTAATACGTGCAGGACGATTTATGCTGATTTGTTTCTCTGTGGCGCGAGACCGATTAAGTAGAAGAAACCGATTTTATAAAGCAGCCGCTAATGTGTCATTCCCAAATTCCGGGATGGAATTGTCAGATTAATTAAGGGACATTCTGAATTAGTCTCTCTCTCTCTCTGTTTCTCTCTGTTGCTACGTGGATGGAATAAAGCTGGTTCGCATGTGTTTGATCATAAAGATGGTTATTACATATCATTCTTAAGATGGTTTATCGTGACCTTTCACATGCGTGATCTTTGACGGCTGACGTTTACGGTAGTTTTAGCACCGGAGTCGAATAATATTGTAGGTGAGAACATGTGCTGTGGGAACTCCAAAATGGTTTCGGAGTTGGTCCTTTTCCTTTATTTGAAAACGAAAACGTTTACTGTTAAGGAACAATTGTGCTACACAACAAAACGGTTAAAAGAATATCCAGTATTAATTTCTATATTTTTCGTAGGTGCATTTCGGTTTGATTCGTTCCTAAGTTTTCAAATAAATGAATTCTAACAAGTTAACATGGTGACGGCTAACAAGTTTTCAAATAAGTAATTCCTAACAAGTTAGCTGGGAAAGGTATTTTATTACTAGCACAGCTGTTGCTCATTGATTGCTTTCCATGCTGGTGGCTCAATGTCACTTTTCCGGTCACTTTATTGACCGTTCATGTTACTAATACTATACCATTTAAGTTAAACCGACTGGATTAATGTGATCTCTATGACTGGAATTTTGCCGCTTTTCGGTTTATTGCAAAGAGCACTCGGGAGACACTGTCGCGAAGCTGGTTTGCTTGCAAGTAAATCAACTTGGCACAGAACAGAATAACCATGAGAGAAATAGATGTTCTTTAATTAGTAATAAAAGGATGGGGATGCCAGTATCTTTCAGGGTGGCAGGCGTCATACGTCAGGTTGGTAGTGCACACGAGGACATTATGCTTTTGGACCAATTCTGCGGCCTATGATGGTTGCTAAAATGTGCTTGTGAAATCACTTCCTTCACGTTGGAAACTGCAGCAGAGTGTTGCCTATTGATACGGTTTTGTCATTTAACGTGGTAAACTTTTATTGCTTTGTTCCTGTCTTTGCATTTGTTAATGCTTTTGAAAAGTGCAGACATGTCTAAATTTACTTTTCTTTTCCGCGCAATATGCTTCGTGGTTTTGCCATTTCAGTTTAAATGGAAGTTGACGGTATCTGACAACATCTTTGGAGAGCCAATTCTGATTCACGATCGCTGCTACTGCCGCCGGTTGGATCGACGCAAATACCCCACCTACATGGAGATAACCATGTCCACACCACCAACTCCACGATCGCGAGAGCTTCTGAAAGTGGGTATTGGAATTCGCCGACAGCCTTGCCCATGCGCTTTTGAATAAGGTATGCAGTCAGTGATGATGCGTATACTTGATACAGATTATCTGCAAATGTAACTATGGTTGACAACTTGATAGCGTATGTAAGAAAGAATAATTTTATCGCTAGCCTTTTTTGAAAATATCCAGACAATTTATTGAAGCATATATGTGGTTGACGGGCGCAAATGTTTCAGATTCCTAACTCGATTCGTAACTCGATGCTCGTTTTAAAAGGCGTTCACTTCTTGGCTACGGATTTACCGCAAGGACATTTTCGAGAGAGTTCATATTTTTGGTTTCGGAGAATGCAAGCATGTTAATGGCGGTAAAGGTCACGGGATGAATTCAATTTTTTTACGGCGAATATTTCAAAATGTCTGTTAGACATCCGTTGTATATTTCTGTTTTGATAATGTTTTTTAAGGGGCTCATTTGTTTTGGATTACATTTGGTTTTTTAAATCTCCATTATTTCCCAAAATAAAAAGTGTGCGTTGCAAATGCAAGCGATCTGGTGCACTTCGGTCAAGTTACGGCACGGAATTAATTTTTGTTCACACCTTGCGGTGGATTTTATATATAGACTCTTCGAATTTAATTATGCATTTGCTGATCGGATATCAGAATCTGCTGACATATTTATGAAAAAAAGTACGTAAGAAAGTTTCGAAAAATAAAAAGTGACGCGTCACAAGAAAATCAGATATCCGCTGGCGGTCCCGTCACGCAGTTGGATAACGTACACTTAGTACCAACAATACTGCGCCGGCTTACAATAAACAAAGCCGTTTGGTACTGGTCAGTGCAGAGCTAATCTTTAAACTGAGATCACCATCCACAGATAAGATAAACCCAATGCGTGGATTTCATTTCCTTGTCCTGGTCTTTTTTACTTGAGTATCGGCTGCAGATGAAAATTTAGAGGCACTTTTTTATTATTTTTCCCATATGGCAATATTTAATGTCTGCCTATCTCTACGTTTTGTCACGTAAGACAGATAATAACGTATCTTTTGTTGAATTTGTCAAAAGTATTTTTTACGTTGGGAAAGCATCTGCCAGACGTAGGTCATACAATCGACCACAATATCATTTCCGGGAAGCTCGTGGGAAGAAGGTAGTGCTTAAATATTATTCCTTTAATAGTGCGGTGTACTGTGATTTTGCTAAAGCTCTCCAGCTTTCCATGGTTTGTTTACTATTTGAAGACAAGTCCAAAATCTTTGGTTATCCGTGGAATATGGCGAAGAGGAGGTCGTGTAGCAGTTATTACAGGCTTCACCAACACCATGGATACTGTCGCCTTTACCGCAGAAGCGATAACGATTAAGACGATTGGATTACGAAATCTTACAAACCTGATTAACGGAACTATGAAATATTCCCCGGCTGCTGTAAAACAGGATTTAAAATTACAGCATTGGATTGGTCTGCTTCTGTTATATCGTTTTTATGAAAAATTTTGTTCAGGAATATATGTATGTTATTGAGGAAACAGGTTGTGTGTTTTTTCTCAAACGATATTGATCGTTTGGATGAACTTTTTATATTTCAAAGGGAAATTCCGTTGTGGCATGTGCCGGTGTACAATTATGGAACTGAAATGAACCTATATTTTTGTTGTGCACATTTTGCTCTTTGATAATGGGACATCAGTTATTTACGGCCTATTTCACTGTCTCTGAGCTGGAACGAGCTATAGGAAAACCGAATTTATTGCGTCATATCGGCCAGCAGAAAATCTAAGCAACTTATAATGATGTTGTTTTCGAATGTAGCGGCGACTAATAATTAATTTTTTGTAAACTGGAGATGAAAATTTTATTTTTTCCACAAACCAAGTTAGCAAATACCGTTTCCGCTAACCATTTTGTATTCATGCAAACAACGAAATAAAGCGCTCACTGTCTAAGTAAAGCAGGTGATTAAGAGCGGTTTTCCATTCAACCAATAGGTAAGAGTGTAATTGGGCAAAACACAACTTGTTTACAGAAAATA
The DNA here is from genome assembly GCF_019649055.1 of Paramacrobiotus metropolitanus. Taxonomy (NCBI): domain Eukaryota; kingdom Metazoa; phylum Tardigrada; class Eutardigrada; order Parachela; family Macrobiotidae; genus Paramacrobiotus; species Paramacrobiotus metropolitanus. The sequence continues at coordinate 169,347 of NW_026570282.1, forward strand.
ATCCAATGTCGTTTAGTGATACTGAGAGTCAAATGCGTCCCAACAAGTTCTTATTTCCAGCACATGCAGACAATAATAAGACCAAGCATTCATGGGATACGTTATAATGCGAAAATATGGAGGGTAATTCCGACATCCGCAGAATGGACCAATCCGTCTTGATGTAAGTTCGGTCCGTATCTACACAAATATTAAACGTTAGGTTCTATTATAAATTTATGTGTTTTTGTTTTCATAATTCGGAATAAACGCAAGATGGTGATAAAAATAAAGCACAGCAACACTTATAATGTTATTTCAATGTTTTTGTACCTTCTCAATTGTTGCAGCCTCCCTTGCGATTGTCTCGACCACTGTTATTCTTCTGATCCGCATTCCCATGTTTTTCTTGCTGTTTTCCGGTTCCAGGTCCACCGCTCTTTGATTTGGTTACCTCTAAAACAAATATGCATAATGCTCTGCTAAATGCGAAAAAGTATACAACACAAATATTATAGAATCGAATGACGACTTTTTGTTTGCCATTTATTAGACTGTTATCAATACCTTACCGTTCTTCATATCAATCCAATGCCAGCGGTTAACTGGTCCATCCTACCAATACCATATAAACGGTTTGATATGGTAATCATTTATATGACCAAGTAATCAAACACGTACAGACGGACTAAAATCATATAAATTTACCGCTGTGTTCGTCCACTGGCGTTTCAAGATATTGGTTGTTTTTGATGTCCAATCATAATCAGCCGTTGGCAATGCCGTTGCTTTCCCGAAAAATTTCGACAGAATGGAATCTCCAGCTACCACATCCAGTTGACCGCTTTGATCTACTAAAGTAACCTATGGCGAAAAACCAATGTCTTTACCAACTTGCCTCAATCCTTCTGGCTGAGGTCATTACTTAAACATAACACGTCATAAATAACAAAGGACTTGCCTGCGTTGGCTTGTAATAAGTCTTGGCATTGCCTTCTGGCTCTTTTTGACATCCAGAACAAAACGAGTTTCCGGTATGAGGTTCATCCAACAACTTGCAGTCACAGAACCCACACTGACTTTCGGTTTCAACTGTCCCCAGATCCACTGGTCTAGCACTGCAGGTAGCAATGACGTACGCAGATGGCTGACGGAAGCTCACAGTAACCTTGCCATGCTCAGCCAGCGTTCCCGCTTTCAGTAATCCATCTACAAAAAGGAAGTGCTCGTGGCTTTAACTTTGAAGTTTCTCGTACAACAATTCACTGATTTATACGTAAAATAAACTATTTTAAAATATTTTATTCATGCTTGTCATTCATACCTTCAAAAATGATGCATTTTTTCTACTGAACGGTTAATTTATAATACTGGCGAGATTCGAAATGGCAAACGGCTTTCAAAATGATGCAACATTATCTGTACCAATACCTTGGTCTTCCAGTTTGATGATTTCCAATCCGTATCCAGGATTCACGCTTGGAATGAAGTAGCAACTTCCGTCCACACTCGATTTTCCTGGTTGAATTGTTCCTTTCTCAAACCGCAAATTATAACTGGTTCCAACGATCAGTTGTTCTCCATACGTGACGAGGAACTGTTCATTAATCCACATGGGCAAGATGCCGGTGGCATCCACAAGAGTGACAGATTGGAACTTTCCAGTATTACCATAGCCTTTTTTCGAACGCACTGCGCTTTTTTCCGCAACAGTTACTGTCAGCGAGAACCTTCAAAAAATCATATTAAAACAGTAACAAAAATTATGATAAAGTATCCTACCGATCGGGTTTTTTTCCAATGGCGTCGGCAATTGTAAATGGCGGCGCTGGACCTTCGAACTTTTTGGCGATGTCATTTCTGTAATTCTTTGATTTATATTTGAGCGTTTTTGTTCAACTGTAGCTCTTATAACGAAATAGCAACTGAACTTCAAAATTTCGTGTGCTTCACAAAATTATTTTATCTAAGTCGTTGACTGAATTCCATATGCTTCTAACCGTTGAATTTCAGTTAATGCTGATTTTGAAAACGCAAAAGATTCAGGAGTGTAATCCAATAATACAAACGCCGATGCGCTAGGAAAGCGCGATAAAGCGACATAAAACCCACCCTGCGGCCTACACTTGCCGAAATTTAAATCTATTGACCCAGTCAAAATTGTTGCGCCTTGAGATTTATGAATAGTCATAGCGTAAGACAAAATTACCGGAAACTGCGTTCTCCGCATCGCAACCTTATTTAAATCAAAAAAATATGAAGTGACTGGTAGAATAATGGATGGTTCTGTATTTCCGTCAAATAGAATTTTCATTCTACTGGGCATTTTGACTCGAACTGTATCTGGTCTGCAACAGTCAGGATACAAACAGTCATGTATTTCAGGAGTGGTTTCGTCGGTTCCCGTTTCTTCTCGAAACCACAACATTTCGAGCAAAGTACCTCTTGCTCCATTTACCAAACCGCTGTTGACATCAATATTTTGCGTCAACATAACCCTGCAACCCTTTGCAACATGCAGGTGCTCATTTAGTCCACCCGTACTTTTAGCATCTTTTGACGGTTTCAAAGCTTTCTTTACACTCTTTCTTTTAATGTGGTCCAAATCTTCGGTATCCGTTGCTTTTATTTCGAAAACAGGCGTGCTAGCACTCTTTGCTAATTGCACTAGCGAGGTAAAATTAAATTTTTGAGTACATTTGACGCGGTAAAAAAGATGAATAGTGTCCTTAAACCTCTCTTCATATTCTCTTTTCACGTCAACGTACCCATCAGGATTTACTGATGGGTTCAGGCACCTACTCCTTAAAAGTTTATCGAACTCAACTGTTAGCAAGCCCTTTCGCAAGGATTCAAGCCCTTCTCTAAAGCCGTCATCCGATAGCTGCCTCATATTGATTTTAAAGAAAACCGGCGAGAAAAGCTTCCACAAATCTACTAGTTCCCCGCAATTTTCAAAAATAAATTTTGCCTGGACAGGCCGCAGCTGGAATAAATCACCGAAAAGAATTACCGGTAGGTTTCCAAAAAATGAGCCTTTTTTTTGAACGGTATCTTTGACTTCGTTCAACCGCTGACTGACTTGATAAAACAACTTCCTTCCTACCATTGATATCTCATCAACAATTAACATTATCGCACCGTTTAGTTTACCACGCAGATTGTTTAACTTCTGACCAGTCGAAACCCGATACCCTTGAAAGGCACCGTCTTGCACGTCCAATCCGAACAAATCATGTAGCGTTGAACCACCGATATTATGGGCTGCACAGCCGGTGGGCGCAGCAACTAAGCAACCACCATGGTATCGTGCTGTCGATACTATTCCTTTTTCCGCAATGCAAAAATTTCTGACCAATTTTATTATTGATTTTATAAGGTAAGTTTTTCCGCAGCCAGCCGATCCTTGCACAAAGATGCGAAACGGCTCTAAATCGTCACATTTCTCTCCATTTGCAACTTTTCTTCGATGTTGCAACCATCGATGTAGGTATGACTCAACAGTTTCGTACACTGCAAGCTGTTCAGCTGTAAAACAAGTTTTATCAACATTCTCTACGATAAAACTACATCCTGTTTCATTATTTTCTGAATTATTAATACCCGCTGCTATCGCACAACCGTCTTTTCCTTTGTACAAAGTATTCTGAACTCTCATGTTTCGTAAGTATTCTTTACTGCCAGCCAACTCAACTTCGGCTCTAATCATGCTCTTGTAAGTTTCCGGCAACCATTCAGCACTGGATAATACTTCTGGAATTACAGCTTCGAATGCCTTTAAAAATTCATCATCAGTTCCTTTTAAGTTATACAATTCATTGATCTCTGTTGTTGAAAACGGTAACGTCAGCATGCAGATCCCGTATAATTTATCCCGAGAATTTTTACTGCTAAGCGCAAAAGCAACATTTTTCGGGGTTTTCCGCACTCGCATTTGCGTACCATTAGTAGTGAATAAACGCGCACACCGTCTTTTTGTTACACAAGCAAACGGTTCTACATTTTTTGTTTTTTCCAAAGGGGATTTACAACAAGTTTTTCAACATCGACGCAGTCTGCAGCTTCCATATCGTCACCATCAACATTTTCTTCTATGCAACTTTTTTTGGTGGAATCAACGACAAACCACTGCAAAAAATCGAAGAGGTGCATCTTTTCCAAAAACTTTGAAACTTCCGACGAATGCTGATCTGATAACCGATTTTTATAGTTAATGAGCATTGTTGGTACAAAATCCGAATTTGTGAAATTTCCATGAAAAATTATATTTCTTTTTAATAACTCTGACCGTTGCTCAGCATTTTTTAGGTCAACGTATACAGAAGATGTAGTGGAATAGTATAACGGGCACTTTAAAACGATCATGGCGGCTTCTACTTTTCCGACTTGACGGTTAGACAAAACTGCGTTGGCTGCTTTGAAAAGCATACTCCTGACAGAATTGTATTTCTCTAAGTTGTCCGGATCATCAAAAGTTTTTCAATATTTCCCTATCTTTCTGTTCGGGTTTCGCGACATAACTAAAAAGGTACTCCATAGCAGCCCATACGTCACAAACTACCTGAACGTCCATATTACATTTAAATAGCCTTATCCAATCCATATTATATGGGACAATGTCCACGGAGTCTTCAGTTAATCGCTTCAAAGTAACTTCTTTGTCTCCTTTAACTCTATTTTTCCATTCTTTAGAAGTTAGAAAGCGCGTAGTTTCAGATCTTCGGTGGGGATAACCGAATCTACATAACATGCGTTCCTGTTTAAACTTTCGTTCGGGCACGTCTCCTGTCTCGCTATCGTTAGACTCACATTCGGACGGTGAATTTTCAGTAACATTGCATTTACCGTCTGTCCGTTCACCTACGACGTGTTTCTCTGTCTCAGCAACATTACTTTCAGCATCTTTGCGAAACAATTTTCGACCTTTACGGCAAGTGAAAGTGTGAACGTGTTTCTGGCATTTTAAAACAAGTTGTCTGTCTGCCTCGTTTTCAGGTATTTGCGTAGTAAGAAAATTATCTAAAAATTCAATAATTTCCTTTTTTCCAGTTTCCGTTTCGTAATTAAAACCCACATTAAGCCAAACGAGACAGTGCAAATGGGGGTAACCTGCTCTTTGAAATTCGATTTTAGTAAAAACATCTTTAGCATAAATTCCTTCTGGAAACGCCCTAGATGTCTTTGAACGCAAGAATGTAACAAAACTTTCCGCTCTTTTTTTGAAACATTTTGCAGCAACCCCACAATTTTCGTTTATGATTTTCAGTATTTCTTCCTCAGTTGCAAGCTCAGTTCTTCCCAAGTCTTGATGACTTTCAATATCACCGTAAATTTCTGGATGAGCAAAACATAATAACTCCGGGCAATTCCGCAAATTTATGCTCACAAAAAGCTGAGGCGGACCTTTGCATCTAAACATGTTTTTCATTTGCCACTTTGCTTTGTTATAATACGCTTCTGTACCTCATAAAACAGCTCCCACTTTTGGATACAAACATTTAGACAGTTCTACCGTATCCCGTTGGCCATTAGTAAATTGTTGGGCATCCCGTAATACATAATTGACCTCTTTGCACATTAACTCCCTTTGATAAACATTAAGACACCGAAATACGTACGACGGATCCTTCTGAAACCGGTTATCTTTGCTTAACAATCGAATTTCAAAATACTTTCCGTAATCTATGCGACACTCCCGGTCATCTTCCACACCCCCTTTACCAAAAGGAAACAAATTTGGATAGCATTTTTCTTCCAAACCAAAGTTTCCTTTCAAATTAAAGACTGCCGTATTTTGATAAGGCAGTGTCCTTTCCGGACCTGTAGAAAATTCTTCAGGAATTACACCTCCAAAATTAATGAGTGCAAGGCTGTCGTGTACATCAATTTTTACTAAAACATCGGCGCACTGATATTGTTCCAAAACGTCTTCTCGACCCCTCAGTATAATATTTTCATAAAACCTGTTGTTTTCTCTTAAAAATTCCAGAGCGGTATACACCGTGTCAAAATCTACAGAATAATGCGAAGTTACAGCGTTTTCGCCTTTTCTTTGATTTACTGCCAACAGACATTCATTAGATGGTCTCGGTAAAAGTGCAGAAGTGCACTCATTAATGTCAGAAACAATATGAAGAAACTGCCCAGCTGCATGCAGTAATCGTTTAGCTCGAAACAAAATCGTGGAAAACGGAAATATCAACCGCACGCACTGTAATTCCATATACCCAAGCTGCAGTTCTGGCACTAATTCACCAGGATCTAAATTATTTAAAGTAAAGCTTCTTGGACAAAACGGTGTAACTTCGTTTGCCTCAAATCTTCCACAATCATGGCATAAAACACAATCAATGGGTAGTTCAGGATGCCCTACTCCATCGTTCCTATCACACCTGTCACTCCTTTCAACTACTGAACAGCAATCGCAACCTACATATGATACGTTAACGGAACCCTTGTATGACTTCCCAAAGATCTCACAAATCCGTATTCCTTTCGGCGAATATTTCGATTTTCTACCTTTCATTTTGAAGTTTTCCGTACCCAACACATGTTTTTCTCTCCTCCGCTTATGTATTCCAACTGCATCTTTTATTCCTTTAACACCCCTTTGTTTGCGTCGATACTCTCTCATATAGACTTTTGCTTCTCTCTTTTTTTCACTTTTAACAGCTGATGCTTCTCTATGCAAAGCTTTTCCTTTCATCACCACCGCAAATTTTCGCATTTTCACCATCTATAGTTTTTCTTCGTAATCTCCGATCGCAGTAACTATTGACGGTGAAACGTGATCAAATTCATCTTTCCGCCGATTTTTTTACGTTTACGATACTCCCTCATATAATTCCTCCGCTTTTCTCTTTCTTTTGCTTTACAAACATCCTGATTTTCGAACTCGTCTGCACAAAATTCCTGCGCTTCGTTCATGGAACCATCTGTTGATCTACTAGCCGATACCTTGTTACTGCAACGTGTTCGGTATTTCCGATTTTTTGGCTGTTCACCGTGCTCAACTTCAACTGTTTTACCGTTATTATTACCCCTCCTTCGGTACTCTCGCATATAAACTTTCCGCTTTTCTCTTTTTGCGACCTTTAAAGCATCCTCATTTTCGTATTTATCTGCGGGCAATTCCTTCTCTTCGTTCAGAGACATTTTTGATCCGCTAGCCGCTACAGTTTTAATTTCACGTTTTTTATTTTTTTAACTTTTGACAGTCCACTGCACTCCGTATCTGCTCCATCATCGTTATTTTTACGTTTGCCATGATAGTCTCCCATATACTCACACATATAAGCCATTCTTTTTTTCTTTGCTCTTAAATCGGTCACTGCGTCAACGCTGCACTCTATCGGCTCTTCTTCATTGCTCACGCAAACTTTTGCAAAACTCATTTTACTCGCAAAAAAAGCTGGTACCAATTTTACCTAGTTCCGAGAACACTCCTCGCATCAAGGATTCACTATCTTACCTCACCAGAGATAATCCAGTCCGATATGTGACCTTATAATCCAAAACAGGTATGCCGAGCCTCAACAGTAAAACCCAACTTCACAACTCCCGAGGAAACAAAATTAAACTGACATCTAATGCAACGCTTCCCACGAACTTTTCTCTTTTATACTACCACAACCGCACGAACAAAACCTCCACTGCCAATGTAGATTATAATTGCAAATCTCAGTAGCCGCTGGGCGTCCACTTTATTTACTAACACCAATCACCACTTTCAACTTTTCACAAGACTGCCTTAAAGCCTTTAGCTACGGAAACAGAGGCAGAGGTTGTACGTACGTCGGACATTTTCCTCTCATTCCTTGATCGAGTGGATCTCTGTCCACTTATACGCAGTCACTTGTAGTTTTGGCTATATTATACAGTTACAGGCACATCCCCTTTGCCTGCCTTAGGTTTGCTTACATGTAACTCTATCCGGTTTTTCCCTATCCTGTGTTACAAACTTACAAGTTACAATAGGATTCGACATGGATCCATACCTACAGGTATATATATACATATATATATATATACCCGTGGACGTATGCAGCGCTACGTCCTTCGGAAAAAACTACCAATCCCAGAGAAATGTCAACCCCTTGCATTTAAAAACTTCCAATCCAAAATCAATCCGTCAGCGAACTTCAAAAGCGGCCTCATTTATATCGAAATACCCAAGTCGAAAATTGTCCTTGACAGGACACATATGGGCAAACTATAGCTTCTACAAAAAAGACTACCCTTACAAATTCTACACAACAGAGCCCATATGGTCTCGGGTGCTAAACACCCCGTGTCGCGATGGCGACCGCCACCGCCTGCCGGAAAATCAGGGACTTGGTAACAGTACTAAAATCGAAAGTGCATGCTGTACAGTTCATCTCGGGTACCGCAATCAAAATTGATTACAAAAAACCAGCGGTAATGTTATCACCTTTAACTACAGCAAATGCAAAAAAATGCGCTTCTGATCCTGGTGGCAGGTATACGGCAACGCCTTATTTAAGCTAGAATGCACATATGCAAATTGCAAATCAAATGACTTGCGCTACTTGTACTATTTAAAGTCATTCGCATTGGAATCCACAAAAATCGGTAAATCATAAAACTTCCGGCTCAGAACCTTAAAATCAAGCGCATACAGTTTCTTTGCATTTTAACCATGTGTTGGTGGAGGAAGGAGTGCTTGAATGAAAAGGATATTTCTTCGTAACCTAAAATTATAGTACATAGAAATTAAACGAGCAGATAAGCAATGAATCGAAAGCAATAATAACAATTGCGTTCGCGGTACTTGTAATTCTGCCAAAAGATATGTTCATACAAAATAGGAAAACTGATTTTGTTTTTGCAGTACATGGTCACTTGCTCAACGGGAGTAACTTGCTTGAATTTACAACAATATAGCGCATCTCACCCTCAAATCTGGAAGCTGCAATTGATAAAGCAATCCTTTCCGATAAATAAAGCTGTGACAGAACACGAAACAATGTTAAATTTCTGGTTACGAATGTTAGCGGCATTTCACTTTGACTAAACCATACGCAAGCAGCTTGACCAATTAACTTTATTTTATGGCTAGCTATATTGTACTTGTACATTAAAATAATCCTAACTTTACCTTTCATTTAAATCTGTCGTGAATGCAGCATCAATCCGTTCAGGTGCACCCGGTATGTCGGATAATGGTCTAAATCTTGGTATTCCCATTGTAATGGTCGAATTTTTGGGATGGTATGTTATAAACGATTTATCTGCAAGTTTAAAAAAACGGTTACACCAGATTTGTTGACAGGATTTGTATGCTATCTTACTTTAAAAAGGTAGTGGGTTTACGGATTATGATAGTGGGTACTCATATTTGCATTAAAGCCCGAATATAGTATATAATCAAGTATTGGTTATCCTGCAGGATTCACTACATAGTACATAATTATGTAAATACAGTGTAAACTTATTAATGGCGATAATATTATACCTTGACATAATTAACGGTTGTTTAAAAAAGGGGTCTTGCTACAAGAAATGGCTTACCAGAAAAAAATACAGCACTGTCATCGTAGGTTTTCATTACTCCTTTTATTGGCAGTTTGGCTTCTCGAAACATTCGGGCGGCGCTAGCAATAATGCTGTCTTCGGCGGAACTATTCCCGTGGATTTTTAAGAAAACCGGGTTCATTGTCGTGTACTTATAGCCCTGAAAACCAGTACTATTAGTTGCTGAGTTGTTTTGATTGTACTGCAGAACAGTTGTCGTTACAAACCTACAAAAAACATATACAAGTTCGTTGAGGTGACGAGCGAAGCAGAGGGAATTTTCTTGTCGAAGCCAAATCGCCCGGTTGCCAGGCCTAGGGATTCTTCGTCCAACGGTGTGCCGTTGTAGGCGATACGATACACTGTATCGCGGTCCACCGCGAGAAGATATTCGGGAAAAGACAGCAAAGTCACCACCGTAATCTACAGCAAAACCACATTAGTGTAGTGCAGTGTGCACAAGTAGTACAGCACTTGCACTTACCGGCTGCACTGAAAACGTAATATAACAGCATAACGAAGGAAGATTTGATTGCAGAATATCTTACTTGCTTTTGGCAGATGCTGGATTCTATTGCGTCCAAGACGCAGTTCGTCCCGGCAGGATCATCTCCTCGGCTATCACCGCCTCCGTAAATACCGGATCTGCCGCCCTCTCCGCTGTGATAGCCATACAGTGAAGGCCGCGTTTGACTGTTGAGTACTGAAAAAGTTCGTGTAAGTACTTGTATACTAGAAAACTCTTAAACACGACCCTTCATACAGTATGAACCTGTATGATAAAAAAAGAGCATAAACCGTGGTACGAAAAAATATAAACACTGATTTACTTTGCAAATACAATGGCAGTAGATTGGGTCCGGATGCCGATGAGGGCGCCGGACCAGATGGAACAGGCGGTAGTGGCGGCGCTGGACCGATGCGTTCATGCGGTAGCGGAATATTCGCCATACGGGACATTTGTTGTAGTTCCAGTCCGGCTAACACCGACGCTCCCAGATAATCATTGAGCATCATTATGTCGTACAAGTTGAACACATCGTTCTCCAAGCGCGGATCGAGGGTGGCGTCCAAAAGGGGATCTTCGGTTGTAGTCGGACCACGCGGTCGTCGGGCTCGGATATTCTCCTCTGTTGTTAGTCAGCACAATGGAAAAGCGAAGTTATTTGTTTAATAAGAAATCCAACAATGTTTACATAATTTACCGATATGGATGTTTGCAATAAAAACTTATTTTGATATCAGTATATCGAGGTATTCTAGCATATAAATAGCAACCGCGGTATTATAAAAAATATTACTTAACACGCATTCTAAAGCTATATTATTCAGGCACGCATTAGGTGCTTAAGAAGTGCATTATTTTGCAATTATAATATTGGTTATATACTCAAAAAGACATAGTTTCGAGCAGATATTATATTATCTACAATTTTAAAAGTATTATTACTGCAAAGCTCAATGTATAGCCGGTAATTAACTACTCAGGTAGACGTAGATGCTGTAGTTATTATGCCGTGACCTTAATTGAATCTAGTTGTCTAAATTCTGTAAACAGCATATGACTGCCCGGGAGCACGAGCATTGTTCACTTCAGTAAAATTATCTGCTTTCCTACAAGTTAGACGTTTGTCTTTAGAGTTTATCTACTTGCTTACCATCAAGATTTTCCGTCGAATTGCTGCGCGATCCGTTATCGATGTTAGTAGAAGGCCTTTCCGATCCATCGAAATCAATCTGGTCAGCGCTGGCAGAATCAAGATTCTGCATGGCTGTGTGTTTTGCGGCTAGTAGAATCATGACCAAAATAACCGAAACCCCAAACCAACAATCCATTTTATTTCCGATAATAATGTTGTTTTTAAAAGAATACAAGAACTATCATAATCCTGGTTTTCTACACCAAATCTCTTCCGCGCGCGCCAGCGGCAAACCTGCTGTATACAGCAAGGTACCGCTGTGATGTCCCTCACAAAGTTCATGATATGGGCCAGAGTAAAATGCTGACATTATGTTCTTTTATTAGGTAAATTTTTGCTTTGCTGACAAGCTGATTTGCGGCTGTACTGAAAAATATCGCCTGACTTTAGTGTTCTTCTGAATGCCTTGCTTTGTACACCTGTACATAGTTTTTTCGTGATTCCAGGGATTTGCAGAACAATTATTATCAATCACAATCTACCAAATCAGACCTTAGGCAACAAATAGCTAAAATATTTTTGTCATAACGGTCATGTACAAGTATTATTCAAGCCGCAAATTTGAATGTCATCCGGTAGTTTGATTTTTGTTCAATCTCTTATTAAACTAAGTAAGTACTATAATAATTTTAATATAAGAATGTCATAAATTCAATAATTACTGATATTGCATACCGAGAATTTCCATTTGGTGTGTACGTACAATAATGGTACTGTATCAACTCATTGTCAGCTAATGTTCGGAATATCAGCATGATAGCGTTTCGTTAACATTTTTTTGTTAACCATGGCCAGTCATATAAGTTCGTGCCTTTTCTGATAATCAAGCGTTTTTCTTTCTGACACTCACAATTATGCAAATCTCAGCGTTATTTCGCGGGCGGACGTCGGGATTTGTCAAGAATGAATGCGCAATTATGCGGGCAATAGGCCTAAAGGTTGACCGCTCCTATACGATACTTTTTTTATGTTAAACCGAAGTCAACATCCCGACTTCGGTACTTCAGAACATCTGTGTATTCCGAGTCTGGATTAAAAATGGCCCCGCGTTCCAGTGCGCCGGCCGTAATAAGGACGGCAGCCGTAATAATGGTAATAGTTTGTCTGATAAACCATGCCACTGTGGATGCAGCTTTCAGGGATGCCATCGCTTTCCGCATGGTACGTGTTACCGCTTTTTCCTTCTTCTAGTCTTTTCTACTATCTTGCAGTAAGGTAAGATTCTTACGTTTAATGCCAAAGAACGGTCTTAATTATATCTTATATTCTATGGAAATCATGCTGTTTTGTCTGTTGTGGCCAAGGTTATAAATTAGATCTTGCTCACTGTCAGCATAGACACGAACCATGCACGTCAGTGCATAATCATAAAAAATTAATCGAGAACTACAGTAGTTGCTGTTGAGTATCTGTCTCGTATCGCGTTCTAGAATTAAGAATATCGTTCTCCGGAGAATATTATTTTTATTATAATGTTGATGTTTTGTCATAAACGTAGGTGCGACAAGCTGATGGTTTAAATATGACTGCTGGATCCCTGGATGTCAACCCAAATGACTTTCTGCGTAAGCTTCCTTTGTGTAGTAGGGTAGTGTATAAATTGTAGGTATTATGAGCACAATGACATAGAACTTGGGAATTTATCGGTGTGCAGAAAACGAAACGTATATATCTTTCACAATCATACAATCCGTAAAAATAATTCTGTTTGTGTTTTAGCTGTAAAAAAGGGTCAGCATAGATCTGGAGGAATAAGTCCGCCGGAAGGCGGGGCCAGTCCACCCGAACCACCTAGTGGGGAAGCGGCTTCCGCTGGTGCCTCCGCTGCGCAGCTCCAGCAGGTATAAAACGTTCCAAAGGGCACAACAAACTTTTTCCCATCCCACACTTATGGGAATTATAATGATTGGCTTAACTGGTCTGTTATTGTGCAGCTACTTAGCCTGTTGGTGCCATTGTTAAGCGCCGGAAATGCTCCTGCGGGCGGAGGGGGCGCAGATCCACCCATGGAAATGGGCTGATCGAACCCAGGGAGACTGTGGATTTTAGCTTCACCATACGAATTACTGATAAATTGCTTATACGATTTACATACGGTGTGACGAGGAAAGCGGTGACCGCAATACACGGATAATTAGTACTAGTATATCTATAATGATCTGTGTGATATGCATACTGACATATAAATTCAATGGTGGATTCCTGTCGTTAACAACTGCTTTATTGTTTGTAATGGAGCTGGCTTGGTTTATGCTTATTTAAGGTATACTTCTATTTATTCTTTATTGCAAGTTGTGATTGTTATTGTAGTAAAGGGGCTTTATACGGAACGTTATGCCTTATGCCATAAAGAGGTATTTGCTACCATGCGTTTCTACCAGTGCTAACATAAGTTCACTGTATTTCTGTACGTTTACCGCTCCGTTACTGAACCTTGCCGCTTTTGAAGGCTTAGTTGTTGAGGAATGCAACGCTTTGATTTTATCTATTTGTTATTCCCCGTATATCACAGAAATTTTTGAAAACGTCCAATGCGATTAAGAAGCAACGTATCTAACTTTTGAATTACAGTAACGCATAAAAATCTGAGCTTTGCTAACAACCAGAAACGTATTAATTTAAATCCTTTTTGAGTATGCTTTTCAGCAGTGATCTTTGAAGTAATCATCCTCTAATATGTCATCAACAGGGTGGTTGTTGGGTGCAGTTGATGAATCCAGATTTACTTCTTCCGGTTTTCCGTAAGGGGTATTTGTCGACCACCTTAACAATATTATGATCTTTGGTTAACATGTTCTCTTCCATAGTTTACAATACTCTGTACGTGAAATCTCTATAAGTGCTCTACGATACTAGCTGTACCTGCATTTCCTCTTGTGCTATTTCGTATAGCCATCCCGTGCGGTAAAGGTATCTAAAAGTAAATTATTATTAATTTTTCCAAAGTGCTATGGAATATGCCCGATAGCCCGTTACGGCAGGGATCAATTACAGCACTTTTTATTGTTTATTTCCATTGCACCGTCAATTTCATTCGGTCCGCCTGGAACAACGTAAATCGGCTGAGGACTAAATCTGGGATCAACAGGCGGGTTGGCTAACGGCTGATAAAATATAAAATGCCGGTCTGAAAAATAGGTGAATAATGTGATAATGCGGCAAAGTTAAACAATATACTACTGCGGGAGTAGACAAATAATAAACGCTACCTGCGTGCAGGCTTCTTTCGCACTTAGTGCATAGTACCTGATATTAACGCTACTTACCCAGAAATAATGTCAAGGTGTGATCGTTAAATCGAAAAGCCCCGCGGATTGCTTCTTTTACTTTAAAAAAGATGTTCTCGATGCCAGTATGTTGTGCTAATACGACAGATTCGTTGCTTAATAGCGATACATTTCTTCCCTGGAATAGAACGCAACCATTAATATTTACTCGTTAGTATGTACTGGTGACAAAGGACAACTGTGCGCAATAAACGACAACTTTCATATAGCCCAGGCAATGAAATTTATTGTAAACGTGATGTCAACACATTTTTCTTATAACAAAAAAATTAGGTTGTATAGTATATATGAGCAGATCACATTCCTGATAGGTATGCCTGTATTCACTGCGATCTCTAAACTTCTTGTAATATAAACTTTACTATATTAATAAGGTCCTAATATTAATGGTAGGTCAGCTATAGTACCACGTATGTTATAGCACGAGGTTTATTGATTAATGCTTCAAACTGATCAAGGTAATTTGAATTTGAACCGAATTAGAAATATGCAAAAAAAGCCATGCATCTACATAGTTAAGGTCCGGTACTTACATAAAAAATATAATGCAGATCGCCTAATCGCAGCGATGCGGTGGGGATTTCCTTGAAATTTTTGTATGTTTGATCTTTGGAAATACCGTCATGATCAATAACGTCGCCATTGAAATCGATTCGGAATGTTTTCGTTTTACTCAATGCTAGCACATGATCCGGAAATGGAACCAAATTCAGAATCTTTGTCTGTAATCGCAACCTTATCGTTACTTTCGTATCTTCGCAAAACTCATTCATGTTGAAGATGATGTCTTTGTATTATGCATCGTCTTACGAAAAGAGCGAAACTTGTATTTGTTATTAATTTCGAAAGAAATTGCCCGGTACGTGGTGTCAGAACTGCGTTAACACTGTCGCAATTGCTGTACAAGTTTTGCACTTTTGTATTGCGTTTTTGTAGCCAGTTTGTTAACTCGCGGTCATCCGCGAAAACATTTTGTTTGCCACCATGGGTTGTTGAAATATTTTAATGAAATAGACAAAAAGTTTAGACAAGGTTTGGTACGGATGCCAAAATTCAAGTTATTATCGGATATTCTTAAACGTTGTTCCAAAATGCAATTAACAATAAAAAGAATTTTGAACCCAAACAAAATCTAGCAAATATTATTAACTTTATAATGAATTTTTGAATTTTAATTTATACCTTTTGTTGACTTAAATTATCTATATCTTAGTTGGTGGATGTTGTGCACGTTTTAAAACTGAAATAATTTAACGATGCAAAAACTAAAACTTGTTCGCCGAAAGTGAAAGTTTAGTAGATGTGCAAGTCGGGTACAATGTACCGAACTACGTAATTCCCAGTAGATGTATTTTGCATAAATCATTATATCTGTATTTATATATCAAACTTTGATTTACTCGTACCTCGGGGTGACATAAGGTCTCTTGCCCAGCACAATTAATGAATTTTTGAACGCGACTGTATCCAGTTGCTAATTCGTTAGCATCATCACTGTAACGTCCTCCTCCACCAAACCCACCCGTCACTAAAACCAGAAAAACCTACTATTAAGAGTTAATATGACTACAGTCGCCAAAGTTGTCATTTTGTTAAATGTCAGCAAACCTGTAGTATAACTGAGTTTACTATCTTGTAAAAGTTTTGAAGGCACGGATTTGGAGGAGAGAACCAGTATTACTACGTGCAGGTTCCAGGATAGAATTTTATTAGGTATTACTCGAAAGAATAGTAATGCCAGTAAAAAAACCGTAAGTGCACTATCATCTGATCCGAATGCATCTTGTGACCTTATCACGAATCACGATTATATAATTACAGCGTAACGAAACCACTCACGCGCGAGAATTTGCGCAAGCAATAATGGGTCCAGTCCGCCGCCGGAAGCGGGCGCTGTAGTCGGAGGTGTCGGTGAAGGAGTTTCTCCCTCCGGGAGCGGTTCGGTGGGAGATGCGGCTGTAGTTGCTTGTTGTGACTGTAACGCCGCCAACAGGGATATTAACAAGTTAACCAATCCATACAAACGACCAGCCTCGTAACTCCCAACATCACGTTTTTGGCGCGGCTGAGCATCGTTTACGAGATTACCTTGAAAGGCAAAAAATTGGTAAGACTTACCGTAGATTAAGGTATATAGTATAAGATACGGGATACAGTAATTGTACGGTATAATTCTTACTGCTACGGCAACACATGTACTTGTACAGCTGTAGTCGCAGTTACGGCAGATGGTGGCAACCGTACAAATAATGTGCTGTTAAGGCAAATCAGCAAAACTATTCAAATGAATACTCACGAATATGTTGCAATTTCACCGCTACATCGTCGTTGCGAAATGGTGGTGGAGCAATCACCTGGGGCTGCTGCATTGCTGGTACTCCTAATATTCCAGGAAGCAGGCAAAAGGTCATCAAGATGGTATTTTCCCATTCCGAAATCGCCATCTTTAATTGTCGTGACCCAGTATTCCGATACATCAGCTATTACAATCTGCATATTCTGGAACCCTAACATGATAATTTCCGAAGTGGCACTTGAGAATGCCACCAACGGCGAGTTAATGCTACGTATTCGATGATTGCACTTTTACGGGCTTAACGTACGTAGAGTACGACACGTTGTGGGTTTTGGCTAATAATTTTGTAAGAAAGCTAAACGAACTGCAATATCGTCCTCGGCGATTCGATTGAGAAAAGTGTGGCGCATTTTAAACAATCGGTAAACTGCTACCAAAGCAAAACTGTTTTTGACCACTTGAAACGAACTGCACATACGGGCAAAAGTTTACGACAGTACAGATAGGTGGTAGTTTCGGTAAACTGTAGTTTCACTACACGTACGGTTTCCTGTAAGCCATTTGGGTATAACTTTGCAAAGTAGTTGTAGGGATCGTAAAAGCATCCATTACTTGTCGCTTACTATGTCACATTCTTTTATTACCCCATTACAAACATTTTACTAATCTTTGTTTTATCATAGTATATCTAACTAGTACTTTCATATATCACAAAAATTTACAGGTAGAAACTGCTTGAATTAAGCAGTCGGAATTGCAGTTTGTCAGGGTATTTCTGTGGCGCCGGCGTGCGCCTCATGTCGCCCAGCACCGCCGCATTCTGGCGGAAACAGATCGGGACATTTAAGCCAACCTTGTTTCGTAGAACTGTATACAGGAAACTCACGTTCCACCTGTAATACGTAAGCAAATAAAAGAAACACGATTACGTGTACAAAACAATCAGCCAGCAATTTTGCGATGCCAATTATAAATTATTAAAAAGTACGAACCTTCATCTGATCTGAGGCCATCTCGAAAATTGTACCTCGTCTGTGTAAAAATCTGAAAGCACGTAGGAATACTGATCATGTATCTGTACAGCCTTATCAAATATTATGCAATATTATATTTTATTATATAAATTTTATTGCAACATTATATATCATTGTAATATGGCTGTGTTTTGAAAAACTCGTTTTTACACAACTCCGTCGCTTCATTAGAGGATATCTTTCATCCTCCAGTTTAACGTCTTATGGTACGAAATAATTATATTTTGGCAAATCAGCTGCAAAAGTGCAAATTACGTGCCAGATCGCGGTTAGCATTTGCAGGCTACAATGGTGCAGGCTGGTGCTACATTTGCAGGCTTGTAGGTATCGATTAGAGGCTTGACCTATCTTACCGTTTGTTTTTTATTGTAAAAACGCTGTCCACAGTGGGTGGTGCACCTGGCACATTGTCCAGATATTGTGGGCTGTAGCGGGGGTCAACGTTCGGGTTGGCTTGAGGTTGAAAATAAACATATTTGGTACCTGCCAGCGTATAACATCTTTTATGGTTACAGTGCATGTAAAATAATTTTAAGCGTTAGGGAAAAAAATATGCACGTACCAGAAATGAAAACATATGTGTGGTTATTGAGCTGGAATGCGCCGTTGACAGGAATTGGAACTCCCGGAAATCCCTCGGAAACCAATCGCGGATATTTTCCGGAGGAAGGATTAAAATCTTTATCGTACTTTGAATATTTTCCTCCCTAAAAATGAAACGGTTATACCACACATGCACTGATTTTAATAATTAAATTTCAAATTAATTTTGTGACAACTACAGTGCTATTTACTTGGAAGACAAAATGTTTTCCTTCAATGGTTACACTGGCTGTAATATCGTCCATTCTTTTATCCAGAGGGATAGGAGTCATATCTATTGGATGTCCATTTGCTTTAACCCGGTACACGTTGCGATCTTTCACGATTACCAGGAAGTTCTTCAGCGAAAGAATTCTTGTAATTGGTAACTATAACAGAAATATACCGAAGTATATTCTAAATTCCTCTAAACCTTTCAGGTCATTTGGAGTAATCCATAGATCACAATGTTTTTAAAAGCTCGATCTATGCATTATGCGCATCCACATACATCATTACAAACAGCACTTCTGTTGCGCGGAACCGTGCAGTTAATTTCGGGATCAAAATTCTGCTTCCATTCAATGCGCAGGCTGGGGTTACGCAAACTGGTCGATACCACATTTGGATCTATTCTGGCTTCATCGATAGCCACCATGTTAGCAGTAGCTGGTGCTGTTAATCCCGGTGCAGGATTTGCTGCCGGGAGTGCCACAATACCGGCTGGACCTCGTCGCGTTTCTACACTTTCTAGGCTCTCAGTACTAGGCAGGCTTTGGCCACTGATGCCACTAACGCTTCCTCTTCCAGGTGTGAGCCCACTCACTAAAATAATAGTACACTTTCAAATGTTACGTGTCGTTTAAAAATTAAAAAAATTTCACACCCTATAATTTCCGCATCACACGAACTACATACACTTTTCTAGCATTTTAAGAGAGCTAAAGGTCAAAGTGAAACACTATGTTTGCTACCCGATACAGAAAACATACAGCAGCGAATACTGCGTAAAATCTGCTGACCGCTGTTGGATTGAAAACTTACACAAGAGTGGTAGCAGTGCTGTCAAAGGTGATTGTGTGGTGGCCTGATCAGCACCTTCCTGTCGGCTAGGATCCGGAGGTACGGCCGGCAAAGCCGCCGCTAGCTGTAGCACGGTCTGCAGCAGGGGTACCATGTGGCCGAATTCGTATGAACCGGAAATGGAGCGGGCCTCCCGCTGTACCGTTGCTGCAATAGAGGATACCTTTCATCCTCGAGTTTTACATCTTATGGTACGAAAGAATATGTTGGTTGGCAGATCAGCTGCAAAAGTGCAACGTACGTGCCAGATCGCGGTTAGCATTTGTAGGCGGTATAACAGATTCCGTGGATACAAACAGATGGGAAATGTCCACCGCTATTTCGGCATCAGCGTTTGCATCCGCCGTTGTAACATCGCGGATAATTGTTGTAGTGTGTGTAGTTGCAGGAAAAGATGTAACAAATGTCGTGCATAACAAAAAAATAGTAAGTATCGCGGTGCACAATTTTGTACCCATGGCCATTGTAGTCACCTTTAACTGCGACGCAGTGTTACTACTGCCGACATTGCTGTTGCGTTGTAGGAGCTGTAGGACTCGAGGCGTAATGCTAGAGCACGCCGAGTCTTTCGCACTTTTAAAACAAGGTTATCCAGGAAGCGAACGATCTGGTTTGTTTGTGAGTAACTGTGATAAGCGTATAACCCAGCTTATTAGTGTGAGGAAAATACCAGTCGTCCAGTGTCCACGAACTATACGGTGCAATATAATGCCGGTATTCGGCACGACAATGTTTACGGGTTAACAATCATAATCGGGCAGTTTCTAGCAGATGCTCCGGCAACGTCGAAACAATTCATAGAAATACTACTCAATCGCTTAACATACGAAATATTGCGTAGACAATAAAGCCAAGGGCATATTGGTACAGGTGTATATTGTGCCTTTCAGTAATTGGAAACAACGCATACAATTAAGTAACCAGTATTTGTACCATCAAAAAGTTAAAGACTGCAGAACAAAGACCTGCGCTAACATTTGCATATCAAGTTATTCATTCTAAAAACTTTTGGTTTGTGTATGTGAAATGATTTACTGAACCACATCAAAGACAACTTGAAAATGTCAAGGGGTTATAGACGTATAATTTTAGATTCTGTGGTTTAGGAGCGTTGAAAGATACGATTGAGTGCGCCAATTCCAAAAACATAAGCTGGATGATTGCAATATGGGTGGTTATCGTGTCTGAAAGCAAAAAAACTCACTAGAGGTTCACAATCAGAATCAGAAGCAATCAGACGATCTAGCGCACAGCTAAAACTGACAAGAAAGTCAAGCTGAGACAACTGCAGAAATACTTAAACGTACCCTTTATTGTAAGGTTACACAAGCGGTGGAGTGATATTTCATTTCTTCAGATATGCATCGATTTTCGGGTCGTGCTTTACGGTGTCCACCACTTTCTTGACGTTGGGAAACTGCTCCGCGCAGTCCGCACCAGTCAGCTGTATGGTAATCAGCTGATCGACCACTGTAAAAATGTACTTCATTAGCAATAAATGAAAAACCTTTTTCCAGACTTGTTCCATCTTGTGTTTACAGGCAGACAATGCTCAGATGCTGCCTGTGTTTACACTGCTGAATTTGTAAGCAGAATTAAAAAGTGTACAACATTACAATACATACCGTTGAAAAGCGCCAGGTCAGCCAGCGACAACTGTAAAAAAGAGCGCAGACTCATAGTATGTACTATACAACAGCAGTATTTTACCATACTAATAATGTTCCAGTACTTACTAGTACTCGCACTTGTTTTGATAGGAACAACAAATACAGTAATATTATTGTGGCGATTATCATCTTGATAAGTTACCTTATTTCCAACCACATGTCCATCCTTCCCGTGTTCTTGGATGTATTTATCAAAGATTTTGAAAAATCCCGGAACGGTTTCGTCCTTGAACTTCTTTCCTTCAGCAGCCTAACAAGCAAATTTTGTATTCGTAAAAGAACAAGAAATTTCATTTAATGCAGCCGCTAAGCTAGTTGTGCTTATCGAAAACTGAAATAATCACGATATGACCTACATTAATGAGAAAATGGTAATTAGCAGAATTACTGGCGGCGAAATTTTTTTGTAATTGGAGCATTTGGGAACTGCATCGTTCTCTCACTTACTAGTACTACATCGCAGATAATCTGACCTTTCAAGATCACTGCGTTTACCATGCACGATCTTCTTATTTTCGATTTACTATAGAGGAATATTGTATACCCTACACATTTATTATATACTTGTCCTTTAACTTTTAAATCATATAAATACATGACCGTCAACAATACCTTTTGAGATTCCTCGGTTCCGTATATGACCTTCATAGCGGCTTGGAAGACGTCCATTGCCGCATCGTTGAACGAATCGATAAGAGCCTCTTCCCATGCTCCCGATCCCATCAGGCCTGTATAACACACAAAACAACCAAGTCATGGTGTGACGCGCTAATCAATCAATACCGGTGCCACATACACGACCTTGAAATACCCCAACATGCACAGCTATCTAGCACACATCTGGGAATACACGAAAATTCTGTACAAAATAGGTACAGTATGCCTTTGCAGGCGAAGATGCAACACATACAGGTAGCTATAACAATTTCCGTCACGCACGAAAAGGGCGAGCTGATTTTCCCGTTAGGGACGTCTAATAACGCGATAACAGTATCAATGAAAACAATTTTCACTTTGAAAACATTAAAAACATTGCAAACACAGTGGGTCGCGAGCTGGTGCAGTCATGAGATTTTTGCTAACAGAACGTTGCCGTTGCAATATATACAGCTGTGCATAACAGTACAGTAATTTAAAAAATTAAGTATGCTTTTTGAATTTCCTACCGTGCTGCCTGGCCACATAACGAACCATGGCGCCGCTCTGTCCCAACATTTTTCCGTCCACTTCCAACACCGGCAGTTGTCCATAAGGAGTGCCTTAGAAACAAGTATATTAGTGCTTATAGTTATAACAGAAACAGCAAAAATAAAATATGCATGTTGAGAAAACAATAACCACAGTCTGGCCACGCTCTCGCGAAGCTTTTTAATTTATTGCCAATTATACCAGGTTTCATTGTGCCCCAGTCGCCTTTTGCCAAACGGTTATCTTCAAACTTCTGTCCGGCCGCAGCCAGAACCAGGCGGGCGAGTTCACCGCGACCTTTCATATCGAAGTAGCTAACTTTGTAAGAAGGCATTGTTGCAAACGTAAAATTTCGCTACCAGCTAGATTAATGATTTCGTCGGCACAAATCTCACTCGGATTCCGTCAACCGCAAATACAGAAACGAATGCAGACGCCACGCTCAGAATTCTGGCAGTATGTTTATATACACGCTTAGACAGGTAGCTGCAAATACATAAAAACGAATCGATATCTAAACCATTTTCCTATATAAACTACATGTGCAATTACATTACATGTAGGTGTGGGCGCAGAAAATCTGGACGAATTGGAGACCTTTCCTGTGACGTGGAGAGCCATGTTACACTTGTACGGTATTCCAGTAAGTTTTCGATATATTGGCCATTTGTGTTATCGATTTAATGATCTACCGCTGTGCGATTTATGTCACGGCCACCGTTATTTCGCTGCAACTATAATACCGATGTCTTGGTGCTATTAATTTGGATTAGAATCCGTCAGCCTGCGGCTGCAGCAAAGGAATAAGCTTCTTCTCTGCGCCTTTAATTGTCACGCTCACGAAAACAGCAATCTTTTAATGATCGTCACGTGCACAGGAGACTTCTATTTTCCAGAAATAACATATCTCATGTGATCGTATCCGACAGGATGGCAAAGCTATAAGAAAAGCTTTGACATAGAGCATTCAAGCTTCTGCACAGCCATTCAGCTACCTGGACTATTTAATTTCCGCTGCAAATATTTTCTTCTCTAAAATGATACTCAGAAAATTCAGTTAGACCACGACAAGATGTGCACAGTCACGGTAAAGTTGATCTCTGACGAGGTTTCCGTTTCAGAGCGTTAGGCTGTTCACTGGTGGGGACTCTAACGGTAATGCAGTCTTGCCTCTGATCCGCGGTGCACTTCAGCCAGCCTCGCCCATCCGCGGTTTTCAGTGGTATTTTGCGTTTGATCTATCCATGGAATAAAACATTGTAAAAGTCCATCCAATTGATAAAAATGAAAAAATGCAAAAGGGACTCCATAAAGAAGGATGTAAAGAAAAATCCATAAAATGTACTGTACTTATTTAACAATTATGCCCAACGATGCGTATAAGCAAGTATGCATTTAAACACGAAAAACCAACTGGAAAAACCAACTTGAACTACCGTATGTATCACTTAGATCAGACAAAAACGTAACCTAAGAACAATAGCGCCGTTAACCAACTACACTACTTACTTTCATTCGACCGGGATCCAATTCATACAGCATTCCCTGGCGATAAAGAACCCTAAACAACGAAAGAAGTTTTACAACCCGCAAAACCACAACTTCCGGCAAATCAGCACTCATAAATATATCAAAGCGAGCGAAAACATTACCCAGTAGGTTTCGATTAAGTATTCGCGTTTACTGCACTTTTACTTGATACCATTCGGCAAATCAAACAAGCGAAACAATTTGCAAAACTATGTAACGTACGGTCGACGATTCAGCATAAAAACGCTGTCCACCGATGACGGAGCCCCCGGAATGGACTGCAACATCTGTGGACTGAAATCCGGATCAACCGGAGGATTAACATGCGGCTGATAATAATACAGCTTATTCCCTGCAACATACAGACAACACGTTACATACTGACCTGAGCATTATGCGGCGCAACCTAACGGACGCTTAACATAATTTTTAAAATTTCCGACTGCTGTTGATCTAACCGATTATAAAGACGTAGGTGTCGTTGGTCAAAGCAAAGACTCCATCAATAGGTCCATGTATGCCGGGAAACCCACCGGCGATGGGGCGGCTGACCATTCCACTCTGGACATTGTCTCCCGCATTATCGAGATATTTGTAATATTGATCCCCCTAACACCGTGTGGTAAACGGCATTGTGAACAAATCAGACAAAGCCAATCAAGGTGCGTTTCTTACGTGGAAGATGTACTGCGAACCAGCCAGGCTGACAGCCGCGCTCATGCCCTCCAAGGCTGGATCCAATCCCACAGGCTCTGGATCCGACGGCGTTCCATCAGGTAAGATGTTGTAAACCCGATTGTCTTTGATTCCCATGATATTTTCACCAACAGAAATAATTCTGTCAAAAGGCGCCTGTAAATAAATTCACCATAACAGGATTATATTGATAAGATCAGTTTCATAACCAGCACAGTAAAATCATACTCTATATCTAAAGCAAAACCAAACTAAACATAATACAAAAGAAGATCGAATATTACCAGCATAATAAAAACCAGCACAACAAAACACAAAGCATTTCATATAAGGCAAACCAAACTACAGCATAATGCAGACACACTATCACTGATTTAATCATAAATATTTAGCTAAGTACGCGTGTCCATAATAATAATACTGGTACTAGTATTTCGCATTTATAACGCTAAGCGCAATCGGACCAGTCCTGAGAATGAAAATCAAAATTTCAAGAAATTTAGCTGCATCAATTTATGGATCCCGAAGCTCTTACGTCTTCGCAAACAGGAGATCGTACACCATTGCACCGGATCTGCACTATTCCGTCATGGTCAACCGCTGGACCGGTAGTCGGGCTAACCAGACTACCACTGACTGTCGGTGGAATACGCAATACGGGGAAGCCATTCGGTCGAGTGAGCATCGTAGTTAACAAGGATGGGAGATATCGCGCGTTTTCCCATGATCCACTGCCAAGCAGTCCACCTAACGGCCCATCTCCCAAGGACAAACCACCTACCGTCTTCGCCACGGCTATAGTGCACAGACAAATGATTATTTGAGACAAAAATATTATTACCGTAGTTGTGAATGATCAATTGATCGTACTTAGAATGGGCAGCAAGGCCTGCAAAACCTCTGCAGCCGAAGGTGGACTAGGCAGCACGGGACTCGCTGTTGAGACAGTGGGCGGAGGCGGCGTGGGAATCTGACGATCCGCAGCGCTAGGAGGTACGGGAGGACCGTCATTAAACAGCTGATCGGCAGAAAACAGGTTTTGTTCGTTTAAGAACAATTGGGGAAATCTTCCTTCAGGAGCGGATAGCGAAGGATTTTGCTTTCGCAGTTCTAAAAGTGTAGTAAAAAAATTTGAAAAATATGGTTCGGTTTTTTAGAGCGATGGTTTATAATAGGCTGTTCCATGCGTTCAAGAAACTATGCTAAAGAGTGGTGAATATGTAAACACACTTCGTAAATAATACTAATATTCACCAAAAGCGATGCATCTTTTCTAGAAGGTCAGAATTAAACTCTGCATTTAGTTAAACGACATAAACATACGAGACGAAAGTTTTAGAAAAACACAAACTGACCTGCCAAAGCCGGAACTGGTGATGCCACCTAAATAATCCACAAAACTAATACAATTCAATGCAATCACTAAGCAGTCAGGAATACAATTTAGGCATACCTGACTGTCTTGACCATCCTGGGCGTAAGCCATCAGGAAGTCGGTTGAAAAAAGCAACATAGCAATCACACTTGCCATGGTAGCAAAATTGTCGTTTGTGAAACGCGAGGGTATAATTCAAAAAATGCTGTTTTGAATCTTTTTGTACTGATCTTTTATCATTCAGCTTGAAAGTCTCAACGGCCACAGAGAGTTATGATGCCATTGTCCAGCCGATTAGCCGACTCAAAAGTCGTGCATGGTACATTTACAACACCTGTTTTACAAGCTACGTCATGGTCTTTAAGGATTACAACGCATCGACAGGTATTTATGATGCACTTCACACAAAATTAAAAGGCCAGAAAAACGTTTACGAATAAAATAATTTTGCAAAAAGTTTATCGTGTGCGCTTTGAATAACTTCCAAAACTGGATTGCAGATACATGGCTCCGGAACTGCCAGATATCTGTGATAATTAAGAAACACAGCTTTATAGCATTTAAGAAATCTGCATAACGAACTCCATAGTGCATACTTTTCTGATAAAGGAACCAGATCTCGTTGAAAACGGTTTTGTATTTCTTGGCCCTGTATAAAACAGCAGTTTTAGTTCCGGATTAACATGTTTTCTACTGTAGCCATCGTATACTGTATACAGTTATTTCATATGCAAATTACTCATTTTTCTGGCAGCTAGCTATAGAGTTAGTTAGCAGCGGAGCATACTTTTAATGGTCCAATTATGCCCATCCGCACGGCGCTCCCTAAAACAGTCCTTAACTGTCCAAATAGATAATATCGTGCTGTTTGTTCCAGAGTGGCTCCAAGAAATCGACACATGCATGCAAAAACAACAGGAAAATGTCCTGCCATTTGATGGGACGAGATGGCAGAGTTAATATCATGCATGTTGAGGGAATAACGATGCTTGATAAAAACCTGAGCACTGGTGGAAGCCAAAGATTTGCCCTGTGAGATAAAAAAATTTCTAATTCAAAATCTGCAGTAAAGTTTACATATTTCACTAACGATTTACATATTTCACTATAAAGTTTATATGTTTCATTTATTTGAAGTATCAAATACTACTAAGTAGTAAGCAAATACGTAAGCACACTATTATGGATTCAATAAAATTGAAGAGCAACAACATTAAACTGCAAATGGATGCCTTTCCGCCATCATTCTGCGCAAATTTGCATTTAACCTGATTTAGGTAGGTAAACTGTTTAGTCTATGCGACCAGCCATCTAGTGTGTGTGACGCGTGGAAATTCTGATATTTTGTGCGGAAATTGTTTTGTTCCTCTCTCTTTGGTGTTTGGTTGATTTGCAAATGTTACACGCTGTCTGTCTTGTCATTACAACGTATTAAATTGTCATTTATATTAGTCTAGTATTGCTGCATTAAAAACTAAAACCTTATAAAACGTTTTATAAAACAATGCTAAATTACGCTTTTCCGGATGACCATTAACAAAATTTTGGCTATTTTATTAAAATTACGAGTATCTGGTCGTAGTCCAACACATGCTTTACGTGTCCCGTTATCCGTTATCCTTATGTTTCGTCGATTTTAACATCTGGTGCATCCCTACCTGTTGCAAGCTGGCTCGTTTTGCAACATGGTTGCTCATCATTATGTGCAATCTTGCATCGATCTCCGCAATTATTTTTATGGTATCGGCATTCAGGAAGGCATCCCGAAGAAAGGGAATATGCAGTGACCCTGCATTAACAAGTAACTGTGACTCTGTGAGTACAGAAAAAAACAAAATTAATGCTAAAGTAAGAGTAAGACGCACAGTACCAGTATTGTCCAAAATCGACAATATTAGTCTATCCAAAGTGGAAAATGCTTCGGGTGACGAAAGATTCAAATTAGTTCTGTTTGGAAATCCAGTATCCGTCAACTTGCACAATGCTTCAAAACCGCCAGAATGAGCATAAGATCCAATAGGAAAAGCTAGCAAGCAAAGCAAACTGCAAACAGCTGATCCAAAAACCTGCAATTTGCAAAGAAACCACCTGGAACTGTCATTTGCATCTTCGTACCGGAATCAAGAAGTTGCAGTAAGTCCAGCTCATCCATCTTTCTTTTTCGGATAATCAATGCTGCACAAATTCAAAAATTTAGATCGAAAGAAATTAACAACAATACTTTAAATAATACTAAACGTAAACTACATGTACAGTATACTCGTATAATATAGATATCAGTGTGTCGCGTGGCTAAATTTCGCAAATTTTTTCCGCTTGTTTTGGTTTCGCGTCACTGCACAGTTCTGTTATGTTATTACTATAAGTAAGTATACGGATTGACGGTATTGTTATGTCAAATTATGCGGCTCTACTGCCGATACTGCCACCACCCTAGGCGACGATTTGCGTGTATTCATTCTCACACACAACGAACACGCTCGTCAGTCTAACAAGTCACACAACTTATTATACTGTTAAAAATGTAATTAAAGAGTCTTAAAATGATTAAAACGTATTTAAAAAAGGTTTAACATTTTAGAACACAACAACAGTACTTCAAATTTTAAAATACGGGAAACGAAATGTCGTGGAGCACAGGCACAGGCGTGGAAGCCTTCAAGGAAGTTCCCTTGGCGAAAAGGATCGGCACGCTAGGCGGTGTCTTGCATATGGAACGAATGGATCATTGTTGGTGCAGACAGCACTTGAAATTTCGAAATCCACGTACGCTGCGGCAGCATCGTCAGTTGGAAATTGGAAGTGAATTGTTCTGGGCCGTCTGGATTGTTCTGGGCCTTCTCAGGCTTCTTGTAATCTTGTTTGTTTGTTCTTTGTCTCTGTATTCCGTTGTTTAGTTTACAATCTAAATTCTGTCATTGGTTCCATATCAATAATATCATTAGCTTACTGTCGTACAGGCTTTTAAATTAGCGGAACCGTTCTGGATTTGGCTGACAGTTGAGTACCCATTCCTTTGTTTTTGTAATCGTTCGGACAATGGCAGAACCCGCAGTTTCCCCGCTTCCCGCCACCACACCCGCTCCAGTCCCAACCCTAGCTCCTACGCCCCCGCCATCCACACAGGAATCTAAATGCATCGTGCTGGATTCAAAAGCTGTCCTGCGCGAAAAGCACATTAAACGGCCTATGAACGCGTTCATGGTGTGGGCGCATGAGCGGCGTCGTCAGATGTCAGCCGACAGTCCCAAAATGCACCACTCCAACATTAGTAAGATATTGGGCGCTGAATGGAAACTCCTTAGTCCAGCCGAAAAACAACCGTTTGTTGAGGAGGCCAAGAAGATCCATACTCAACACATGCTGGCAAGCATAATCTTGATTCTTACTAGTAGTACTTCCTACCAGATACCTAGGCAGCGTAATTTGCATCCATATAATTATGTGAGCTACCACGTTTTTACTTTTTGATGCCTTGTCATCTGGTTCTTTAGGATAAATCAGCCACTGCTACTACATTATGTAGTAAATTTACCATTATTGCATAGCGGTGGTAGTTTTGCTACTTTCGCACCACATATTTTCGATTAATACGAATGTCACTTTTGTGACACGGTAATATGGTACTTCAAATTTACAAGTTAACTGTTAACAAATAAATTTTATATTTCATGATGCGATCCTGCGGATCATCCACTTCGTTGACTGAAGTTACTGTTGATACTTAAGGTCTAAGGAAATTAATTTTCAGGATCACCCAGATTACAAATACCGTCCTCAACGTAAATTGAAGCCTCTCATGAAAAAAGTGCGCGCTCATTCCGCGCCGAAACAGCTGCTTCCTGGCCCAGTATCGTATTCTATAATCAGCACACCGGATGATCTGCCATTCGAAATGCCGATTGTCGGCGTGTCATCCGTGCGGGCTTTTGCCGTTGAGGATTTTCCCAGTACTCCGCGCCGTTCACTGTCGGCCGCATCTTCGCCTTGCCCGTCCAGTGCCCGTTCACCGGCGTTTGGCCGCTCCTTAGGTCGTTATCCGCCAGCCGCCCCGGTGCCGGCGAAGTCCTGGCCACTTATAGCTGGTCCTGGTCGGTCACCTGGCTCGTTTTGTCCGACTAAGCCAGTCGGTGTTTACCGTGGTCCTCTGCCGAAGTCGCCGCTAACAAAATCGACGGGGACGCCGAAGCGTCCCAGAACGTTTGCCAAATTGGAGGATTATTCGGCATATTTGTTGGGCGATGATGCATTGAGTATCCCGCCACCTCTGGTTGTTAAGAAAGTGTCAGAATTTGACTCCATCATTCATAAGCACAACACGAGAAAAGCGACAGTGGACATAAAATCCAGGTCAAAATAGCGGTCAACATTGTTGAAGTTGTGATTGTGTGTTGTTAATTTAAATTGCAGTGGTTGTTGTAATATTTTGTAGCGCATAAATACAGTACGTTGTCGTTGTGTTTTTTCTGTAGTGGCATGATTCTATGAGTTGTTATCGCATGGTGTAATTCTAATCTTCTATACCGTACGTTTGTGTGAGCGGGGATGAAAGTGCCCATTTTCTATAAAGCTTTCTTTTGTGTTTTAAATCAGTAATAGCCGATTCCAGTTTGAACTTTGCAGTCTTAATGGTAAGCCTTAAGGGCTGCAAAAATTAAAATGGGAAAAATAGTACGTACTTCGGAATTCGAATTAGTAATTACCATTCATAAACCATCGACTTCGATATTTAAGTTCGATAGTAGTGTTCCAGAATTAAAATTGCCAATTTGCTTGTAGTTGTGGAGCTTGGTGATTTGCTGCTTATAAGAAAGTAGTAAGTTCTCTTCAACCTTTGATGAGTATCATAATGCGAGTACAAACTATGTACCAAACAAAACGGCGTTTACAAAAGAAAAACTTCCTCTATGCTATCCTGAGCGGGGGATCGTGCCCATTACACAAATCGCGTTTCCCCGTTGTATTTGCATAGATACTCACTGCTTAAAAAACTCTTTCGCCCGCTTCTGGCCAGTGGAAATCGCTATACCGTTTCCAACCTTATCCACTAGCTTTTAGTTCCGTCTCTCCAAGGTCCGTAAATTTCGAAGGCGGCTGCAGCAACGAAATCGTATCTTGGTTGCAGCCAGGCGTGTTTCGCTAGTTTCTGCCTTTCCGCGAGTTCGGCTGCTGCGCCGGCGTTCACGGAGGTGCGGTCGATGTACGAGGCCGCCAGCGTGTCCACGCAGGTAACACTAACATCCACGGCCAGCGGTTTTCCGCGCGCCCACGGTATAAGTATGATCACTGACAGACAGATCACATCCGGCCTTTTCTTATCCTTCAGAGACAGACTTTTTAGTTCCATTCTAGAATGGAAGCCGGCTGACTTCAGGCCTCTGGTAAATTCCGCACTGATTCCGTCGTGTCGTGGTAGTCTTCCGGCAGACCGCTTACAGCGAAGCGCCGAAGTCCATGCCGGCCCAACTCGTCGACCAACCCTCCACAAAGTTGTAAGTAGTAACTGCGTATTTAGGTAATAATGCCAGCAGCAAAAGATAACTGTTTATGCCATTAGCCCAACAAACTGCATGTATCTGTATTGTACGAAGTAGAGTAGTTAGTAATAAACTGAGTAAGTAGTAATAAAATTTTGCTACCTGTGCTTCCTCTGTCTCTTATTTTTTCGCACCGCCGCTGCGAACTCTGAAAAGAAAGCACCCGCCACGGATGACAGCCAGCAGTGCTATCAGTTCAGTGTCAGCTGCAGATTTCGAGTAGAGATTTTATTAAAAATCGTAAGTACTTACAAGTTTTACCTAATTGTAAGTGATTTCGAGTTTTAAAATTTACAGTTTCGTTATTACGTACTTAAAACGTTTAGAATTTCAGCCGTTTGACGAATTTATCCTTCTACACTTTCTAAAGTTTTTGGTTTCTAAACCGCTAAAGGTTTCCTGAGAGGCCTTGTACAAGATAAGTTTGAAGGCCTGGTTCGCCATCTGGCTCCATCTGATTAATTTACCGACGTTCGCAGGATTTGTGAAGTGTTGTTTATGGTTTATAAAATGACGGACCGAAATCATAACGCCAAACTCCAAGCGATTGCCACAACTGGATTTGATGCCATTGCTAATAATTCATCGGAATCTGTGCATCAGTTAACCGAGGAGCACCCCCCAGTCCTTTCGGACGCTCATTCACCCCAAGCCAAACAACCCGAACCGCCCCCCACATGTCTCCTCGACCATCCCAAACTGTTGTCCAACAATTTCCATTTCCTTAAAGGTGTTGATCTCCACCATCCGATTCTGTCGCATGAAATGGCGTTCGCGGAGGCGGTCGCCACCAGGAACAACCCGACCACCATGGACAACATTCGCACTAAACTCACATCACTGCCCCCCAATTTCGCGTCGTTCAGCAAAGAACAACAGACCGCCTATCTCCGTCTGGTCGACTGTGCCGAAATGAAGCAGACCCTCAAATATGAACTGAAGAATAAAGAAAAATTGGTTCGGGATCTGGAGATGCGGTATTTGTCAGCAGACTTTGGTCTTGGGAATGTGGTGCACGGATGGGATTTGACGGGAAATTATGGGGTGGCTGATCGGCAGGTCGGTACCCCGCGGGTGGTTAGTCGAAGGAAAATTAAAGACGGTGATCGGATTTTCTCGTCATCGTCGGTGATGTCTTTCACCAATCCTGTCAAAACTTCCGAAACACATCTGCCGGAGATTAAGAAGAAAAAGGAGAAAATGCAGAAGAAAAAGCAGATAAGTACACTAAATCGTATGCAGAGCAGTCAGATGGAGATGCTGGAGACCGAAGATGAACCAGTGGAAAGGACTTACACAGTAACGGAGAAAAAGCAGAAGGCTCGTGCAGATAACGATGATATTTTGAATGTAAAACAGAAGCTTTCTAAGAAGAAAAATATGGTGACCAAGAAACCGAAGAACTCCACTGGCTATCGGGATATTCCTGCTGGCGGCAAGCATTCACTGACGACAAGTGTTACGACAAAGACGCCTAAAACACCCACTGTTTCCAAACCACCGGAGAAACCACCAATGGAAACGGGACACCGTTTAAGAACACTACTGACGAACAAAGCTCCGCATGCCGCGTCGTCCTCATTTACAAAGGTAAACTGTTAGTACGTCATTTTAGGTAATTTGCTGAGAGTTTTAAGCTATTAAACAGTCTTGAATAGAAAACAGCTGTTTTAGATTTGGTTTAAGTGTTCTGGAAATGAGAGTTTTAATAGTAAACTACTAAACTGAATTGTCTTTATTATTTATAGTATGTGACCTTTCAGATTTTTTCTGTTACTAGTTATTTATTGTAGCACCCGGGAAACTGACGAAGTTATTTAAAATATTGGTTTGTTAGCGTTAGCAACGTTTTTAGTTCACTTAATTTTTAAGGGAACAAGTTGCTTTTCACAAGGATTTTGCGTTAATATCGGTTTCTCACATTATTTAAGAAATTATTTTGGTGTAGACTCCGGTGGACAGTTTTGGTTCTGGCCGGGATCAAGGAGGAAGCATCAAGTTAAAAATCTTTAAAACACGTGCCGGCATCCAGTCGGAAAGCAGCGAAGTTCCTCCCAGTCCGGCAGCCTCCATCACACCAGTGGACAGTAATCCCGAAACACCGAGCACGCCGAATCCGCTGAACACACTCTCCAAACGCCAGCGTGGTCGTCCGCCACGACGGCTAGCCGAGTGAGAACACACTGGGTATCTGATTATGCTGTATGTTCGGCAAGCAGTGCTGTAATCAATTGTCTTTATTTTGGCTTTGTCGTGTCGATGCGCCATAATCCCGTGTGTGACGTCGACTGTTATGTTTTAAATCCCTGCGTTGTTGCAGGATCAGTTATCCATGTTGTTCGTTAGCGTTAAAGCACATATTTTTTGTTGTACAGGAATCTGCGGTTGTGTTTCGCAGTTCGCCGCTTACTCATAACGGAATGATCGGTTTTTTGTTCTTTGACATCCGTTCGTGGGCGCGTCTTGTGCAGCTGTTGTAAATCATGAAGGTGAAATAAACTTTTTGCCTACACTTTCATTTCTGACGATTGAACCGTCGTTTACAGCGGGACTTTTTTGCGATATCAAGTTATTCACACGATGTCTGTTAATTGTTTGTGATGTGTCAGATTTTTGGAAGAGGTTTAGATAGCATATCAACGTTGTAGTTCGTTTAAAAGAAGCTCAAATTTTGAAAATGTCCTTGGTGAAATTCACAACAATCTTTCAATTTATTCCGAGGTCGTTTGTGCTGTTCATATTTTTCAAACTATCTGCATGTGCAGTTTTAGTTAAAGTCGACGATAACACGATATCTGATTCTGCCGTTAAGAATGGATCACAGCGCCAAATTTCGGAAGTGCGGTCTACTTTGAATCGCGATACAAAATTTGGACGATGGTCATCGGTAAGTTTATTAATAAGTCGGCTCTAAATCATTTACACTTGCCTGAAAATATGCATATCTCACATCTGTGTTAAAAACATCCATACACAAATACAGTACGTATAATGTACTTCCCGTAAAAACTTGTTAGCTGTTTTGTGTTCACGTACGCAAGTAAAACTACATATTTTCAAATTTAAGAAAAATCAAGATAAACGGTATACTTTTAATATTATCTTTATTCTTTGTGCTTTAAACTGTATACAAGAGTTATATGTCGTGCAAACAGATCTGATCATGAAGTGCCGACATTGTAAATTCCAGTTAAACCCGAGTTTACAGTACTTACATGAATTCTTTTCAGAGCAGGATTCCTTACCGGCTGGATTCCTCTTACAGTGAGTGGAGCTTTTTATATGAAAAAAGACAGATTTTCGTCATATGTTTCGCATAACATAAGCACTGTTTTCCCCTCCGGTGTTGTACAGCTCCTTTTCAAAGAACGGCGATTCGGGAAGCTATGAGCCAGATTTCATCAGATGTCAATAACTGTGTCAGATTTGCGGAATTCGACTCGCGCACCGATATGGGAGAGGATTTCTTGCTAATCACACCGACCGACGACGGGTGTGGCAAGAGTTCATAGTTTTAAAGATAATAAAAGCTAACAGCTTTTCTGTTGTTGGTGTTTGTTTCAGAACATTACAGCAAACTTGCTTTACATCGCCTGGACGCGATACAACGCGAGGTGGGCTGGGCCAACCACTTGTTATGTTTCCCGGAACCGGCGGTAATCAACGCTAATATATATAACTGATATTCGAATCGTTATTTTTGAATACTGTACATCTTTTTTAGGATGCATGGATTCTAAGCGAGACATTATGAAGCTTCTTAGCAATGCTTTGGGTTTGCGTAATGAATTTTCCCGACCAGATAGAGACAATTTTATTTTGGTGCAACCACAAAATGTAAAATCAGGTATTGGCAAAGCGTCCATTAAGTATTTATGCTATAATATTGTACATACCTGTAAAAGGTCACACTGTCATCAGCGTATTATGCCTTTGTATATCAGAAAGCAAAAGACTGTTACGAGTACTAGCTGCTTTATTATCGCTCTACTTTATTAAGAGTTCCGTACGCTGGATCTGTTCCGGAAGTATCAACCGTCAGAAGTGGAATACCAGAATTTTCCCTTCGATTACCTCTCCATCACAATGTATTCGCAAGATCGATTCGCCATTGAAGGCACCGTCGCCTACAATCTCATCAATCCCGGTGCATTTGTGGGGAATCTGCCGCGACTTAGCAAAGGTGACTGTCAAGGCCTGACAGCGCATTATGGATGCAGCTCTCTCTTCTGCTTAGATCGTAAGTCTATATGGTCAACCCCGTTGTAATAAAATGGAACCCGTGTGAACTTCTGGGATTTGTAGCCTATGCGGATGCAAAGGATAAGAGCATCACAGCCGACGCTGCATCCTGGAATCTGGATGACTTGAACAATTTCAGTATTGCCAAAGATCTCTTTCACAAACCGAGTAAACCTAAAGCTTCCAGTCGACGGCCATTTTTGATTCGACCTATCGCTATTTTATAATCATGGACAACCGGCAACAGTTTCATCAATTTACTGCTTTTTTGATCCTTTTAACAGCAACTCAAGTCACAAAATGTACTATTTCACCATTTGCCAGCAATCCAGTACATGGCCCAACAGCATAAAAATCAAATAAATGCCTGCAAATATGTTATAAAAGCTACAGTTTACAAAAAATCCAACTGTAATGTCTAGCTGACGTTGACAAAAACAAAATCCATCACAATATAAGGCAACCTTTTCAAAATTTTAAATGTTATATCACAACATAGTCGTATTAATCAATTTCACCAAGTGAAGAAGAAAACCAGAATAATTTCCGTGCAGTCCGATTAATAAAGGTAGATCATATAAAAACAACGGTTCCTTTCGGTCTGTGTCACACGGGCCAATCATAATCCGTTTTCTTCAAATACTGGGCTAGCAACACTCTGGCTTTACTCATCAACTCTTCCCTAGTCGCATTCGTAACAGAAACAGGGGCTTTGCGTCTGACCTTTACTTCCGACGACTCAATTGATTCCGCAGGCGGCCGCGTAAACAATGGCGCAATAAACATAGGAACTTCGAAGGTTTCGTGCATCATAGCCCGTCGCTGATAGCGCTCCGCTCGCGACAATTTCTTTACTGGACTGTCACCGTCCACGGCTTCATCGGCCTTCATTGGAGATTTAGGGCGCTTTCGCTGTGCCAGCACCTCCTGCCGCTCCTGGCGGGCTTTTTCTCGCGCTAGCTGCGCCGCGGCAGACCGACGCCGGCGTAAAGTCATGCGTCGCTCGAGGTCATGGTTGCGCTGATTTTCGAAATGCTCATGGAGGCCAGGGAGAATTTTGTTTTCCAGATGACTGACCAGTGATCGGTTGCGGGTGCTATTGCCCAGTTTTCGGAGGTTAGCTACAATCTGGGTAAACTGTTCGGGTTCCGACGCTATTAGCTCCCAATCGTATGTGCCCTTTCCTCCAAGGGAATCGTAGTCGGCGTTGCTTTCTTTGTACAGCCTCGTTCCTGAATGCATTAAAAATTACTGATCACAAAGCAAATTCATCTAGGGAGCCATACTCCAGGAATTCACACAAATCTATTCTATTTTTGTTGACTCCTGTACTAATAATTTATGATTTACGAGTACGTACCCTTTCTTTGCGGAACAGTAGTAACAGCACAGACTGTCCAGTAACAGAA
Source organism: Paramacrobiotus metropolitanus (assembly GCF_019649055.1). NCBI lineage: Eukaryota > Metazoa > Tardigrada > Eutardigrada > Parachela > Macrobiotidae > Paramacrobiotus > Paramacrobiotus metropolitanus. The sequence goes on from NW_026570282.1 coordinate 206,489, forward strand.
AGAAAATTTGCAAATTCTCGTTTACCGACTGAGCCAGAATTAAAAATTTCAGTTTGACTTCTTTCAGCATCGGTGGGCGTTTAGCCTGTAGGTATTTTGTTCGAATTACATTTCTCTTTTAAATTTTAACCAACAAAATAGCGGCAGTTCATTATGGTCATAATAGGAAAGAAAACCAATACCCAATGAAACAGCCTGAAATTTAGAAGCCCGTTTATTGGAAGTAATTATTATCCGGGATTTCTCAGTGTGCACCAGTGCGGTATTGTTTTCACCCTGCAGTGATCCCTGTGGCTGTGGGAAAACGAAATAATAAAATACAAAAAGATTACCCGTTCCAAAACGATAAAGATAAACTGAAGGCGCTGATGCCGAATGTACGAAGAAACAATTAATTTCACTTCTCGAGAGACGATGACAGCCCTGCACTTACCGCAGAGATAATAGTACGTATTGCCCCGCTGGTCCGTTCCAATGGGCGAAATTCTCAAAACATCATCCTCCACCGATTCGATGTAATTCGTCCTAATCAGATAGTTCATCATCCAGCAGTTCAACAGGACCACCATCACCTCTGCCTTCATGACCGGGGCCAGAGAGTGAAAATCCAGCAGGGCCATGCGCGGCGTCTCCACTTTCACTTCTGGCACGGCCTCCGTTGACGACGCGGTGACGGCGTTCTCCGCACACTCACCGGTCACCGCGGTGAAGGGGCACGGCAGATCGGTTGGGCAGTACGCCTGCCATTTGCGGATGGCCAGACTGCGCAGAATATCGAAACAACTGTCCTCCCGCACGTACGCTTGACCACAACCCTTCAGAAGGCGGATGATAATGTTAGGCAGAACCAGCGGATCGAACTCGTCCTCTGTTTTCGCATCCGGAGGAAGGAGACTGTGTTCGTACTCGGAGATGCCCAATTCAGGGAGATTCAGGTAGCCCTTGATGACATTATTAAACGTGTGAACAAAGTTAGGGACGGCAGAGGATCGGCGCAGGATGGTCAGTGGCTCGTCCATTGCGCTGACTGAGCAGATAATGCGGATTGGCACCGCACTACACTCCACCGTAGCAACACGCTCTCAGCCAACCCACCACACAGATGTCCAACTAAAAGTTTTGCCAGTCTCAGTAAATGAATATAGGCACAGAGAAAAAGAGAAAATTAATACCAAAATAACTTCTCGTAGAAGAAATACTGACAAAAATTACGAGGGTTTTCCTGCTCAAAAGGTGAGAACGGATTCGAAACGAAAAACCTGCATGCCCAATTCATGAATTTTTTCTGCTAGATAGGCGTCTGCAATCTCGATCCCTGGGAAACGAAACCAAGCCAGTCAGCAAGCACAGCACATCAAATCCACTCTTTAGTCTTTACTCTTTATAGCACGTAAGTACTAACTTTTTTATACTGCGCACTCGTATACTGTAATAGCAAAACGTCTTGTTAGTGCATTTCGAACGCTCCAATAATACGAGTACTTAAGTAATTCTGACATCAGTTAATTTTAATTTATCATTACTGCACTATAAGTTTCTGTGCCTTTTTCTGAGCTTCTGCGAATTTTTAAAAAGAACTTTTGTGTTGATCAAGTAGAACAGAATTCTTTTTACAAATCCCAGTATTATACACTGTGGAATTTCAAGCCCTGTGGAATTTTGAATACTGTATTATAAGCATAATATGGATGTACTTGTACTTGTATTTTATCTTGCACTAACTGTGCTAATAATAATTTACTATAACTTATTATATGAATATTGAATACTAATTAATTATCTGGTTCTGTGCCAGAATTTCGACCATAACGCAAGATCTCAGCTTCTGCTCGTCCAGTTCTGCTGCTCCAAGATATAACATAATCTTTTCTGCGCGGCGAGTGTTTGTAAACTGTGGGCCGTTTGCCATCTTGATTATTAATTTTAGGCCCAGTGGTCACTCCAAAGCTTGTTACCATGGATGCCATTGGGATTACATGTGTCTGCTTTAATTTGCTACCATGCACGGCATTACTTGTCAATGTTCAGTTCAAGTTTATTTTTCATTGAAAGCAGCAATAAAAAACACCAAGCAGCTAAATTAAGTACACATTAGAAAGTAATCGGATACGATTAGTGGATCCGATCTGTGACGTTTCAAAATGCAATAGTCATAAGCCAGTTTTCATCCGTGCTTAGCTAGTTTTTATGCTAATTGAGCTACGTGGTCGTTTCGGCAGCTTTGAGCTGCCGGAAGGACCACATAAACATCGTTGATCACTGCAAGGTCACTGCTATATGGATTGCACTTCGGTCGTAAATCCTTTAGATCTCGAATTGAGGTATGGAGTCGTACATAGGACGTTGTGAAAATGTCGTGCAATGAACTGGGATTGCACTGGGCGGCATAGCTCGGCAAAAGAGTACTTACTCGGCAGGCTAATCAACTACCGAGTACTTTAATGCAAAAAAAACTAAACAGATAAAAGCAAAGATATGCTTCTAGGTTATGGTTACGGCGTGAAATGGCACAATAATAAGTACAAACAAAGAAAATTTTGAAATGCATCTACTACTTGCTGACGCCAAACTAATGTACCACTGCAGTAGGACATCCGGGGGTAGCCGAACATTCTTTACATGCTCCAAGGCACCTTACACCAAGTTCTGAAATATCGAAAAACACAATACCATTACGTTTACGCACATGCGCTTAATCAAACATAATAAAATCGTAAATTATGAAACCGGCTTGCATAAAACTGGATAACAATTCAAAATTAACAGCAAATATGCGTCAGCTAGAGAAATACATATAACACAGTTCGGATCATATTATCATCACACTGAAACAGCTAAGCACTCGTAATGTGGCGCTATACATAGTCATTAATCATCTGTATTATTATAAATTTCGAAAACATTTTACAATTTTATCTTCTTCTTTATGAGGTTTATAAATTGCTATAATGCCAATCGAGTTATTAGCAACAGCATCCTGACGCTTTCCATTGCCTCATCAGAAAGGTAAAGTGTGGTAAAAGTATACATACTAGATTTAGCGGGACTGCTCCTTATTTTGCAAATGGCTTCCTTCATGGTCACCTCGGTTTTGTCGGTTAAGCAGACCTTTGTGAAAGGAGAGGGATAGCTTTTACCTTGCCATGTTTGGAATGCGTCTCCTAAAATGTGACATAAACTCAAGGTAGTAGTTTTTAACTTCAGCTTGCTCTCGTCCACCACGGGAAAAATAAAAGTAAGTATATAATAGACGAAGCCGTAGACACACAATTTTACCATCATAAAGTTTAATACGTTTAATATATTTATTTCGACAACAGCCATTATACATAACAAAATGCCTGCGCTGATTTATACTAATAAAAATGATCGAATTAAAAATGATTCTCAAAATATCTTAGTAACTGCGTTAACTTAGTATTAAACTATGGGTTCGGTTGTTTTCGGAATTTGTAACCGTAGTATAAGTAACCGTTGGTGCTGAACACGAAGAAACCAGTAAACTGTGAATATGTGACGCGGTATATATATGAATTATGTTGCTCGATACCGTTGCTGCTGAACACGAAGAAACCAGTAAACTGTGAATATGTGACGCGGTATATATATGAATTATGTTGCTCGATAAATAGGGCATAGGTGCTCACCGGCTACCAAGTTCGAGGCACTTCCGCTGGCCGAGAAGGCGTTAATTCCTGCAGGCTGACTGCCTTGTCCTGTGCCACTTGCTGACGGGTTTCCTGATCCCGATCCCGAAATATTAGAAGGCCGTTGCATGGCGGAATTGAAGCATCGTTTCAAGTGCTCTTCACCGTAACCTAAAACAAAATAATCTAGTTTTTTCGTCCAAGATACCGGGTTTTACGGTTGCCATATACGTATTCACTAAAGCGCAAAAGTGATATCGGAGTCTTGGTGCATACACGAAGCGTGCTGTTAACCACAATCCGCAAACATGGCCAAAGATTTTTTGCTGATTACCGGCATGTTCTATTCCAAGGAGTTCCACCAGCTCTTGTGGGGATGAGATACCGTGAAAATCGTCTGCTGTGAATGATTTTGATGCTTCGAGGGAGCGAGTGTTGCAGAATTCTGCAACAGTAGCCAAGTCTTCAGTGGAACTGCATCTCCTTGCAAGTGTACCAATTTCTCTGACCCGAGTAAAACAGCTTGTAGGAAAAACGTTAGTTTAACATTTAAGTACCGCTGGTTAACGGATGTGTGTCAATTTTAGCCGTTTCCTAACGTTAAGTTAACGTTTTTTTTGCAAGTTGTTTTACTCGGGTGAATGACTTAACTGGCTCTAAGGTATCTTTTTCTTATCTTGTTGCCTCGTACTTTGTATAAAATTTTATCGATACTTACTATTTTTTACTGTTGCTGTTCTATTTTTTAAAGTTTGCACTTATTATAGGAACGCCCCGGTTGTCAGCAATGACTTACTTGGTACATAATTACAGTGTGTGCCACTGCAAGGCCCGGCACAGCGTCGTCCAAGCCCTGTTAAAGTTAATATACATATATAATCAGTGTAAATCTTTTATTAAAAGTCCCGGCCTTTTTATCCACACTTTGTTAGGAAAATAGTGCACGATAACCCACGTACCTGGATCTGTTTTTTGGGCTTCCTTCAGGCTGCAGATATTATGATATTCAAAACCATCGGTTGCGCATACAGGAATGCTGGCTAGCTTTCCAGAGCAATCACAGATGCTGCTTGCAGCATTTGAAGCATGACCAACTGCTAGAACTGAAAAAATTAATAAGATGCATTATCTTGTGCATACTGTACAAATTCGTTAATTTCCACTAAAAATTTACCTAGAGAAATCAGCAAGGCAATGCCAAAGCAGTACATTGTTTCTAACTAATACTGCAAAGGTCACAAATTCTCTGACTGGAGAGTATCTGAACGGTAGAACGTGATCAGTGTTTACCGTGGTCAATATCTCAAAATATTGTTAGACAGCAAAAGAATTTATATAGAATTGCTTAGGCAGCGTCTTTAAACTATGTGCATCGTAACGGCAAAAAACCTCTTCAAATCTGATGATTTCAGGAATGTTTAATAATATGATAAAGTCATGACCTGGCATACCTCTGGTTCTCGTGCACGTATACAGCATCCGTAAACATAAACTTTAAAGAAAAATGTCGTCCCATTTTATAATCTGCTTTGTCGATTTCCTTTTATTGCACGTGAACGCTAGTGTAATGTACAGCGTAAATCACTATAACAGAGCAGAGCTTACAATCATTAATTTCTGCGTTTTGGCAGTTTCTACGAGTACAATTCTGGAGTCACCACCTAATACCTGTTAACGTTAATGTTGATATGAAGCCTGCTTACACATTAATTGATTTATATAGTTTCCTGCGTGGTATAGCCGCTGCCAAACACCCTAACATGGATATACCCTGCATTTATATTTACCCTTGTACTATTTGTATGAATAAAACTTGTTTTAAAGAATCGAACACAGCTCAAAAAGGAAAATATCCCCTTGGTAATTATTTTGCGAGCCGACATCACACATTATCAGCGCGTGGTGCCTTCATTAGGAAGTGCTGAAGCAGGAAACTGCGTCACAAAACGCCCATTCTGCGAATCACTTTTGCTCATGAATAAAGCTCATATTTTTAAATATTTTTTGCTGATGCTTCGCAGTACTGCATGCACCTGCACACTGGGGACAAGGTTTTGCTCATGCTACAATCCATAGGTACTCTTTATTACAAGCGAACGATATGCGTTGAGCATGACATCTGCCTATTCGTATTTGCCAAGAACATTGCCGGGAAGTTTTAAAGTACTAGTTGCTCATTTTTTTCCAGTGAATAGTGATTTAACCAGTAGAAGAAGAAAAAGAAGACGGAAGAGAAACAGAATAAGCCTATTAACAGTAATGCCCGAATTTCTAGTTTATGGTGTCACCTTTATGAAAACACCAACCACTACAAAGCGATGTATCACAGATATAAATACAGTAGGAGAAGTCCAAATGGTCAGCTCCACTTCTTGTTAAAACGTTACTAAGTCTCGACAATGTTGTCATCCTCGGAGTTTCTTATGACCATCGTCTTTATTACGGGGTCCAGATTCTCCATAGTCCGCACGGTAACGGCCACCTCCAGAATACCCGGCTTATCAGACGGAATGACCAACAGAGTGCTGTTGACACTGTTAGCATATACGACAAAGTCCATGGACGGTCTTATATAGTCCTCCAGTGTCCGGTTGTTGAGAGCAAACCGGTACTCCAATACGGCATGCTCGTTGGTGCTAGCGTGATTGTAGACAAACACTTTGAAGTTAGCTCGCTTCCCAACCTCCAGAGAGTGTGGGAGGTCAAAATCGACATATAAATTTTGGCGCGACGACAACTACGATAGAGAAAAACAGGTACAGTACGTGCAGTTAGAAAACAATTTATAACGAGCCATGAGTTATGACAATCTTGACAAAGTGCACGCAAAACCCAGGGGTATACAACAACAAAATGAGCAAAGGTTATATTGTAGCAAATCCCCTTGTTAAATCGAAAAAGCTGCGACCAAGATACAAAATTTTTAAAAGTACAGCAGGTACCTCTGTTGCTTTCTTCATGAAGCCTATCCCTTCAGGGCTAATACTGAAAGCCGTAAATACCCATGTTGTCAGTGTGTCAGGGATAACAGTATCCAGCTGTACATCTCCGTCACGGCTGTTTAAAGGACAGGCGAAAATTAATCATTTAACAAAACAGTGAGGGAAAGCCAAATGAATACAGCACTGTAAAAGTATGCATTGCTTTACCATATATGTATATCCTTGCACTTTCTCCTAAGTTTTTATTTATCCAACACAATTCGATAGCATGCACGATTTTGTACTTACTTCGCACGTCCCGTTATAAAAAGGAATGAATCCCGGAAATCCATACGGGCTAACACAGCATTCGGCGAAGGTGGTGGAGCACAAAGATCATCAGTGCAAGAGAGATAACTCGTTACCGGCTCTTCCACTAAATATATTAAAGTTTTTGTGCATATGACTCCGTTTTCTTGGGTAAAAAATTAAGATTTTGACTATTTGTGCCCTTAAATCTTAATATAGCACCAAAATCACATTCGGATTGGAGTGGTTTTAAAATTGCCAACAAAAATCGATTTAACGTACTCAGAAAAGCAGAAAGATGAAAATAATCTAAGTCAGCGTGTTCGGCATTCCCACTTACAGTGACTATTGGGGCGAGCAAAGTTGAATTCGTGTGCTACACATCCAGAAACCTATACAATTTACAATATTAGATGTGCGAAAAACATTTCATAAAGCAACGAGGACAAGACGAAAACGATGTCTATTTAAACTGCAGCCGAGACCAACCAAAAAATTTAGATTTCAGTATTCAGTATTAAGTATTTCAGGTTTGCAACCGAAATAGTATTCTCTATCCAGTAAAGAGGCGAACAATTTTACCTTCAAGAACTTGTGCAAATTGCGTCCACCAATCCGCTTTAGGTGCATGTTGGTAAATCCAAGATGTCTTGCTTCCAGGATTTTATTTATAACCTGAAAATGTAATTTATATCTGTTGTTAGTGCTCTCAATTTATTTGTGGTGTGTTAATAGTTATTACGAATTACAAAGAAACGACTTCTTTGCTACGCAGATGAAAGACGATCTCGATTTGCTGACCTTATCTTCTGTTATATTGTGAACATGGTCAACCGTAGCCAGACGACTGTCGACTGCCAGGAATGCCACAAGAGAATTCGGTAATGCCGCCGCATGAATGCTGATCGTCTTGTCCAGATCGCTGTACCGGTGTTGGTTATCCCGGGTTTTTGATTTCCATGTTGCATTTAGCACAACCTGAGGAAAAGGCAAAAAAGTTTGCTTACAGAGCATAAGTTCAAGTAACTGTTCAACACGTTGGTAGGTACAGCTTGGTAATTTTCAGCAACTCACTTCTTCGGACAACCCAGTTCGAGTAACATGGAAATCGCTGTACGCCATTACGGGATTCTGCGAGTGACTGTAGTAATATGCTATCAAAGTCGACTTTGGAGCCATTGCATCAGTTGTTTCGAAAGAAAATCTTCTTTCTTCCATATCGTGAGTTCCGGCCAGAATTATATTTCCGTGAGAAATCACCTGTTGAGAATCAGCTATGCTCAGAAAAACATCGCACTGGTTTTCAGAACGTTACTCTTTTATGTCAGCAACAAATACTAAACCGGCACTGATTTTGCTAAAATTGCCCTCACCACATAATCGAACGCTGAGCAGTTGCACATTATTGAAAACTCCTGTAGTCTGGGATTGTGTCTGTCTGGTTTCAGCACAGTGATATCAATAAAATCCTCAGTATCCGACCGGTCAGCTGCTAGCAGTGTGACATTATCCCGCAAATCGCCGATCTGATAGAAGACATCAATGCGCTGGGTGGTTGATTTTGGTTTAAGATCGATGGTGAAATTTTCCAGCACTTTGTCGCCCTTGGATGTTGTTTTCTTCACGACACTGCGCCCAATAGCTGCCTTTTTTGGGCTCATAAAGATTTCTAATTCCTTATACGCATCCAGAGTGCGGTCAAAATGAAGTGGTTTTCCATTATGTTGGGTCACTTGAATTTGCAGACTGTACGTGTAAGTTGGGCGGAAGAAGTCAGCCGGTTTGATAAAATTAATTTTGTATGGTGTCACATGCAGCGGTATCGTGCCGGATACGTCGCGTTTGTAACGGTAAATGTTGTCGATAACGGTAGCGGAGATTTCGATGTAGTAAGTGGAGGTGACGATTAATTCAGTGTTTGACAGAAGGTTAGGCAGTGGAATGGAAACGGATCCTTTACCGTTAACCAGCTATAAAAATACAGCGCAGAATCTTAGGTTATGAGTATTTATTATTATCATTTTTCCTACAGTAGCCAACTTATTCAGCGTAAGCTGATGAAGATATCTACCAGGCTAATGGAAAATTTTTTTGGTACATTTAAAAATTTTGTACTTTTTTTGGTTTGATTTTATGAGATAAAAGTTACCCAACCTGGGAATCGCACCCAGGACATACAATCTAAATTGGTTTGCATTTAAAGTAACGGCTTCTTTATTTTCAAATTTTGCGATAAGAAGTTTATCGCCGTTATCGGTACACGTAATTAACCAAATCAGCAAGGTATATATCTGTAGCGAGTACAGGTAATATCTGGCCATATTACGTTCGAAACTTCATTAGATATATTTAAAAATTAAAATCATACCTGCGAATTATATTTAAACGACCGGCCGTTAGGTCCAGTGACAGAGAACTCAGCTTCTCCGGAGGAAGGCTTTCCACTGCTGTAGTATCTGTAATAAGACTTACGGAAACTATTTATAAAATGCGTCCCATGAATGGGAAATCTTACTTCGCTAACACGGCCAGCGGGAAATGAGATGCATCAGCCAAGATATACTGTGGCATTTGCAAGGACACATCAAATTGTCGTGGCTCTGTATTGAAATATTAGCTGCAGGCTGTAATAAATACGATAAACCGTAACAGAAGAAGAAACTGGTGTTACCGTATTGTCGGACCCAGATCAATTTTTCTTCCACTGTATCGTGCACGGTTACTCGAATTGTCCAGTTCCCTGGGGCAGCCGCAATGGGCAGGACAAAGGAATCCTCGAAGTAACCGGGATCTACGGTACATGTACGTTTATTTTTGGTTGAATAACTTTGATAGACTGGTACCGTAACTAACAAAATTCAAAACACGTAATGATAAATCACGTGCCTGACGCAAGAGTTAAGGAGTGATAAAAGATGACCGGATATTCGATTAATTACATATGTACTCGTATGTAAAGTACATGACGCTTTTTCGATATAACATATTTTACTACATAATTTAAATAAGTATCGTACTCGTACATAATTATAGTGGTTAGATGTAACTTATTCTAGTCACCAAGTCAGCGCTTACATTTCGAGAATTTTTTGCTGATTCGTTTGTGGATTTGGACGTTTTTCCTATTAGAATCCTGAAAAAGCAGTAGTGCGCGTCAAACTTAATCCTAATATATAGCCGACACTATAATAATTATTACAGAAACGAAAGCATGGCAACACAATCCTAAACTGGATCTGCACATCGTACCTCTATGGACACAGTCGCTGCAACGTCTTTTGGGATAAGATTTTCATCAACGGTTACCACGCGGAAGGACACTTTATCGCCTTGTCTGTAGATGGACTTATCCGGTTGGATCAAAATAAACACTTCCTTGTCATGATAATCGATGTGCCAGCTCTTGGACAGACTAGAGTTTGACACCGGATCGTCGACTTCTACTTCCAGTTCGTGCTCGTATGTGTCCTTTAGGAAACTGGACTGCATGCAATAAACCGAGCACTGCATGATTACTATGTGCTGTGTATTGTGTACCAAACAAATTTACTGACAGAAGAACAGCAACATGCCACATTCGCATTAACGGTAATTCGTTACTTTAAAGTGGAAACTCATGTCAGCTTAAAATAACGCTTGCAATATTTTTTTATAAACGCAAAAGAATCAAAAATGGATTTTTACAATCCAGCTTCGTTCAAATTCTGATTTTAATAATGTCTAAATTGTACAACTTACCGGCATTGTTAAGTCAATTTCCGTCAGTCCGCCGCTCTTTGACAAAGCACCCCCATTTTCCTTGACGATAATAGCTTTTCCAGTACTATTGCTTTTAGCGATAATCTTGGCAAAAATTGACAGATCATCCGATCCATAAAATTGTCGCGCTATAACTTTATACGCAGCATCCGTTTTCAGCATTTGCGGCGCATAAACCAAAACTCGAGCATTTCCCAAGAGATTTATCGTTCCTCGGACTCCACCTCTGCCAACAATGTTAAAGGATCAAATAATGGTTTCACCAATTTACTGCCGTAAATATGTAAAATTACTAACCTTTCCATTAGTACACCGTTTACAGCAGTATTTGCCAACCATGTTAGTACGATAAAACAAAAACAGAAAAATCTTCCAGAATCCATTTCCGGTAGACAACCAAGATTATTTCGATAATTAGCGATATGTAATCAGACTTAACCACAAAAACACCGATCAAGTTTTAGCACACGTACATCCTCACCGCGTGTCAATGACTGCAGTCTGCAGTAGTATTTTTGTAACAGATAAAATGGCGGTCGCATACATCAAAACACTATAGAAAACCGGCCTGAACGCTAATGTTTAATGCGAACCATAACGATACGTCCACAGTTCTACACAATCAATATGACGTTTTTACGCGGAACTGCTTGATCCGTAGTAAAGGGCATGACTGATTTTTCTTGCAAATGTTATCGATAAGCGATGGAGTTTGAGTTCGATGGTATCTGGGCAGTGAACAAGTTTTGGTTTTAGCAAGCGTGATGCCGATTAGGAAATCACTTGTGCCACATTCACGAATCTTTTGAAAAACATTACCATACCTTTAATGTATACCAATGCCTGACTTCTGCGATCGCCTTAGAAATAGTAACGTAGACATACTTTTCAAGGAAACTAAATCGATTACTTCTGAGTGCATTAAAACAACGTTTTAATCGTGCACGTAACAATATTCTCGGCAGTATTGACTGCGCTCAATGAGAGACTGTCAAAAGTTACCGAATAATGAATGAGCAGTTCATGTGTTTTTGACTACGTAACAAATTCCAATAATAAAGAACATCACAATAAAGCTTATCCCGGCTACTGTAATAATCATTCTCCATGGTCGCCTGACTCGAGGTTGAACAAACAGTTTTGTGGTGGCCACCAGGCGTCCGTCATAGTAACAACTAAAAATTAAATCAGCAGGTTAAACAGGAAGCGAACAATTTTTTTAACAACCTCAACACTCACCTAAATATACCGGCATCCCAGAATTTTAATTTTTTGATAAGCAGAGCGTTCAAAATGGTTATTCGCACTCGCCCTTGCGACGATTTCTCCACTCCAAACGGATCGACGGGACGGCAACGCAGTCCTTTGTCCGTAGTGGAGCAGTTCTGCCATCGAACCGACTTTTTTGCGCCCCTAAACCAACCCACTGAATTAAATTATCCGCTGATTCTAATTGTTCCTATGGATGCACTTTCGACCTCGGGCAAGAAATCCGCACTCTACTTTCTTCCTTTTCGTGGACGGTTTCCCGCTGGACTAAAGGCGGAAGTTTCGGTGGAGCATCTAGAATCTGCACCTTCCCTTCGCTCTGTTCATACTGATCCACGATTCTTCCAGATTCATCAGTTACGAACACCTGAAAGTCTGGTCTTTACTAGAGTGTGGTTGTACCATTTTGCGGTTTGATTCTAGTTTAAAGCTTGTGCACGTGACCAACCAGTCAGGGCCTCAGAGTCTCAGACGTACAGATACAGTACAAGGATGTAAGGATGTAATCAAGCATGTTAATCGCTTGCCAATACAGTGGAACCTCCCGATCTTGAACACCCTCGGTACGTAATTTTTTGTTCAGGGTTCAGAGGTGTTCACGTCTCTAGAGGTTACCTCCAGTGTTATGCATTACGAGGGTACGAAAAAATATTGTTCAAGATTCAGAGGTGTTTATCGCTTAGAGGTGTTCAAACTCGGAGGTTCCACTGCAGACGGCAAGTTTGAAATAGAAATTGCCATAACCACAAGTCAAAACTCACCACGGGCGGGAGCGTCGGACACGGTTCGTGGCAGTGTCCAATCAGCACTTCGCTTGGGCGTTGTAGGTGCTGTCTAAATTCAGCAGTAAAATTGGCAGGCAACAACAACGATCGGCACGGCACACCCAGTGCGAACATGCCAAAGATGGGATAGTCAACGGGGAGTGTTGGGTCATTGTAACGTTGCTTCTACAAGAGAATACCAAGTTGCGAAGTCCAAATCAGTAAGCACTCACTGCTGTATATATTTGATGCCTGCTTCTTTAAGAAAACTTGTTCCCAACTTCCCACATATCACATACTTATGCTTCTCCTACTCGTGTATTTCGTGAATAAAGAAACAAGCACTGTCCCTTAAAAATGAACAGCCAGCTATAAAAAGCATGAGAATTACTGTATAACTGACTGTAAAGTGTAAACCCATTGTACACAGTGCGAGATTAAACTAGCAAATTAAATTCAGTCAAAAACTTTTGCCTACTAGACTAGAAACAAAGATTTGTTGCACGATAGCTGCCCCTGTAAGTCGTTTTCGTAACCTTAAAATCTGGTACATACTTCGGCATGTGCGAAATACCAGGTTGCCGAAATGAGCAGCTGCCGAAGTGATCGTGTTTAACTGGGCGAATTTTACGGCGGTCGGAGTGATCGGACGCTTTTTTCCTATGTCATCCTAGATTGATCATCAATCTTACAGTTAATGAAAGCACTATTTGTAAAACTTAAATACTGATAAGGTGCGCCCTGCGCATTTTATCACCTGAACAGTGCAGATTCCAACCCGGCGTCGTGTAGAACCTTTCCCGCATTCATTGCAGCCAGCCCAAGTGTCCCAATGGGTGTATATCCTGATATTCGATACGTTTAACTCTTCGCTGGGTGTGTTCAGTGGTCCGTCTGCACTGTTTTCAAAGACCTGCTAACATAAAATAGTAAAGTTAGAATTCCTTTGATTTTCTGCCATTAAAAATCGCCGACTCGAAATTGCGTAATGTACTGTTGCTTCCCGTTGTAGTCGGCTCGTTTTCCACGACTTGTATATCGTAGACCCGAACAGTTGTCCGATCGGATACGCAGAAATATCTTCCAGAATCGTGATCATTAAGATCGGTTATGGTCAAGTCAAATGTAGCTTCATTAAAAAGATATTTCTCAGTGTCGTACATGATTTCGATGTCATGTGGTTCATCGTAGGGAACGAAACGCCACTTAATAATGTGTCGCTGTTTACCTTTAGCGTTCTCTTTGCCCGGATAACGACTATACGAGTAGCACAAAACAAACGAAATGTAAGAAATAAAAATTATTAAAGAAAAATTTAATTATTATGTCACTGAGGGTTTTAGTTTATGGCAACACCTTACCAATCGCCACATTTGATTGTAACGTCTTGACCCATCAGCTTCATGTTGGCTTCGCTCGTTATTCGATCAACTTTCTCGTACAGCAGTGCATTCTCGGTAACGCAGTTCAAGTATTCTTCGACAATTGGGCCTCCGTGCCGTGCTCTTCTGTAATATTCCAGACTTTGGCGGTAATGCACCTGAACATCTTCGGACGAAGAATGGTTGTATCTAGCCACATTTGGCTCATCCCCTTTTGCGTCAGATTCGCGATCGTCATCAAAGTAGTTAATTTCAGCACGGCCAGTGCGAGCTTTGGGCGATAACTTGGTATTCTTTAATAGGTGTGTCTGGCTCCTGCTGATTTTCTCTTCATGTGGCCAAATTCCTTTGACAGCCCCTGGATCCAAAGCTCGTTGTTCTGTTATCAGTAAATTGGAGAATATGAAGCCTACAACCATGACTATTATAAATGGTACTGGTATAACAGCACCATAAAAATTTAAATTGCTCATTGTTGTTACAGGAGCAGCCGCATGTGCAACCGGTTTAAAGCAGTAAAACGATAAAAAAGCACGTAATCCGGACATCAAAATGGAAAGGTCATCAGTACTGTACAGTACTAATCTGTAGCACTCGTGCCAAACGGCGCTACGGCTGGCCGCTGGCGTTATATAATATTCGGTGATTAATACCGACGTAAACAGCGTCATTTTTGAAAAAAGCAGCACTACGAACTTCGCAACCTTACTGGTTAGTCCTTAGCCTCTAGGTACTGTACTTAACTGCATATCAGTGGATCACAAGATCAACATTAACTTTCGCATCACAAATCGAAATAAAAAAATAAATGCTAAAATAAAATGGTACATCTGTACAGGTGCAAGTACAAGTATATTTTTTTATACTTCAAGTAGTCATCTGTTGCTATGGCAACTGCATCGCACGGCGCAAGGAAGTTCAAGATGCTTGTGTAATTGTACCATGTATTTGACTACAGATTCCGCACAGCAATAATTATCACTGATCACAGTACTGTACTGTAAGTGCATCAGATTTTGCCACCGGCGTGATGCGCTTTTACAGTTTTACTGGGCCAGGTGCTTATGGCGGGCACCCGCCTTAGCAAGTGCGATAAGGCGGGTGTCAACCATCAGGCGGGCATCGATGGCGGGCATTGCAGAAATGCATTTGCACAGCGCACTTTCCCACTAGCAGCGCATCCTTGCCGCAAGTCATATGCACTATACTTGCTCACGCTGCTGCACGATTTATGATTTTAAAACTTTCAAAAATCACCCCTTGCACTATTGTTTACAAAAAATACGCAGATTTTTCTAAATTGTTTTGTTGAGCTGCTTGGTTGTAATTTAAATAAACATGAAATGCAGAATAAATGTCATGCCCCAGTGACCTGTTACTGTGATAAAGCACTTATTCTAATGGCTTCAAAAAACTCACTCAAGTCGCCGGAAAATTTTTTACGCCTCTAATTTAAAAATTTTCTTTTATGCAAAGGTTACCGTAAAAGGCATAGTCGCAAAATATTTAAATACGTACATTTTATCTATACAGATCACAAACACGTATGTGAAAGCGATTAAAGCTGTAACATTAGAAAAAGCAGTACAATATTACTAAATAAACTGACCGTCCGCATTTCAAAAAAGAAGGTAACTTCAGCTAATTTGATTCCGCATTTCAAAAAAGAAGGCAACTTCAGCTGACTTGGTCACACGAACCAACATTTACAATTATTGTTTGCAGCCACGTCAGGTTATTTTTGCCCTCTATTATGGTAGTCCAATGTGTTGTCAATTTTTAGCATTTACGCACTGAGGAAAATACTTACCATATAGGGAACATAATATGCATAAATGTTTGCAGTTTTGTCTTATAATTTAGTGTCTAACGCTGAGCCTACTAAGGAGCAAACTTTATTTTTTTGTAAGTTTCAATAAGACGCAAAATGAAAAAAAAACAAGCAAATGAATAATTTTTTTAGCATGTGTTAGCATGTGTTTTTATCATGCAGCATCCATCGCTCAAAAACCACAAAATTAGTGTGCTGATATTTGGTAGAAAAAAGGAAGCGACACAAACAATATCTAGCTGCAACAGTTTTCGTTAAAGCCGAAGAAAGGGAATTTCTGACTTACAAAGAGTATCTTACTTCAGACTAAATGCATTCTTACCCTTAAAAATTTTACATGCAGAAGAAAATAAATCACAGCTTTTCTTGACACCAAAAAAGGTGAGCATGTAGCAGACCTGGGCAGTTATGGAAAAGGCACCCACCGTTAGAGTTATGAGTTACAGGTAGCGTGCGAGTTACGCTACGAGTTACGCTATTTATGCAAGTAAAACCGAGTTTCGAGTTATACCTCGAGTTACGCTACCATAGACAATGTATACAAATTTCAGGCGAGTTACGTTAGAGTTAAGTTTTTTGGGTAGCGAGCTACGCTACAGAGTTACGTTAAAACTCGATAACTCGCAAATAACTCGCGTTAAGTTATAGAGTTAAGTTATAACTGCCCAGGTCTGGCATGTAGCATACCGCAATAAAATAGGCTGCAACCTAATTGCAAAAGATTATTTTGGGAAACGATAAAACAGCGACTTAGGCTACAGCCTAAATCGATAATTATATTTTAATATCAAAACATGCATACCAAACAATTCTTTTTTATTTCAAAGAATGCATGCCAAGTGATTCTTTCTTATTTCGCTCGTACTATGAGATCGAATTAGTTGGGAGAAAAGTTCTGTGGATGGAATGAACGGAAGTCAAAAAACTTAGGTTGTAGCCTTATTTAATAAAACAAATCGGGACGTTACAGCGACAAATCGCGCTTTACTCATCTTTTCTATGTGACCCAGGTTGGAACCCTCTTCTGTTTGTGTTTGAAAACCGTTGTGCGAGCAAAACCTAGTTGTATGGGGACTATCGGGTGTAGCAAAAACTACATATTTATATGTAAACTGTTAATAGATCGATTTGTGCTTTTGGTTTGCTAACTTTGCTTATCACTGACTGGTTGATCGACTTTCCCGAAAATTTTTACGGCATGGTTATAAAACTTTTCGAGGCTCTTCCATCAGCAAATTAAAACTTTAGATTATTAGAGATATAACTGCTTAAGCTTCCGCATTACGATATGCACGAAATTCAAAGAGAATGCGGTCAATTATTTTCTGAACAGTTAAATACATTGTGCATGTAAATTGCTAACATCAATAATATCGTTCTGTACGTATTGCGACTATTTACGGTGTTCAAATGTTTAAATGTAGTCACTTTTTCTGATCTGCGTGACTTACTATTTCTAATTTACCGTTAATTTGATTTACAAAAGTTCTTTTATTTTGTTTGGTGCTTTGGAGTAGATAACTTTGGGAGGCCTGCTTGGAAAAATATGAGATGCTGTCAGGATACAGTGTTTTTCACTTTTTTGTGTTTAACAATTTTAAATTTTGTTTAAAAATCTGAAAGTGTGAAGCGATCTAGGTCAAATCGCTTCACATCAATTTCTGCTTTCAATTGGTCTTACTGTATCAAAGTAAAACATGTATGAACCTGCTCCCTATATGCATGAGTGTAAAAACGACAGAACGTTCGTTTTTATGACTTAAAAATTGCAGATAAAATTCAGCCACGAAAAACACTAAGGCAAATACACAAAAGCTGCAAATCGAAAAGGCGAAATCGAAAAGGCTCGTAACACAGTAGAAGACTAGAAGTGCACTAGCGATTAGGCAGGTGCAGTGCAACTGATGCCTCAGTGCAATGTGCAATTCGGCTGTGCCCGCCACTGATATTAATACCCGCCTTAACACACCCGCCAAGGCGGGTGCCCGCCATAAGCACCTGGCCTTTTACTGACTTACTGCAACAGCACGTAGTCGTAAACTGCGAAAGCAATTCTGCAATTATTTTTCAGGCGAAACGCTGATTCCCAGAGACTACGGATTCCGTATCCGCAAAATCTGTAATCATATCTAGGAACCTGAAAAAGCGGAACCTAGGAATCTAGAAAAGAAAAGTTTTGTACTATATAATTACTGTACCCTTAGTAGGACATTTACACATATAAATATTTATTATGGCTGAATCACGCACAAATGACTCCTACTTCCGGGTGGATACTAAAAAATTGGAGAAGGAAATGGATGAGGCATTGCGCCAAGAGAATGATTACCGCCTACGCAATGAAGCAAAATTTCGTGCCGCTGCACAAAAAACCGCTACGTATGAGGAATTCAAGTAAGTCACTGTCAACTGTCAAATTCGAAAATATAGTGTTGCTGGAATCCTGACACCACGAACTCGCAAGCTTATTAATAGTTTATTAAACCGCTATCTAGCTATTAATTAGCTAGCTATTAATTAGCTTATAGTTAATTAATAGCTTACACCACGAATAGCTTATTAGACATACTCCTATTTATTAGTTAATGGCTTAAATAGTTTGGTTTATCGAACTGAATTTGTATTAAAATACACGTAGAGGGATCGTGGATCTAGCACATCTACAGCCTCTAACGAAAAAGGACTATAAAAAGATCGACACAGCAGTGCAGAAGAAGGAAGTTGACCCATGGACACCACTGAACAGCTAAGCGACCGGCACACGCAATGATAATATTGTTAAATTAGTTTTGGAACAATTTCTGAGTATACTAGTAACCAAAATTTGTTGTGATGTTCAGGAAGCGAGTCCTAAAAAAGACGTCTACATAAAAATGTGTATCTGTGCATTTCATAACATCATCGACCAGATTGACCCTGCTACAGGAATCCTCGTAATTTAATTTGTGCCGGTTTTTTAATTGTACTTCTGATTTAATCGTAAGCTGCTTGCATTTAATACGAGTACCGTTGATCAACAAGCGTGCTTGGCAAAGTAGAATTTCGTAGAACTGAGAAGGTATATCATGTTTGATCACGGAACAGTTGCTATACGTTGTTGCGAATTTTGGTACGTTCTTACCATTAATGACTATGTAATTATTAGTACTTATTACTTAACGCGATTAAATTTGTCGACATATGCTCTCTATTCTCTAATTGTGCTCCACTGTATAACTCATTGTCCTCACTTCGTTGCCGGCCGCACCAACCTTCTCAAACACCAACCTTTTCATACAACCTTTTCAAGTAAAAATCCACTAGACCAACATAACTTTTCAATCCCAGTTTGCGATGGCTAATCCATAGTTACAAGTTACCACAAATAACCATCGCTGATAACACGATCACGAAGCACAAACAAAAATTCAGCTGCTGCAATAAGCTAGGTCTTACGTAAAATAACATTCAGCAGGAACGCAGGTCCAAAGATTACGAAGGACACTAACGATTTTGGTTGTTTTTTCAATATGTTGAAATGTGTGCAATCATTTTAATGTAATGTTGTGCAATCATTTTAAGTAGTAATTTGCGCTGGTGTATTGATATGTGTACATGTATAATTGTATTGGCTGATGCCGAATAAAATGGTTTTTCAGCAAGAAAGCAGGTTCATTTCAGCAAGAAAGCAGGTGTTGAGGAAGCAGGTTCAGGTCCTTTAATCACTTTCGTTCATTAAAATGTTAAGCAGTCAAGCAGACTCAAGCGACTCAAGCTCCCTAAATGGACACCAACGGGCATATCTCCAAACGCCTTCGGTCGAGAGTTACTTACTCAAATGCTTTAACAACGTAGTTCGTTCCGCTAAAATTTATCTGCATTTTAATTTTTTTATTTTGGTGAGTCTGCAACATTTTTTGAAAAATTGGCAGAATCGTATTCTTGATTAGAACCTGTTGATGTTCAGTGACCAATCATTTCTGTGAACACGATTTTAGTTACTACCATAACATCGAAGTCTTCCCCATTCAGTAGATACCCTTTGATTTTGGTTTGATTGTGACGACATATTTGTTTGGCAACATCTTCCCGACACAATGGCGGAACCCACTCGCCCCCGATTCTACGTCGCCTCTTCTGAGCCGGCGGGAGCGGTTACATCCTGCGCCTGTGGCAATTTTTTTCGACCAACAGAGCGAAATCTGGCCGTGGCTAAGAAAGATCAGCTGGATATCATGGGATTCGCGAGTGAAGGAGTGAAGATCATCGCGACTACACGTACATCCTCCGCAATTTCTCGCATCCTGACAATCCATCCGTCCTGGGCCAAGAACGATCTGCTGTTCGTTCTCATGATTAACTACGATGTGTTGATGTTGGAATTGGGCACGGATGGCACCCATCGTCCTTATATCCGCACGGTAGCCGCCGGATCGGTGCAGGATAAAGTCGGCAGAGTGACGGAGCAGAGCAACCAGGTCGCTGTAGATCCCGAGAACCGCTGTATCGCGCTGCATATTTACGATAGTTTGGTGCGCATCATACCTTTGAAAGACACTGCTGAGCCGAAGGAAATTGAGAGTTTCAATATGCGCGTTGAGGAATGCAACATCGGTAAGTACTTCTCCTAATTTCAGTTGCTGTACAGTGTACTACTTAGTACTTTCTTTCAAGCTTTCAAGCTAGAAATAAATTTATTTACGATTAATAATTTTTAGTAGTTTGAACTGGGCCTGTATGAACTTCGGTATTGGGATTTAAAATGAATTTCAGTCGTTGTAAAATCGGATTTGCGTTGTTTAGGTTCGATAGTGTTTCTTCACAATGCTGCGCGACCAACTTTGGCTCTCCTCCATAAGGATTTGTACGGAACTCACATCTCCAGCTATGAGGTTGATTTCCAGGAGAAAGAGCTCAAACCACCCAAGAACAAGCACGTGGAGCTGAAGAATTTGGAGAACGATACCATTTCCTTATGCAGTGTTCCCGGAACGAATCAGGGCGTCATTGCGTGTGGTTTTAATACGCTGACCTTCGCCGATGTGGACGGTGTGGGCATTACCGCTGGAGTCAAGAAGGAAAATCGCGGTTTAGGTATCGCCTACGCGCTGCTGCATGATTCGCCCACCGGAACCAAATTCTTGGTGGGAGACCTGTCAGGAGCACTGCATGTGATTTTTTTAAAGAAGACCCCTTCCGAGAAGTCTGGACACGCTCAGGTGGTCGAGTGCGGTGTCATTTCGTTGGGAGTATTGACTATCACCTCCTGTGTAAGTCGGTGAAAAATTATATGGGTAGCAATACGTAATTCGTGAAATGGACGTCAACACCAAAAAATGCGTTTTCAGGTTTTTACGCAAATTCCTCACGGAGTGTGTTTGATTTTTTTACGTTTTATTGATACTTCTGTTGACTTGATTAGCTTGAGCAGTATTGTTGGTTCCGATGCCATGTTGGTATTGTTGGTTGTTATTGTTGCCACCGGCGAGGTGCTGTGTTGCGTTTTTTCTACCCTGGTGATTGATATTGTATCGATAAATTTCAAATGTGCTTATGAAGTATTAATTTTTTTAGTTAGCGTATCTGGATAATCGGGTGGTTTTCGTTGGTTCCCGATTGTCGGACTCCATGATAATACGGCTGCGAGACGATCCGAATCCGGAAACAGGCAACCTATTCGATGTGGCAGAAACTATTTCCAACATCGGTTCTATTACGGATTTCTCACTAGTGCGGTCTGATAATCAGGGCACGCAGCCGCAGATGATTGTGTGCTCGGGTATGGGGCCGGGATCTCATGCTCGCATTGTGCGCAGTGGGATCGGGATGCAGGAGACAACATCCCTGGACGCTCCAACCGGGCGGCAGATCTTTGCTCTGAACTCGCAAAGTGCTGCTTTTGGACCACATGATTGGCTGGTGGCCAGCTTTCTGAGTGAAACCAAAGTACTGAGAATGGAGAATGAAGTGGGAGAATTTGAGGACCTTATTGACGTGGGTGCATTCGTCCTGAACGATTCCACTCAACTGGCGGCAAAAGTGAACGGGTTGATTGTACAAGTGACTAAAAAAAGTATTCGAATCATCGTGCCTGGTGAACTCACTTTAAAGGAAGAATGGTTTCCATCGGATCGCTCTCATCAGATCACTAGTGCAGCGTTTCATAATAATCAGGTCGTTGCTGCTGCTTTTGACACATTGCTCATTGTGGATTTGGCAAGCAACTCTACAGGTGGAGTAATAATTTGTATTCTGTTATTGAGTTTGTGCGAGTTTGATTTACTGTTATCAGGAAATTATTTTGCCGTTCTCATCGGTGTTCTGTTTTGTAGGTTCCCGCTTTAAGGAAATCAAGTTGGATGATCAAATTTCCGCCGTAGATATTCATTCATTCACTCCAGGTGAAGCAGCAGAATACATTGTGGTTGCCACGTGGAAAATGGATTTAGTCTTGCTGTCAGCACCGGAATGGAAACGTTCTGCCACAGTTGATTTGAACACGGATGTTTTCGCTCGCAGCGTCATGTTGCAGGAACTAGATGGCGTTGACTATGTCATTGCTGGATTGGGTGATGGTAGTTTGCAATACTTCGTTTTGGACAAGATTAAAGGAAAAGTAAATCAGCCGAAACGTGTTAGTGTAGGCACCCAGCCGACTTATCTGCAGTCGTTTGTCGCCAGAGGTACCACCAACATTTTTGTATGTAATGATCGTCCCAGTGTGATCCATAGTTCAGGCCGAAAGCTCGTCTTCTCCAATGTCAATATGAAACATGTATATGCGGTGTGCCAGTTGAATTCTTCTGTTTATCCCAATAATTTGGCCATCATAACGGAGACTGGTTTAGTTGTGGGGAAAATGGATGAAATTCAGAAACTGCACATCCGGTCGATTTCGCTGCCGGGAACGCCGAGGCGGGTGGCTTGTCAGCCGGAAACCGGCACATGTGGATTTATTGTGATGCAGAACCCCATGGAATTCGATGTCGATGCGGCGGGAGACAGCGAGATGATAGAGGAACCGGAGGAGCCACCGGCGAAATTCGGGCAGATGCCAGCGCAGAAGTTTCTGGTCACCGATCAGACGAATTATCAGATTCTGGCCACGTTTCCACTTCTGCCTGATGAGACCAGTATGGCTTTAGCTAGTGGAAATCTTGGCAACGATCCAAGAACGTTTTACATTGTGGGAACGGGAATTAGCAAAAAGGACGAAAAGGAATGCACTAATGGGAGGATTTTAGTCTTTCAGTACGTCGACAAGACACTGAGTATAGTGTGCGACGCGAAGACCAGAGGCTTGCCGACTCATATGGAAATTTTTAAGGGCAAATTGTTGGTATCAATAGGATCATCTTTAAAGTTGATGAACTGGAATGAGGAAAGCCAGGAGCTGGTGACGGAAACTGCCATGACTCAGTTCATTATGCCTGTCTTTTTCAAGACGAAAGGCGATTTTATCCTCGTTGGCGATCTGATGCGCTCGATCTCGGTGTGGTTGTATCGCAGCGCTGAGAACAAATTCGATATGATTGCATCCGATCCGTTTGCGCGGTGGCCCACTAGCGCAGAATTCATTGATGACGATGTTTATGCACTGATGGACGATTATGGGAATCTCTTGTTCTTCCGCCGGGAGACTGATCCTGCCAGTGGGGACCGCTCTGATTTGACTGAAGTGGCTGCCATTAATTTTTCGGATACCGTTAATCTTATCCGGAAAGGAACGCTATTGCCCGATACCGCCGTTACAGAGCGCCCGTTTGCTGATGGAGCGCTGATTTTGGGAACGCAAGCTGGAGCCATCATGCACATTTTGAGTATTGATGAAAATACGTGAGTAACTCTTTTATTGTGTTAGAATGAAACGCTGCTTAGATGCACAATATGATTCCACTGTATGATTTTTCAGTTATCAGCTGTTAAAGCAGTTGTGTGACAAATTAATCCGAAATATCATCCCATTCGGACGGGTCAACCCCGAGAAATACAACACAGTGCAGCGTCATGCGGGATCAGTTGTGCCAGCCTACGGAGTTATAAATGGGGATCTCATCGAGATGATTACCACAATGAGCAGCGAAGAAGTTCACGAATTGATTGTCGATATGAAGGATGCCTCTAACAACCCGGTTACGGTTGAACAAGTTACGCGAATTGTGGAAGACCTTGCACGGTCCCATTAGATGTGGATATCGGGAATGTGTTGTCGTGAAATCCAGTTTTCTGCCTTTGGCAGTAAAAGATGTTAATGTCCGCCGTTTTTGGCCGGAATTTCGGATATGCTGTTAAATTACTGTTTCGCTTTATAATGATTGATGTTTGTTTTATTGTAACTACGACTTTCAGTACTCGTAGGCATACGTACAGAAACATTTTGTTTACTGCGTATTTGCAGATATGGATTCTATAATTTTTTTAAGTGCGTTCCTGTGCTGTATTATAAATGTTCCCTCAAACTGATGAAGAAGTAATCCATCTGACGATAGGTAGCCGGTTTTGTGAATGCATAAGTAGTTGCTCCAGATGCGAGTACTGTATGAATAAAATCTACTGCTTGTGCCCGCTGTTCTCGTGCATTGTCCATGCGGAGCCGTTGTTGCGTCTGTTGTAGAGTGAAAAACAGTTCTATAGATGGTTTTTTAAAAAGGTTTTATGCAGTTCACTATTTGCAAAAATTCAAGAAGCGAACCATGTGGTACAAGTACCAACATAAGAAAACATGATACCGGTAAATTATTGTTTTTACTCTAGGTAACTTACACTTTCCACGTACGGGTTTATCGTGACTTAACGGTCAGAATTTAGGAACAGTTTCCTCCGGCATGAATGAAGCAACGTTAATAACGTGAAATATATCAAAACGATGAGCAGTGAGCACCAATCAGCACAAACAAAGTATAGTTTCCGGACCAAACATACGAACCACAAGTAAATAACAATACAAAGGTTCCTTAGAACGCTTGTAACTGTAACTCGTAGTTACCGTAGTACATACAGGTGCAAAGATGTGTGCTTTTTTTAAGCGTAATTCGCATAATGGAGCATGTACAATGCCAGTTTGGTAAACTGCTCTGGCTGTAGCTGTTCAAGATCAGCATTTTGGAGATCCTTGCAGGCTTTGACATGGGGCAGTCGAAACGTATTCCACCTGAAACAAAATAATTTAAGTTAAACCTCGCAACAAAGGGTCTGCTAAGTGCGGAAGAGAGAAATTATTACCGGTCCGCACCGGCAGATTTTGGCATCTAGGAAGGTGTCTTCATGTAATGGACTTATAGGGAATAAATTTAACGGCGCACAAATTCTAGTTCCAGCAGCCATGATGTAGTTACTTACTGTAGTTATACTTTGTATTACCGCATCTTGCTATTGGGGTTAACAGAGCTCACCGTAACTTCGCGATGAATGCATAAACCCAGTGCAAAAAATGCGTTAACCACAACAAAGATTAACGTACTGTTATGATATGAAATTTAACTACACTTACGGGAATAATAATTCTCTTAATCCACTCCAGTCCGAATCAGTAGTCGCACTATCCACCCAACTATAATACATTTTCAGGCTATTAACGTGAATCCACGATGGTACTTGCGGACAGCCAGCTTCCGATGCTCGAAGAAAAGCGCGAAAGCATTCTTCACGGGACATCGCAGCATAATTCAAACGGAGACGTCGGATCCGTAATGATCTAGCATCGGGTTTCAACTGGGTTTTCTTGAAATTTCTTAACCAATTCGGTATCGAACCAGAGGATAGTGTAAACTCAGCCAGTACACCCGTTATCGTATAATTGGTCAAAATAACATGCCGACTCACAGCGAGTAGTTTATCCAAATGAAGAAGCTTTTCTTCACAAGACTTGCACGGCCTGCTAACCTCATAAGCAACTTTACAGTTCTCCAGACGAATGGCTAGGAAGCGCACTCCTCTGAAGGATGATAAATCACAAAACAAATTGAGAGCTTTCCAGTTTAGCGACCAGTGTTCAAGCAATAACGTTCTGGTTTGCCGGGTGAATGCGTGATCTAGAAGGCTTGCAAGATAATAACCTTTATCATTATCCCACGGATCTCTTTCAGGCAGGTAACTGCTCAAGTTTATGATCCGGTGGTCCGTCTTGATGCCACTGATCACCTCCTTCCATAACCAGCAAACCCTAATGCACCGTTGTTTTTCAAGCACTTGGTTCACCAGTGCATCATCTGGTTAAGCACAAACTCAGCGCATACCTTTTCGCCAAAGCTTGACTATAAAGATCTAAGTGGATAAAAATTTCCACGAGCAATTCCGAAAGCATAAAAACAGCAAGGCGTGCTTTTTCCAGCCCATCTGAAAGCACGAACTCTATTAGACGGATACGTACTCTAATCGCGAATCCATCATACACAATGCATTATTTGTGAGGCATTTCCATAAACCGTTCCCGATGTCTTCCTCGCACAGGTTTCACTACATACCTTCAATAAACGCTTCTCTCGGTAACAAAATTTGACGAGGAAGTTCTAGGGAAAATCTGAATGTCCCATCGAGGGAGCAGTTGCATACAACGGCGTGGAGCGCTTCATCCGTCCAGACTTTAGAAGTGGACAACTGTTCTAGGCAGACGAACACTGCCGTATCTCTCTCGACATGAAAATGAAATCTCTCTTCATATCCAAACTGCTTGGTTATATTATCGCGCAACCTATCTTGCCGAGCATATTTGACCGCACGCTGCAGCCGCGCAGTGTTGACACTGACCATCAATGAGGCATCCGCAAAGGGAATTTCATGCCGGACATACTGACCACAATGGTTTACCGAGGAGGACAGTAGTGCCGTATATGAGCTCAACTGGCAACGGTGGACGACTCTTCGCTCAAGCGTCTCGTTGACCCCCAAGTCCACATAGCACAGGTAATTGTCTGAATAGGAACATTTCGAAAGCAGAACACCGTGCTGTAGTTTCAGCGGATGGTCTCTTGTTGAGCGAACAGCCACATTAACGTTCATTTTGCGGACGGATTTCCCGGGCGGACCAATAGGCCGCTGAAATGTTGGCGGAATCACCGTCAAACGGGAAGAAATCCACGAAGGTTTTTTAATGCAGCTTTGAAAGTCAACAAGAACACTGTCCTTTTTCACTTCCCGCACATATCCCATGCACCACACTCCCTCGGCTTCCGGGACCAAGATCGTGTTGAGGATGTTTATGGAAAACTTTTGACTGCTGATGTCATCCAGTGGATCTGCACTCTGCTCTGCAGACGCTTTTCGGGTTACTGCGTTACCCGAAAACAGTTCGCTTTTTGACTCCATTCTGTAAACGGATTATGGCAACATCTCCGTTACGAACCTAAACAGAAAAAGTCTGATAATAGTGATAAGCCTTGACTTGATCTCAATGCAGCAATAATGCAATATCATATTTTATCAGAGTGCTTATCTGAACATGAACGCACTGATCGTATCTGAACACACTTACTGAGCGCTTCAAAAGAGGTCAATGTTAAAAACTTCGAACAGAACCCGCAACTTACGGAGACCATTGACTAGCAGAAGTTCTGCAGTTTCGTTGGTGACAAATATATTTTCAGTGGTAAACTGGTAATTCACTTACCGGAAGTTCTGAAATCGTGCGCGAACTCCAGAATATCCATGGATCATACTCCGATTACTCTCCACTTGAAAAATGTCAACATTTTCAAATAGAACCAGATGAAGATGAAACAGAAGTCTGAAATACTTATACTGTTGCAGGACCACGGAAAAACGGGTCCCAACGATCAAAAGCCAAAGCTAAAAATAGCCGCGACAAAGTCATATTAAAGCGAAAACAAATCTATTCGGGGCCGATGGAGTATTGAACCTACTGGCTGGTAAAAGTAAAGGGAGAGCAATTTATTTTTTTAAATATAGCGCAGCAGCTCGGGCGGACACCCCCACAATTAAGCTCGTTTAGCGCGTCCTCCTCCCGGTGCGGTGTTACGGAGAAGTCGCACATGCACACTGCACAGACTGGCAAAGAAAAAGCACTTATGGTTTTTCATTTTCCGTTTTGAGCTTTGAGTTTTAACTGTTCAGTTTTCGAACCACAAAATGACAGCCGACATTACTCTGATAAATTGGGAAAGCGGTTTTTGAGGATTTGTTAAATATGGTACTAAACAATGCAGATTTTTCGAAACGGATGCAAGTTACTGAGCGGATCTTCCGTACAAATGACATGATAGCAAAATACTCTGACAGCGTTGGTCACTTTCGTTTCAGCCGCGGAAGTCAGTGGATTGTTCTGTGGCCATTCTCCTCTCAACTCTTCACCAGACTGGTTGCTCGCGTATTTTTCTACGGGCGTAAAGTTCTCTGTGTACCGTTCATGAACTGCTGGACTAATGAGAAAGAAAAAGAAGCGAATGACTTTGGCAATGATCTGGTCGGAGTGTCTGGAATAATCTGCTGGAATTGCAGAGCTCCCGAGGAACCACCTGAGAGCGGAACGGGGCAAACTTACCTGGCCCGGATGGAGAGACTGTTCGTTTGTTCGATGTTTTCAGATACGCCTGAATGCAATGAATCGATTGTCTCGTATTTGCGGATACCTCGGGATATCTTGCAAATTTACCGCGATAAAGATCCCGACTGTCTGCGAAAACTAGAGCTGAACCACTCAGTACGGATTTTTTGGGGGCGGGACTTTGAAAGGTTTCGCGATCGGGATAAAGCGTCCGCGCCTCGCGGCTTGACGCGAATGTGCTTTTGTGGACAGCGTACAGACGTGTCGGATGCGCGTTTGGAAGTTTTCAAATGGATTCACTCACAGGTTCTTTTTCTCACAGGGTTTTTGATACGGGAGTTTTTGATAGATTTCCTGAATATGGTGTATTTCTGATAAATATCACATATTGATTGGAAATTTATTCTTAATTCATGTAAGTAAATGAATTAATTTTAACCGTTCTTTAGAGTAACTGTATAAATGCTTTTTTCTAGGGTGATTTTTGCGAAGAAGAAATTTTGGTTCCGGAATTTGCTGCAGGCAACGTCATTGGCCGGCAGGGCACACGCGTAGCCCAAATGCAGCTGGAATCACGGGCCAAAATCGACGTAATGAGCCGGGATGCCAAGGGCAGTGATGTGGTGAAGATCTTTGTCTCAGGTCGGCGCCCGGCTCGTAATCACGCCAAACGCCTGATTCAGAACTGTGTGGAACACAGTGAAAGAATGCGGCAGGATGATGAGATTCGTGCTAACATTCGCGATGTTCGTCGACGTATTTTGTATCCGGACAGCGACGAAGAGGACGACGCGGAACCGCGATTTCCCCTCGTTTCGTATGAGCCGTTTAAACAGGAATCATTCAACGAGGAAGATCAGTGGGAGCAGAATGGAAGTAATGAATCAGATCAGAATTATAAGGATCAGGAGTACCAGCAGCCGACCCACTCAACTGTCGGTGAAGTGTGCACGGAAGCTTGGGACTAGAGATGAGTTTGACCTTTATAAACCGGTACGATATTGACGTAAATCTCGATGCTGTGCCTTGTGTTTGTATATGTATAGGACAGACAGCCTTTCATATTTTCGTTTTGTATTTGTATAAATACTTGTTGTGAAAGGCCTTTCAGTTTCTGTTGCAGTATTTGACTATTCCTTTGGTTTGTTTCAATTTGGTACCGTTTTATGGTTGACCTGAATTGTATAATAATAAAATGTTAAAGGATTGGTAGCTGCTTACTTTAAATGGAATTGAACATTGGTTCATATTAAATTAGTATTTAGGGTACGAACTTTCCCACAATTACTACAGTAGGTTTTAGTGTTTTACTATCCAGAATGGCCATAAGTATTGACTGTTACTTTCCTGCTTGTACTGATTGCGAGCATAACGAGTGCAGTCGCATAACACTGACTTTTATACGCATCAAGTCGGCTCGTTAAAGGAATGAAAAGTTACAGCTTAGGACAAAATGGTCGCATACCCAACATCTCCACATTCAGTACGAATGCAGCGCAGTGCACTGTACGACTGAGTTCAAAATATCCGTTTCGTACAAGTTCACTGCACCGCTTGCGTACAGAATGCTGGGTATGGGGCTATGCGACCATTTAGTCCTACATTGTACAGGATGCTGGGTGATCAGTTTAAAAAAAGCACATGTGTTTTCTGTAAGTAACCTACTCGCACTGCAGCAAGACGACTCTGGCCGGAGGTGGCCCAAATGATTGCCGCCAATTGCTAAAATTTAACGTTATGCCTGAAATTTTTGCATAAGTACAGCGGCGCCGACCTTCTAAAAGGGAGTACAAAGGTGTGTTTGTCGGTACGCAATGACAGCGCAACTGTGTGGCACCTTATTGATTAATTTTATACCGTACGTACCTGCTATCCTCTTTACGGTTCGCTTGGAAAACGAATACTTCAAGTATCGATCAAACATTTGCATTTTGCATTCCATTGGGATAACCCTGTGCTACTGTG
Source organism: Paramacrobiotus metropolitanus (assembly GCF_019649055.1). NCBI lineage: Eukaryota > Metazoa > Tardigrada > Eutardigrada > Parachela > Macrobiotidae > Paramacrobiotus > Paramacrobiotus metropolitanus. Next base: position 236,814 of record NW_026570282.1, read on the forward strand.
TATGGTGATGCATTTGTGGATATTATGAATTCGTAAAATTTACCAAAATATCATTGTAATGTAAGTAATCGAAGGCCAATTTTAGCGAGAAAAGGAGACGATTGGATCAGAAGCAATCATGCTTCATACTCGGGTTCGGGAAGGAGATTACACTTCTTTCATCTATGACTCGGTGAGCGTATTTTATTGTTCTTTGATGCAACGGTAATGCGAACAACGTCGATTAATGTGGTTGGTTATTCAGATTGCTGCGGGAAAATATGCGGAAGTGGTTGAGTTCTTGCGTCCGAAGGCTGAACTGGCGCCAATGGTATTGTCGAAACATCACCTGCTCTTTTGGCTTTGGTTTTGTTTGGAATCGTGTTACTGATTAAAATTCTCCTGTTTCATCGTAATTTTTAGTCACAAGCGATCCATTCCGTTCTCGGTTGGTGCTACGTGGCGCTGCAAGATTTTGTCAATGCTGCCGATGCTTACGAGCGTTTAACGACCATCATGCCGGAAAATACTTCCTACTGGATTTGTTACGTTCAGTGTCTGGGTAAAGCTGGATTTCCCAGTGAAGCTATGAAGATCTTGAATTCAATTTCATCACGGATTGAGCCTGTTGTATTACTGACACTTCGAGCTGCTATTCGGTTTCAAGAAGATGAAACCCGAGAGTGTAAAGTGCGTATAAATCTGTGCCCGTTATTTGCCGGGTAAAAATAAGTTTCTTTTGCAATTATCGTCATATTAGAGAAAGTACCATGACACGATAGCAGTGCGTATTTAAGAACAAACAACTGCGTTGGGCGGAAGTCAGATTATACTTGCCGTCTTAAAGCAGATTGGAACATGGAAACATAAAGAGATCTAAATGTTTTATGCAAATGATGATGCACGAATGTTTTCAGAATCTCTTGGAGAAAATATCCAACAGCACGCCAACTGTGCATCATAATCAGGGTTGTGCTTTCTTTCAAGACAAAGAATACAGTGATGCTGCTGCTAAGTTTTCGCATGCCCTCGCTCTGGGTGGATTTCGCGCAAGTACGTGTTGTTCTGAAAATTAATAGTTTTCTTGATGATTACCCGATGATTACCCGTTTTCCTACCCGTTTGTAGGAAAACGTTTGTTAAACGTTTAACTACCGCTAGGTGAATGGATGTGTCTCAAATTTGACCGTTAGCTAACGTTTAACTAACTGTTTTTCCAAGTTGTTAAAATTGGATTATTAATCGCGCAGAGTGAAGTATGTGATATTAAATTTGCTAATTTTTGGTTGTATCGCGACAGAAACCGCATATGCACTGGCTGTGTGCTACTATGAAATGAATGATATACGGCAAGCAGTGAAATACTGCAACGATGTCATCGGGAAAGCCTTGTCCAATAACCCAGAACTGGCACCGCAACCACGAGTTGATGGGGAAGCAATGAAATTCATCCGAAATTCTCCAGCTTTGCAAAGCTCCTTTCTGATTGAAGCCTACAACTTACGGGCAGCGATAGAGCATCGTTCGGGAAATCGTAAGAATATCTCGTGCAGTTGTATTCAACTGTGTCTAATCTAACAGAGAATTCTGGTTATGCTTCGCTGCCACAGTGTGTGAACTTACTTGTATCTTGTTATTCGACTTGAGAAATGTTATTATGCAACTTTCGAGTTTTGCAAAACCCAGATTTGCAATTTCTGATATAAATAGTTTTGTTCTGTGTTTTTATTTTACAGTTCTGTTGGCCAAGGATGAACTGAAGAACATCCCGAACCGTTACGACGAAGACGTGGATCTGGTGACCTTACATAATAAGGCCATTTTGGATAGCGAGGCTGACCCAGAGGAAAGCATTCAGATGCTTTCTCACGTTGTGTCCCAGCCAATTTTTCCGAAGGAAGCGCTGCTAAATTTGATAACACTGTATCTCAAGGAGCAGCACTACGAGGTTGCAGCCGATTTCATGGCGGAAAATATAGAGATTTGCTATACTCAGCTGTCAGAGGTACGTATCCATCCCCCGTGGAAATGTGGATCATATATTATAGCTTAGTGTCAAGCTTACTACTGTATGTGGAGTCTGTGACTCTGTGGACACCGTTTGTAATTTTTATAGGATGCGTACAGTTTTTTCGAAGCGTGTATTATTCTGCAAACGTCACCAGAAGAAGCTTACCTGCGTTTCGAACAATTAATTTCACGCTACCAAGATCAGTTACGGAAACTATCTAACCAAGAGAAGCTGCGCCGGAAGGAAAATGCACTGGATAAAGTAAAAGCAGTCGAGAGTGAATTCGACCAAGTGATTTTGAAGTACGTTCACATTGGCGGTTGGTAAAAAATGCGCGTATTGTAAAAGGTTAATTATGGCTGTGCGACTTATGCCACAAGTTCAGTTTTATTAAAGGGGTCTCGCTTGCCGGGGTGTTGTGGGGATTGTATTTGTAATTTTTAAGGTGTTCGTTTGCTCCGTGGTTTCTACGGCCTATGTAGCATCGTTTCGGTTTTGTAGGTTGCAAGCAGCGGTCATGTCGCAGGCATTGATGTACTGGGAGCGGAAAAATTTCGTACAGGTCGAAAAGCAACTGAAGCGCTGCCATGAATTTCTATCCGACCAAGCGACATGGCGCACTAATATGGCTCACGCTCTTTTTATGATGGAGAACTACCAGGAAGCGGCGAAATTTTATGAAACCATCACCAGGAACCAGTTAACGGATCTGCTTAAGGTGGATACTTCTACGTGTAGTGCTAAAGTGGCATTTGGTTATGGTGCGCTTTCTTTTCATAGGTTAGTCCTATTCTTTTGGCCAACCTTTGTGTCTCATACATCATGATCTCCCGCAACGAGGAAGCGGAAGATATACTACGGCGCGTGGAAGAAGCCGAAGAGCGGAATAAACGCAGTCCAGTGCCGGATGGTGCTTCCGCCGTGGAAAGCAGTTCCTCGTTGTGCTTAATTAATCTGGTTGTTGGGTGAGTTGCAAATTATGTATAACGATTTATTTGCAAATTATGGGATATAATAACCATACTCGTATCGTTGGTTAATGACATCTATCATTAGTAGTTAGTAGTTACGACTGCTGTAGCACTTAAGTGATAAACTGACGATGAATAAATACTGTCACTGCTTATAAAAGCCCGAACATACAACTTGGACATTATTACCTGTTTTTAGCCCTTGTATTGTTTTTTTTTTACACGGCAAAAACGTGAAAATTGAAATTATTAGAACATTTTAAGTGGCTAAATGGTTCGCTGAGACAGATTCTGATTCCAGTTTTTCTTTTAGAACACTATACTGCAGCAAAGGAAATTATCAGTTTGGTATCAGCCGCATATTGCGCAGCTTTGAGCCATCGGTAGCACAAAAACTAGATAAAGAAAGCTGGTCGTATGCGAAACCCGTCATTCTAGCGGCACTTCATAAAATCTCCCAACATGAATTCAACATTGAGCCGGGTGTCATCCAGGAGTGCATCGAATTCCTCAGGCAGTGCGAAGGTAATTTACATATAGTTTGCGGTTTTATTGCTCAGAATATTTGAAAAACTAGTGACCTTGTAGAAATGAGTGTGATAAAACATCTCATGCAATCATGAATTCCATCCCGTTTTCTTTTTCTAGACGTTGGAAAAATGATGCCGCTCGACAATGTGTTAGGCTTAGCAAAACCGACCACAGTTGGAGCAGAAGCCAGAATCTTAAGGAAGCTGTTCCTAAACTATGCTGTGAAATAATCACTGTAGAAACGGTTACCGATGCTGATTGTGGAAACATTACTTAAATAGAACCCGGCGAGCTGTTAATCAGGGAATTTTTTATTGCTAGTCATTTAATATTGCGCACACAGTAATAATGAGTCTGATGCAATTGCCACAAATTATTTAAGGCTTCCAGATGGTTTTGAGCGTCATTAGGAATTCTGAATAAAAGAGCACAGTATTAAACTAATGACTAAAACAAATAAAGATCTTGTGCAGGTTGCTCCAGCATGACTGATTTATAACGAACCTTGATAGGTCACCACCAGTTTATCTGCGAGTCTTTATATATTGCGCAACTCTCGGATTTTTTGCAACTTCGTTGTACACCGCTTTAGTTTTCGGATAAGGGTTGAGAAAAGTCACGGGGACTTTGACGAATTTCCACTCTTTCAGTAAATCGATAGCTGCAGTGTTTTATTGAGTTATGGTTAGGTATATGTGCGCAACTAATTATTCGTTTATCCGGATGTGAAAGTGAAATTAACGATAACTGTTGGTATAGACACTTGAATTCTCATCCTAATAATACTTACGGGTCCACATAATTACTTGAAACTACAGATATGCAGTAGGTTGTGCAAACTGCAAACGTTCTACCATATCGGAACAATTTTACTTATTACAAGAATGAACTTCTGTGATATGGTTTCGTTTGCTGTATTGTAAGACTGCTATCCGTAATACAGTCTTTAAAATTTGAGTTATCGTAATTGACCAACTTACCGCAAAATAATGACAGGTCTGCAATTGTCAGCTGTAAACAGAAAGAGCTTAATCAAAAAATTAATACTTGTATTTTTCAGGGTAGAATTTGTAATTGCTAAAATCATAATAAGAATGAATATTCTAATTGCTAATTGTAGAATTTGTAATCAGTAAACGATTATGCGCACAATCACATCAAATGCGTTCAGTCCAAAGATTTCGCCATAAATAAACCTTATAATGGGTTTAACATAAATTATTTAAAGATTTTTCTCGCGGCTCTACCTGGTTATTATGTTAGCTGTGTGGAAGAGCTTGTAGCAGGGCGAACACGACCGCAGTTTAATACAGTGGCAAAAACATGTAAGTACAAGTACACAGCCTGTACTACGAGTACATACATGTAAGTCAGGATACAGTACCTTATTTCCAACGTTAACAACATGTCCGTTTGATCCATACTGGGTAATAAATTTCTCCATGTTTCGGAAAATTGTCGGTAATGTATCGGTCATGAATATATTGGTAGCATTTTTCTACAAAATTAAAGAAAACAGTGTTCAACAATTTTTTACAACTTGAGATGAATGTTATTAAGAGTTCGTAATCGCTGCCTAGTGTAGGTGCAGTTGCATATGGCTGCAACTCAGCCTGCAAGTGTCATTTGTTGATAACTCTTTTACAATGTTTACGGGGGTTCAATCAACATCATACCGACATAATTAAATAGCTTGAATTAAGAATCGGACGACACACCTTATCGCTTTCGGGGGTATGGAATAAAATCGTTACTGTTCCATCATAAATCTCCAAGGCCTTTTCCACAATTGAGCCGGCCAAAGCTTGTTCCCAGTCTCCACCAGGCAAAAACCCTATATGGATAATTGTTCGCGTCATGTTGCCAGTAAGAGTGGGATGTATTGTACATAAGTACAGATACAATATTTGTTTTAATACTGCACTTAATGTCTTTTTTTAAATGCTGCAATGTGACTAAATGGTATTTGCAATTTCAAATGGATTACAGTACGTTGATATACACGCAAATTTTTCTAAATTTAATGCTTAAAATCTATGAATGAATAACAGAATTTACTGCTAGAACAAACTTTGTTGGAAAAAACGCGTTTAAAATAACAGAGTTCCGTATTTACACTTGCAAGTGCATCTATATATTTGCGTACGGCGCACATAATAATATATTTACGTACCGAAACGTTGTCCCAAAAACCTGATAATTGGTTTGGCCTCTCCTAAAACTTTTCCATCGACCTCTGGAGAAGTCAAATTTTTAAATTAGCAGCACTACGAGTAGCATGGCTTAATAACACTCGCTAGTATTATGGTGCCATGGCATTAGTGCACTACAATCCTGTAATATTAATAAGTTTTTCGGGCATAACAAGATCTGCTGTTTCCTCTCTCGCAGCAAAGTAAACTGGAAAATAAGAAATCCGTGGACACCAATCAAAATTCAAAGTCGTAAGTGGAGTCAGTTTAGCGCAATAGGTATGTTCTTACTTCTTACCAAGATATGGCAGTGTTCCCCAAGGAGTTTCTAAAAGGATCCGCATTACAGTAAATAGTGTAATAAACAAACAAATTAAAGGCGTTTGGAATGCAGGAGTTATTGTGAACATACTCGCTTTGAAAGTTCCCGGCCATTGCGACTCAGTTATTCGAAAGTCAGTAAATTTTTGTCCAGCAGCGGCAAATGTAATCCGCATAAATTCACCGCGACCACGAGAATCAAAATAAACCAGCTTGTAATTATTTGTATGCGCAGGAGTGCCAGCTGAAATTACGGATTTACATAGCAATAAAGTGTAAAAATAGAGAATATTTATTAAACTAGACATTTTCCTTAAGACCGGACAAATGTAACGAAAGCCAAATGAGAAATTGTAAAAACAACACTTTTATGAATTCAGTTTTTAAATGACTTTCGTCGAAGTGTTAATGGTTTTTATAAGTTACGGGGAGGAGAGCGCGGCATAAGATACAGCAACATTCAGTGCATGCAGTTTAGTTTTTCGTTACCCGAAGAGCGAAAGTTAAGGTTGTACACTTTAGGGCTTCGTGGTTTCAGGCGCTTTTTGTGTGTTTTACATTAGTATGAGTACTAGTTAAAATTCACAGTAATCGAAACGCATTGTTGCGGTCGAGATTTAAAATTCTACGTGGTTGCTGGTTAATTACGATACCTCAATCACCTTGTACCGGTATGGACCTATCGGTACCGGTTTGTAGGCGTCCGCCGTGATGGTCTTTATTTACGAGTATTATGTACTTCGAAATTTAATGCCTTTAATGTACTGTACATTGTACGTCTGCGTATACTATATAAATATACGTATGTTCCATACGGTTGATGCGTCTTACAAGTCGGCTTGCTCACCATCAATAAAGTATCCCGTGTATTTAATAAACCATTACAGCCCCAAAGCATTGTCTGACGGCCGCAACTTTTTATGTTTATGCGCGCTGTTTACCGCCGCGCTTTAGACATAACATGGATCATCATTTATGATATAGAATAACGATATCTGATCATGAGTTATTTTAAAGATCAAAGCATGGCGATGGAAAGTGCAAAGAAAAGAAGCTGATTTTGAGTACGAAAATGTAATTAGATACCTTTTCGGCCCGGATGCAAAAGTAGATCGCATGCGTTTATTGTGAGTTGCATTCATTCTGAAATATTTCCTTACGGAAATCAACCATGTTGTATACGTTCTAATAGTACTTATTAATAATTAATGACAGTAAATCAAGTTTAATTAGTAACTAAGTTTTGTGCAGGTCCAGTTCGCCGTTGTTACTTTGCTATTTGCGTGTCTGGAGGTAGTGGGCCACCTTTTCATTGTGGGCAGTCTTATCCAAAACAGCCTTGAGTTTAGGATACGGCGTCAAGAATGCAGCTGGATCTTTGACGAACTTCCATTCTTTTAAAAGGTCAATTGCTAAAAAAACATCGATTTACCTGCGATTCTAATAAGTGTGGTGCACCTACTTCTTCATATTTCTGACGACAGCAAAATTTGGGAAACCGGCAGCCTCTCTACACTTTTGGTAAATTAAAAACAAGTTACCTGCTGCAAATACTACAAAAGATGTAACTCAGAAATTCTTGGAAAAACAGTTTTTGTGGCAAATATATGCTTTGATTCAGTCTATTTGTGTTACATTATGTACATATTTCATTAAAAGCCTAAAATGCTTTTCTGAGAGGCGGACAATAAGGAAGACTTACCACAAAACATGGACAGATCCGCAGTTGTCAGCTAAAATAGAAAAACAACGTAGGATTTAAGTTCGACATACCGTATGATGCAGTGCGAAGTTTTTTTGTTGTGACTACCTTGCTTCCGTAACAATGGCCGTGAGTGCCATGTTGGGTGACGAATTTTTCTACGTCTTTGAGGATTGTAGGGACACTGACTTCCATGTACTCTTTGGTTGCATTAGCCTAATTGTACGCAAAAAATTTCACAACGCTTAACAGGGATGCTCGCGCGCTCCTCACATACGAGTACAACTATTACAATGCGCTAATTGTACGTGAATATTAAGTTACTGATTTTCAAAATGCTTTAATTATGCACAATTCGAGTTGTAATAATACTAGCACCAAACGGTGAATAACCTTTTCGCCATCTGGAGTCTTAAAAAGAATCTTGACCATGCCGTCGTAGATGTCCATAGCCTTTTCCACAATAGAGCTTGCCAAGGCTTGATCCCAGTCTCCACTTGGAAGCAGACCTTTGACAGAGAATGTGGTTTTTAGCATAAGGTCGAAATGAAATATTCGCATGCAGCGATGTTTTTTTTAAAAATGCAACCGGTAAGAAACCGGAAGAAAAACAAGTGCTCGAATACAGCAAGTATTCGCATGCATTGCCTAAGCACCCACGATTACGAAACGAAACCGTCAATAAACTTACATTTTACCGGCAGAAAAGCACGTGCACAAGTACCGATTCAAAGCTCCTTACCGAAACGCTGCCCTAAAAGGCGGATAATAACTTTCGTCTCTCCGAGTGGCTTGCCGTCCACCTCTGGTAACAAAAGATATTATTATTGCGTATAAAGATCGATAAAAAATACGTGAAAAATGTAATGCTGAGCATTCCATAAAAAAAATAGCATTACCTAAGTAAGGCACAGTTCCCCATGGAGTCTCTGTAACGATATGCGTTGATAACCCAACACTTTACTCCTTGTAAATCTGGACGTCGACTTCAGCATTTCAGGACAATACACTTAAATTGCTGCAGTTTCACCAAGCGCCAAAATTCTCAGTTCTTAAAACGGAAATACAGATAGATTTGTTAAAAATTACTCGGTTTGAAAGCCGGCCAGTCTGGGGTTGCTACGCGGTAATCTTCGAATTTCTGTCCAGCGGTGGCAAAAAGTAGTCGAACAAATTCCCCGCGACCGCGTCCATCGAAATATACTAGTTTATAAGTATGCATTTCGGTAGGTGAATCCGATCTGTAGAAACGTAATACGTAAGTACATTACCATTTACCAGATGTTGAAATAAATTTGGTTTAAAGTGGATTGTTAAACTGTACTTACAATTACGTATTTTTTACCTACTTATGCAGGCAAGAAGATGGATTCTATGTCCTATAGGTAGAGACTTTACGGCATCAGTAGAACAATACACAGTATGGTTTCGGGCATTAACGTCTGAACATCAACCACTATTTACAGTAAAACCAGAGCTAAAACAAAGCGGATGTAAATAATCAGTGCACTACCAAAGCCGTTAGCTGCTGGGTTTTCGTTTTACTGAAATATTCAAATCGTAATGCGCAACTGTCAGTCGCTAGTATTGTCATTTTTGATAATCTAAAGTTTGTCACTGCTGTCAGACATTTTAGAAAGCACGAGGTTAGATTTTAAATAAATCTTAAATCTTCCTTACCCGTAAAATGTCTCAAGATTTCGGAGGTTCTGAATTTGGTTCTTCTGGGATTTATCTGTACTATCTATTAACTATACTTCCAGTTCTATCAATGAAAACGTGCAAGACTACTGAACCACATTTAGTATTCCAACCGCCACAAACTGCTGCACAACGGTTTATTCTTGCGACCGTTCTTATGCTTTGGAACTAACACATGTTCAGCTTGCACACAGTTTTTGAGTTTAACGTGCCTGGAACAATATTGGGAATCTGCTTTCACAGCCGGCGGAACCGGTACAGCACAATACGGTTGCTGCATGGTCCTAGCGAAGCCGTCATTACTCGGCGATTCTGCACAATCGTGGTTGTTTATGTACCAGCTGAGCTGTTTGCTCGCCGAATGCTGTACGGCGTTTTGTACGGTGTTCCCAGCCGGTTGCACGTTGCAGCAGAGTAAACATTATCAATTAAAAAAACTATGGCTGCTACATGCGAAGCAGCAAAAAATACCGATAAGTACGGTACTACTTGTACAAAGAAAATATAATAATTATCATCTATACTTGAAGGACCAAATAATTGTCTAACTACAGTGTATTTACATATATCACAGTCTGTTGGTTAGTGCGAAACAGCACTTGTATCTTGCGAAGTTAGCACAAAACGAATTCGAGAAGCTACGTTATTAAACAGGACTTACGTGGCATTAGTAGATTCTGGAGATGAAGCCTCACCAAAACTTATTCCACAAAAAAGCAAAGACTGCAGGGCAATTAAACCAAAATTCCGTAGGGGTCCCATCCTGCAAGGTCACGTTTTTAGCTGCTGTTTCAGTTTATTTGCAAAGGACTTGCTGCACCTACATGCACCTTTTAAAATCAGGTGAACCTGCTTTTTATGTCAAACTGCAACCGGAAAAATGTATCCCAACCCGGACAGACTTGGACCGATCAAATCAGACGTCGATTTCAATCAGTAATCAAAACCGATGCTTGCTTTACGTTTCTGTGTACGCTAAACTGATTAATAATTAGGTGAGTGAAATAGAATTACTGTTATGTGTGGATTACTGCTATATGTCAAGAAATTTATTTTGTTGATCGTCGCAGCTGATGTGTGAAAGTGCATCTCATAATTAAAAACTAAAAAATTTGGCGCAATAAAAAGGAAGAATCCCACAGTTTTGAGTCTAAATTTTCAAGTTATAAGGAGAAATTGCAGGACTTGAGTAGCAGATTTCCCTTTTACTGATAACCAGTTGTCCAGGGATCAGAACTATAAAATTATAATTTATACCGATGTGTGGATATGTGTACGTAGACCCCCGACCGTCTCTAAATTTTGTAAAACTCTTTACGCTTTCGACGTGCAGTAAGCGTCCTGGTTGATTAAAATCGTAATTTAATCGCATCGATAGGTGACTGACAGATCTAACCCTTAAAATATGATAGCATCAGGCGGAAATTCTATGCGTACAGTACAACATTTGATTCTCGATACCGCAGTAATCATTTTTAACTAACAACAGCACGTGAATAATGTCACGTTACTGGCTTAATGCTTTTTAGCGTATCCTGAGAGTTTGTCGTGACTGCGGACTTTGTTCACAACCTCCTTCACTTTGGGGAAGCCATCAATGAAATCCTTCGTAGTTAGATTGAGGAGAAGTGTGGAGTCCAGCACTGGCAAAAGTCCGAAGTTAGATTTAAGAACAAAATTACCAATTATTGCAAATCGTAACTTTCTTCCTCGACAGACAGAAGTAGCTGTTCAATAGCTTTGCTTTTGCCGTAATTAATTGTTAACGGAGATTACATTCCCGTCCTGTAACCGTACCGTTGTAGATTGCAATATCCGCTGCGGTAATCTGTCAGCACAAAACGTAAAGGTCATAGTGGCATTTTAGAAAATAGCAAAGGTAACGTCAAGGTGGATAGGTAATGTAAAAGCTTATGCAAATGCCGTTGGTAAATAAGTTTTTATTCAGAAAAGGTGACTTATTTTACCCGTGTGAAGATCACTGAACATTGTCGCGCCGGGAAAACTGTACTCGTACCTTGTTTCCCACGGTATACCCGTTTGTCCCGTGTTCGGAAATAAATTTCTCCCAATACTTTAGGGCTGGATTGAAAATTTCTTGTTGATATTTTTGACCTTCAGTCGCCTTTATCAAATCAAATGTGCAGGAAATTAAGACAGATGTATCGCATGAAGGTATTTGGGCACCATGGCCACCTTTTGTCCTTCTGGCGACATAACAACTTTTCCCATCGCCGTAAAAATATCGGATGTTGCCGCTACTACGGATTCGACCAGTGCTTGTTCCCATTCGTTTTCTCCAGCGAGACCTGACATTTAAGCAGGAAAGTGTGTACGTTGCATATGCAACGCAATGTGTAAAGTTGTGTTTGCTGACCGTATCGCCGTGCTAAAAAGTTGACAATAGCACTGGTTTGCGCCAGTTTTTGTCCGTCCACTTCCAAAACTAAAAAAAATAGGTTCTGCATTACATATCAACCGCTAAAAGCCTATAACAAGTGTAATTTATTTGCAAAAGCCGTATCAGTTACTTTAAATTGTGGGTTAGATGCATGTTAAAATACTTATTCATGGAATGAGCGATAAATGCGAAAGACGATATTAAGAAATCCATGCATACTTGGCAGCTGTCCAAACGGTGTGTCTAAAAAAACAAAGAAAAAACTGGGATGTACAGTATAATTATTTGTATTATATGAGTACGCGTACCACCACTACGTTAAAACTGAAATATTTGTACATACCAAGACGGCACTTAACAACTGTGTTCTTGATGTATAAGAGACATTATAGAAATGCAAAATACACGTGGCAGGCGTAATTCACAGTTAATGCTAGTTTTGAGAAATAAAGTTAAGTACCTCTCTAGGCCTACGCAGCTTCTTTAGAACCAAACAATTTTTTTTCCTGCGCAGTTTAAGTAACCATATTGTTGTGCAGGAAGGAATCCGCTTCGACTACCGCTTTCTAACTTAATTTGTGTTTGAAATATGCACTACCCCTTGCACTTAAATTAACTAATTATTGTGCTTAAATTAACTAATTTTTGTAATTAGGTGTTGAGTTGGAAGATATTTTTTCCGCTTACTGGATTTCAAGGAGGGCCAGTCTTGGAAAGCCACGGGCACTTCCTCCCATTTTTGACCGATGGCTGTTAGCAGCAGACGTACGTATTCTCCACGGCCTCGAGCACCCTCCCAGTACATCAGTTTATAATTAGGCATTGTGCCGGTATCTGAGCTGAAAGGGTTAACGAATTATTTTTAATTCCACAGATATAATCCGAACAGATTTTAAAAAACTACAAGGTCACCTTTTTTTAGCTAACTTGACAGTTTGATACAGATTTTGCATTACTTGTAGTTATTTTTTTCTTGCATGCCCAAAATTATAATAATTTTAAATTATGATGATAATCATAACCGACTGAAAATCTGACCACCAGATTAATAAAACGAATTTGAAAAAAGCAGTATTTATAAATTATAATTAATAAACAAACCTTTCCCAGCAGAAATACCTGAGTAGCCTGGCTAATGTAGAGGCTGTAGAGAACCGGGAACTTCCAATACTGGCACGAATCGCAAAGTGGATAGCAAAATGCTCGAGCAAACATCATCGCTTACATCGATAACTCTTGGTTTATATATGAAACCTGTAAACCCTAACGACCTTGGTATTCACAAGTAATTTGTGGATAATACCATCTTAATAAAGCTGATTAACCATTGAAACTGTTGGTTTTCAACTTTAAACGATCAGAAACCCCACATTATGCATTAGCTTGTTTTTCTGTTGGTACTGTAATAATTTAATTCAACCTTTCGATACTCCATTGTTCGTATTCGTACGTTATCCGCGGGGCAATGGTGTAGTACCGTAAATATCACTAACAGGCTTAACAAATAAAGTTCGTTAGCTGACGATGGAAAGCTGTTACTGCACGTATATTATGGCGGCTATAGAAATGATTTGCAGTTAATTTTGATTTTGGTATGATTTTGGGCACCATTGGCGCTTCTAAGTGCACTTAACTTTAAAAAATTATTGTTTTTTTCGAAAACGGATGTATAAAAATGCACCAACGTCGTCACCCCATTACGAAAATTACTACTGTTTATAAAGGAACTGCAAATATCAGGTGTAGCCATTCAACATTTCTGTAATTGCTCGGTCTTGCTAAATGTCAAAGAATGACCGTCTTGTTTCCATTGTTTAATATAACAGTGGAAATGATATAGGAAACCGTTATAGGCACCCCCTAAAACGCCCGTTTATTATAGGCACCCCTTTTCACACCCCGTTTATTATAGGCACCCTTTTTAAATTAATATGATATATGTAACAGATTCAGTATTCTCAGATAGTAATGCAGTTTTATTCGGATAATAGTACAATAACTTCTTCTGGCGTCGAGTTAAGTACATCGACAAGCTTAACTCGACGTAATAGGACGATTAGGCAAATCAGCCAGCATAGAGCGAATCAGTTATGCGTCTTCTACTGTGACCAGAAAGTCATCTTTCGCGGTAGTTAGCTCATTCAATGGCTTCCTTCCAAGCCCTTTAAGACACCGTGTGATTTTCTCAGCCTGTAACACTTCTGCCAACCATTCCCTTTGAGCTGAGGCTTTATGAATACAAGTGTTTGCGGGCGATGCTCCAGAGATCAGTTCAGCAATGTAGGAACACACCATAGGGCCGCACTGATAGGACCCCAGCAACTGAAGCTGGACAATTGGAAACTACGGTGACCGGATTCTGTTCGCCACCGTACAGCATGGACAGCTGCAGTTGGACGTGCGGCGACAGCGGAGCATTCATGCTGTTATACAAGCGAACTGTATTCTCGGATGGCCTTTTGTTGCGACATTACAAAATGGTTTGAGCCATACAGGGTCTGGATATATTCCATTCCAGCCGCCAGATCATTCTGTATGCGCTTTACCTCCTGCCCGTCGGGATTGCAGATGGCAAGGTCGCCTGGATCTGCGAGACCGGTAAACCGTCCTGTATTTCCTTTTTGGCATAGATATGAGAAGATGCCGATGACTCTGGCATAGAGCATCCGCCCAACCGCCAGGACATCAGCCAAGTCGCTATCGTAAAGGTTCAGCGGCGCTCCTATGCCGTTTTCACCCTATTTCACGTTCTAATATTCGTAGGACGTGGCCTCGAATGCTGGCTGCAAGCCTAACGCGAGCCGGGCACTTGTTTTGTCGGCTATGAGTGAATGTCCGAGCGCCAAAGCCTTTCTTTCTGTATTCTCTGTGGTGCACGCATTCGTGGAAAATCTTTCTGTACTTAAGGGACGGCTCCAGAGCTTCTCCGGTCTTGAACTTTTCGGACCGTCGTATTGTGAATGTTTGGAAAGTCGCTTCCTGGTATGTCTTAAAGTCTTTCTCGAATTCTTCAAAAGAAGGGTATTCGTCCGTCAGGTCAGCGACATTTTCGAGGGATGGGAATACCGAATCTTTGATCATGGCTTCCGATGGCCCCGGCGCCAGAGGGCTGCTTGAACCCGCCATGATATGATATTTGCAAATTGCCGGTATTGGGAACAAAGTTATTGATACATTTATGTAATATATGAACGTATAACCCTGTTATCTTGACCTCTTGTCCATAGGAAGCTTTTACGGTCATAGTAACAATAATAAACAGTAATAAAAATTTAAAACAGTAATAACAATTTTTTGGAAAATGTAAGTAATATTCCGTTCACATAATTATTTACCATATATTAATTCAAAATGGGTGCCTATAATAAACGGGGTGCGAAAAGGGGTGCCTATAATATACGGGGGTTTTAAGGGGTGCCTATAAGGGTACCCAATGATATATAACAGCAAAATAAGTCCCAAACATACTCAGGTATACGTAATGCTCTCTAATTAAAAGAACAGAAAATCAGGGAAATGACAAAAACCGCAGCAGTCAAAAGAAAGTACAGCCCAATAGAAATGCTTCAAAGAACAAATAATATGTCATGAATCTGTTGTGTAAGTATTGCACGTTAAAGATAATTGACAGAATTTATGATGCACTTCGGCATTTGTATCATCCAGATGTTATTAATTTGAAATTTCGCCCGCGTGCAGATTTATAGTTCGATTTTCGCCCCATCATTCCACCAGCTCATTTTCGAATCTTCAGGTAAGCTGCTACCTTTTCGTTGTGGAGAGCTTTATCCAAAACACCTTTGACTTTTGGATACGGATCAAAAAAGGATGGGTTGGTGATGAATTTGTACTCCTTCAGCAAGTCAAAAGCTATTAAAAAGAACAATTATTATAAATCGCGAAGGTGCAAATAATAACACTTGCGCAGCCGCAGCGTGCGTCCCTACACCGGTGGGGATTTTTCCGTAAGGCCTGGAATGCTTTATTGGTACACAATTTATTGCAGTATAAACCACAAATGCTAAAAGTTAACTGATTCAATAGATATTTCGCTACTTTGTTATTTTACCTGACCTACCCTGATTGCTTATACCTAAGATTTCAGACTTGTAACAAAAAGGCTTTTAGCAAAACTTTCTGAGCTTTATTTAAAATAACAAATACAGAGCACTCCCCATCGTAGTCATACTACCTGACATGTACTCTGTAGATACAAAGACTATCCTTTTTTGATTGATCGATTCTAAGCTTGTATTTGTTTGTATTAAAACTGCATATATATAGTACTGCCGGCCCTACGGAAAATCCGATTTCCCATCACACTTTAATGACACATAAAGGGCAGTGCTAACTTTACACACGCATATCTTAGAAAACAAAAAACCTGATGTAAGGTTTTAATAATTAATAAACAATCCATAAGTTATATTTAAAATTTTACCTTACCGCAAAATAGACAAACATCCGCCGTGGTCAGCTGCAATTAGAAATATCAAATAACCAGATTATACCGAAATTATTTTGACATCATGTTATAGATTGTTAACATTTTGTATCCAGAAGGTCTCCTTTAATGTTCGCTTCAATTTCTAATAATTGCTTGTGATATAGTGAACGCTAGCTCCAAGGACAATAAAAGGTGTACAAATTGCTCATTTGCATTGTACTGTGGCGCTATGTACCGACCTTGCTGCCGACGCAGTGGCCGTGGCTGCCATGCTGCGCAATGAATTTTTCCAGATTCTTCAGGATATTTACCAACTGGACCTCCATGTACTGTTTAGTGCCAGCAGGCTGTAAAAGCGAACAAGGTTCTAAACCATATTTTACCATCATCCACAAGTGTGCAGCTAACGTAACAATCGTTATTGACCTTTTCCTCGTCCGACATATGATAAGCGATTTTTTCCATTCCGTTGAAGATATCCATGGACACTTCGACTACAGAGTCCACTAGACCTTCCTCCCAGTCACCACTTGGAACCAGCCCTTAATATGGGTGGCATAATTAATTGCAATTTGCCGCGAGCTTTAACCGGCACATCTAATTCGGAAACACTTCCGACCTACCATAGCGGTGCCCCACAAATCTGATCACGGATGTTGTTTGTGCCAGTTGCTTTCCATCAACCTCTGTAGTAAATGGGCATCTTATTTTTTTTTATGCGTGCACAAACAATTTTTTTGTGTAGCTCTGTTCTGTACTTGAGTGTTGAGCTAACAGAACTATGTACTTACAATATATTTACAGTAACAAAACAAGGCACTGCTCCGAATTTTGTTATCGGTAAAAATTATTACGCTTCGTAGTAAACCGCAAATTATAGCAAGTTAAATTATGTCCATTAATTAGCTGTAATTATCTTATTTGAACGAGCGCGAATTATGCAGTTTTCCTCTACAAGTACCTAAAACTGGGCATGTTCCCCAAGGTGTGTCTGTAAAAAAATTATAATAAGTAAACTGCAGAACATTTGAAACCAGATCTCTGGTTTTCCAATTTGCGATACCTACTAGGTTTAACTTGCGGCCAGTCACCAAATGCAATCCGGTTGTCTTCAAATTTTTGTCCAGCCGCGCCCAGAATCATGCGCACAAACTCTCCCCGGCCACGCACATCGAAATACGTAACTTTGTAATGAGGCATTATAAGTATATCGGCTTACAACGTTTAAGCGAACAGAGAAAAACTGTTTTTCAATCTTCGCTTCAAACAATGCGGTTTAGCGCTTCTTAATTTATTATACTGCTGCAATACTGAGCAAAATTATTAGATTATACAACTCTAATATGGCAAATAGTCGTGTGGAAACGGGCAAAGAAGAAGCGAAGCTATGTGTAATTGAATATGGATAACTGCTAATCCGTATATGTCGCTTCCGCTTTATGCATTGGGTTCCATACGCGCATGCGCATTTGCCCTAGAATTTCGATACCTCCTATTTGTTATCCTTTCCACTTTCTCACTGTGCCTATAATAAATGGAATCAAGTTCCAGGCCAGTCATCACGTTTTTATTTGGTAAATGGGATTTAACACCGTTGTGAAAATTGTCGAATCATGCACCTGTGTGTTTGTTCAGTGTGCAGAACCGTTATGTAATGCACTTCACAATGTAAATGCGCGGTGTCCCATTTGCCGGCATAAGGTTCCTGACGGTATCCAGTGACTTAAGCGTGAGATGCCGGCTACAATTTAAGTGCGAGTGTAACGTTCTAAAATAATATCAGACGGAGAACATTTGCCGAGACACCTTCCTGAATTGAACACCCATGGAATTTCTAAGGAAGAAACTGGCTTTGAAAATAGTATGCACATTGTCTCACAAACACAGATTTTTCTCAAATTAATTTACAGAATTTGTACCTACAACAGCGAGAAATACGTATATTTATAGTGTATTAGGGTATTGTGATATTTTGGCGCGCCAAGCAGTTAGCTGTTCATGTATGGTTAAAAACATTTAAAAAGATGCATTAGGTCTTTCATTCAAATAAGCAGCAATTCTTGGTTGAGTTTTGACACTTTTAAACGCTGCTTTGACGCCTGGATAATGTTCCAGCGACTGGCTATCGAGAATGCCATGATGAAATAGATTGTCCAACACTAAAAAGTTAGTGCCGTTAATTACAGAGTCTGAAAACTATGTATTATAACATGACGTTATTCAAGAATAATTGCGAAATTTACCACTGAATATGGCGATATCCGCAATGGTCATCTAAAAATAGTAATACTTGATATTTACAAGGGCTGCAAGAGTCTTTTGAAATTAATATAACGCACATGATTTCCCACGGTGAAACCATTGTTGCCGTGCTGTGATATGAAGCGGTCAAAGTTAGAAAGTACGGAAGGGACTGTCACTTCTTTGAATTTGTGCACTGCGTCTGCCTGGAAATAAACTCGAACTTTTGTTAAGTTGTCTTTGTGGACTTTCTTTTGTTATATACTTCTGAAGTACCACAAGCGGACAGTTTCGACATGAAATTAACAATTACAGACAAAACTCTATTGTATGGTATGTGTAAATATTCAAGTCCAATCTGGCCACTGGAAGTGTTGGACGGTTATACTTCTACATATGTACTGTATTACCGCTGTTTAAACAAATTTTTAAAATTTTGTTAATATATAATCTCATAAATAAGATAAAATAAGTGCGACTCGTAATAATAATAAACGATTGAGATCCACTGGTATCGAATACCGAACCACGAAGTGATGCAATATTATTTGCGAACAGAATTTTACACTTACCTTTTCAAGGTCATTTCCTTTGAATTCTCCTATATGTAAAATTTTTGCCAAAAAATCAGATGCAGCCTCTATTACTGAGTCCACGAGAACTTCCTGCCATTTGTCCTGGCCCGCTAATACTGGAAAAAATAAGTTAATATTTGCTACAGTGCATGGCGTTCGACCTGAAAGGTTAGAAGTGCTAAATTAAAACTGATTATTATCCAAGTGTTTGTAGCCGGCTTGTCAGACTAGGTATTACGATGTACATGTACGAATACATACATACATTGTAAATTAAACCATTCCATTCAAGTAGATTGTTATTAGAAAATTGTCCATACCTCAAAATCATATTGTCCCTATATCAATATGTACTGCGAAACTTACAAAAAGATCGCGCCAGGTATCTCGCGATAGCATTTGACTGAGCGACAGTGCGGCCGTCAACTTCCAGCAAAGGCAAGGTTCCCCAAGGTGTTGCTGAATTAACACAACTGGCTTATATAACGCCTATACTCGTATCTAGTTATTATTTTGAAATGTTATTTACAGATAAAAACTTATGGTGCTTGACAATAGAAATGGTAATTGTTAACGTTGTTCGACGTACTTGTCCTAAGTGATGGCCATCCCATAACGTCGACTCGGACATCTTCAAACTTCCTATTAGCAGCAACAAATGTTAACCTCAAAAGCTCGGCCCTACCGCGGCCATCGAAGTAGACTAATTTGAATGACTGCGGCATAATTCGCTCACAAGACTTACTAAAATTATAATGTTTTTATCAGTACTAGTTTAAGTAAAGTAAAGTTTTTGTGTAAGTTTATAACAAGAATTCAGCACGCTGTACACTCATGCAGACATTGTACAACAACGAGGCATACACGTTCAAACCCTAAATCAAAACTTCCGGATAGCCTGCACCTTTCTTGCTGTTCGTTTGTACGAGTATCATAGTTGCAGCAATGCAACTTTATAAGTTTCCGTAACCGCCGATCTTTTGAAAATACCGCTCTAACACTGTTGCTATTATCCTCCTTAGCCGGTAAACGTTTCAGGGGGACCATCTTTTGAGTGACAAACACAGTACTTTGCCTCTTATTGTTAGAGGTAGAAGTACTGACGAGTACAGATCTGTACAAACGCCGTAATGGTTTTTGAGATTTTCATACCATACTTACGAGTATATACAATACATGCATCCAGCAATAAGTGTCCCAGCGTTCAGTGGATGCACTAGTCAATACAAAACGTGCGCGCTCCATGCCGAATTTAGAAAGCCACATTTCTTCAAGGGTACAAAAAATGCAAATACCGGATAGGAAGATGCATTTTTCAAATTTGTTTGCCCAAGTTTAGAATGGAAACCGTTCTTCTTTATTCACGTTCTTCTTTATGTTATACGTGATCAGAAGGGCGGAGCTAAAGCAGAATATTATTTTTCTGTTGGCAAACTTGCAAAATTTCATCTTAATGCGATGCTCTAAAATAACCCTCTTGTCACGAAATCCATCCAGATCTTTTGAAACCGATGACCCGAGCGGCTATAAATTCTATAATTTCCTTATGAGTATTTGCCGGCGGATTTGACGCTGGTCCAATTGACAGGGCATTGGCTAAAGTTGATATATAAGTTGGCAGATCTTCTGGAGTTCGTCGTGCTAGAGAAGATAAAAGATAAATTTTCATGTATTGTACCTTTTTCATCTTTATGCCATCAACCATGGTAATAAAATTTGGTAATAAATGTTTCACAGTATGCATATCGTTTTACATTGATTTTAGTGTTGTGAACATGCGCCTTGTTGTACCTAATGGTCAGTCTTACTGGTAGGCCTACGGTAGGTAATACAAATACAACCTTCAAGTGTTTGCTTATAATTATGGGAAGGAGGTACGGTACTATAATAATAACTGTTCTCATGATCAGTAACACATTAAACTCATATTTCATGCAAGGCAAAAGCATTTCGACTTAAATCATCACCTTCAGTGTATATCTGGTTAATTTTTTCCTTTTCCGCCGCGAACTCTTTTTCAAAGTTAAAAAATTCCAACTGTGGAGAAGATACATCCTCAAACACTGGCGCATATACAGCTGGCTGGAGTAGAGGCAACGTTCCTTCAAATTTCGGAGCAATTAATGTTAAAGGCTGATTCGGAACACTTAATTTGCCGTAAGCTTGCAGCACTTCTATAACCCGCGTTAAGTCTGACAGCTCAAACAGCGTATCAAAAACACTGGATAACTTCATTGAAGAATTTTCCGTGGCTTCTAGAACCGGAAATACCGACCGCGAGTTCTCTCCTATATCTAATACGGGCTCCGCTTCTGGTAAATCCGATTCGTCAGGCAAGAAACGCGGCAACTTCTCGGCCGTCAACAGAGAAAAAAGTCGATCCAAGAGGAGCAGATTGTTCTCCTTATCTATGTAGTTATCCGTGAACGTCAATCCCGAACTAAGAACCATGACCTTTCCTCCTTTTGGAACCGATGCAAATGCACAAATTGGTTGATGCATTGGAAAACATGCGGAACCGGTTGTTAATAGTGGTACAGCCGGGGATTTCACTTTCAGTGTTGTCCCATAGGGAAATAAAAAGGACTGCTGGTTCTTTGTATCAGTAGACTGGCTGGCGGACATCTTCTGCAGATATCCGTCGCTGATCAAAGCTTCCTTGGGAATGAAGTATTTTTGGAAAACCCCTCGAATAACGCTTTCCATACCAAGCGCCATGCCATATTCCTCCAGTAAATAATTGATGTTTGTGCGGATAGGCTCTTCGCTATCCTCTCCCAGCCAAAAGAACATACTGCCACCGGCATCTAGAAAGGATTTTAGTAAATTAAATTCAGCAGTGGAAAATTTCCTTTGCGGCGATGCGAAGATCACATAGCGGCAACGTGACAGGAATCCTTCGCGAAAAATATCTTTGGATGTTTCAATGCTCCATTTTTGTCGCAGTCGTTTGGTGAGAACCTTCAGTCCATTTTCAGGGGACACTCTTTCGTTCTTGGCAATGGAAAAAACTATTTCTAACTGCTGAGAGCCCATTTCAAAGATCCCGGATCGTCAGTACTAGTTCCAGGAGGCACCAATTCTTTGCTGATTAGTCATTAGTGAATATAAGGGAGTTTCGTTAGAAAAGACAACTGGCAACACATATGTAACATACAGATCAACGGGAAGCAATTTAGCACAGAAATATAAGCTGAAGTTCAATCAATAACTCACCTGGTTTGCAGTGAATGCTTCTTGCCATCATCGTGTGGCTTGCGCAGATGCTGTACTGTACTACGTAGAGTACAAAATTAAAGCAGTTGTATATATGCAAATGCCGGCATCAGAAAGCCGTCGAACAATCATCAGATGTTCCGTCGAAAGCCGTCGAACATGTCAGATGTAACTCCATTGCATGCATAATGTTACGATATACAATAAAGTATTATGTGAATATTGCTGCAGTTTTGTTTTGCTTTAGTTTTAGAAATTAGGCGTGCAGCATATGTGCAGTTACACATAAATCGCAAAATAAGCTGTTAAGGTTATCAAAAGAAATGTACATTGTTTTTTTAAACTATTAAATTTACACAAGTGTTTCTGGCTGCTCTAACCGTAAGTTAACTGACTGACTAGGTAACGTTAAGTGGCTGCAGTATAATGTCTGGTTGACCGAATGTGCGTCGTTAGGTAGATAAACTGTTAACTATTATCAAGTACTTACTATAGTGTGAGACCTATGGTAAGTTCTTGCTATAAATATTATTAACCAATGACAGATAAGCCGAGCTGATAAGTACTGTAGTTTTTTGACAGAAAATCTAATCAGAAGTGATAAACTAGAACAGGCAATCCACTTATCAATGACAGTTAATTATGTTTGATCATAGTACTGCTATCAGGATAGCGCGCTAACGTATGTTATGTTTGTATGCATTTGCTAAAACAGGTGTTGTGCGGACTCTCGATAATAAGATAATTTCGTTTAAAAACAATATTTTTCCGTTAGGAGTTCGTATGGATGAGTGAAATAAATTAATCTGAACCTCTGCTGTAAGCATCTGAATATCCACCAGTTTGAATCTACAATATTTTGTTTCTAACGATAAAATCTGTGGATTGCGATCAGGTTTTAAAAAGACTCAAAAATTCTGAATATTTTTCTTACATCAACGGTGTTCCTTTTCAGGCAGTGTGTCTGTCTATTTGTTTAGCCAACGTTTTGATAAACGATAAATCCTAACATCAGTAAAATTATTTTGTCGATTGCAGAATATGGTGCTGGGGCTTCCCTCATTACTGAAAATCGTCCTCACGGGTTTGTTGCGTTGCATAACTTTAGTTTATTTTTCTGTTTTCAGTTTAGTGTACCAGTGCATTGCACTTTCGATGCCAAAGCTTAAAAAAGTCAAAATAATTGTGTAATTAAACACTATATCACTTTACTGTTGCAGTTACAACATCCGGAAAAATCAATGGAGAGCATATTGCCGAAAGACCGACCTTTGAACACAGTTTTGTTAATGATACCAGCGGCATTGTTATGACAAACGGTGGATGCTACCCAGGATGGAAAGAATATGGTAGGTATGTGACAAAAGCAGCCTGAATATTCAGCTTAAATTAAATTGGGCTTTTTTTGGTATTGGAAGCGAGTAAATATTTTCTAAACTATACCAAGCTCAGTAAAGGTTCAGCTGCTTTACGGAAGAATCCACGGAACCAAAAAAACTTTGAAGTGTTTTACTTCACTCAGGAGACTACTGCTACTTCTTTTCCGGCAACACTACAAACAACTTCGAGGGAGCTTATAACAGTTGTCGTACTGCATTGGAAGCCAAACCGGGAGCGCCCGTACCAGATCTGGTGTCCGTAAAAAACTCCGTGGAGAATGACTTATTGGTAACTATGCTGAAAAATTTTGGACCGGCATTTTGGATTGGTCTTCGTCAAAATCAGTCCTCAGGATTTCTTTGGGCTGATGGTCGACCGTACGTTTTTTCCCACTGGGGAGTACAGGAGGACCAAGCGACCAATCTGGTGAGTTGATTACGCGCTGTTATCATCTGCTGGTCAAGCGGTCTCTTCTGCGATTTTCCGTACAACGGTAACTGCTATAGACAGATATTTCTATGGTTTAATAAGTTCAAACATCTTCGAATTGTTTCAGAAACAATCTGTTACGTGTATTGTTATAAATAAGAGTATTTAAAGTTGTAGTCAACTTGTGCAGCGCTGATGAACGAAGACGCTCAAACCGGATTCTGGAGGAATCGGGACTGCAGCGAAAGCAACGGCTATATTTGCAAAGCTGCAAAAGGTATAAATGTATTACACATCTGGTTTATTTGTGTTTTTCTCCGGTTACTCAGATTAAAATTTCAAATTAACCAGATTCGCGATTGCCGTCCACGGTGCCAGATGTTGATTTGCGCTGCCCAAAGGGCTTCCGCTACAAGAATGACATTTGCTTCCTGGTTAAAAAATTTAGAGAACCGGTCAGTTGGGATGAAGCCGACACAAAGTGTCGGCTCTTTGGTGGCGTTTTGGCTACTATCCGGGATATATATGAAAATGCCCAGTTTCGCGTAGCATTAAACTATCTGGACTCTTCTGACACCGCTAAAGCATGGATGTCTACGGGAGCTGAAAATTTCCGCCCGGCCAACACCAGCCGCCAGCAGTCTTTTCCCGGTTTGCTGGAGTCATCAAAGAATGTTGAATCCTTTCATGACCGAACGCCGTGTGCGTATATGCACAGCGGTGGCAAATGGTTTATAACATCGTGTTCCAACAGTTTCTTATACGCTTTGTGTGAGAAACGTTTTGGTGCGTACTGGCTACAGCCACATTTTGCAGCTACCTGTGTTAGAA
This sequence comes from Paramacrobiotus metropolitanus, assembly GCF_019649055.1. Taxonomy (NCBI): domain Eukaryota; kingdom Metazoa; phylum Tardigrada; class Eutardigrada; order Parachela; family Macrobiotidae; genus Paramacrobiotus; species Paramacrobiotus metropolitanus. The sequence goes on from NW_026570282.1 coordinate 261,742, forward strand.
CAAATATTTTTCACTTGTTTTCAGACGAAGAAATTATTGAAGATTTTAATTTAACAACAATTACACTATATCCTGCGACAAGTGACGGATTTGTGAATACGGATAACTTCGTTTCCGGTCCCATTATTAGAACAACGGAGGTGGCGCCCATCGATGATCCGTATCCCGGACTGACAGCCGCAACCATTTCATGGATTGTTTTCGGCTTACTGCTTTCGGTGGGCTTCGTCAGTTTTCTGATTTATGTGGTCTACACAGGAAGGAGTATTTTTGTTACCCGATACCTTAATCGAGTATCAGGAAGGATCAAACGAAGCTTTTTAAATAATATGCGTCGACATCGCAGCACTGACCGCAATGAACTAACTCTACAAGATATTGTGATTGTGTAATTTAATACTTCTACTCGTAATTAATAACCTTCAACTGTTTCGTTCTTTTACGATTAAATCCGTATTGGTAACGATACATTTATATCTATATCGCAGTTTTGTTAACAGCAGTAGTCAAACGAAACTAATGCAGGAAACCGAAAAAGTAAACAAGAAGGGGAACAGATTTAGCGACTGATCGAGGGAAGAATTTTTTTATTTTGCGTTGTAATACATAAATGTTGCTCGTTGGCAAAGTATTACAAAAAAATGATGAGAGCTTAGTTTTATTCAGAAAAGATTTTTAAAATTCGCTTGATCAAGTCAAACTAATGTAAGAGGAAAAGATCAAAATGTGCCCTTTGAAATTAACTATACTGCATTGGTACCTGACTATCCACAGCAAAATCCCTGAATAAAAATTAATATACACTGCAAATTATCTTTCCTTTACAGATTGAAAATGATTGAAAATAATCGTTTTGCTGACTTCGTTAATATTATGATTACAAGAAACAGCTTCGGCTTTGCCTCCGTGTTTCTTGTGATCCACGGCCGGTTTGAATGGAGAATTCGTTAAGTTCATTAAATGTATTAACAGCCTTAGCAGTTATTGTACAGCGTCTTGAGGAAAGACTCTAGAATCTAGATTGGATTGTTGATGGGTCCCACCAAAAAATTATAAGTTTAACCACGCATAGACTGGACTGTGATAGAAAGAAGCTCGGTCACTCTTGCATCTAAAGATTCTCATTGGAAAGGGGTGGTAGTTCGGTACTCACTCGTTTGGTGATTTTTCGGGTAGGTTCGGTCACTAACTCGTCCAGTGATTCTCGCAATGGTGGTAGCTCGGTCACTCACTCATCTCTCACTGGGTAGTGATAGTAGTTTGGTCGCTCACTCGTTTAGAGATTTTTCTTACTGGTCAGTGGTGGTAACTCAGCCATTCACTCATCCAGAGATTTTGCTCCCTGGGCAATGATGGAAGTTCGGTCACTAACCTGGCTTCCGATTTTTCTAACTGGACAGGGGTGGTAATTCCGTCACTCAAGCGTTTGGTGTAAATTTGCGCTGTTGATTAACAGAGACTTATTTCGAGTTCAGCTTGTTTAGAACGCTTTAAGAAATTCGAAAACTTTTTCTTTTTTGCGTATTTAGTTCCGAATAGAAGTTAAACATTATGGAGAACTAGTGAGTAGCCACATATTAGTAAATGCAGCTGTAGTGAATGTTTGAATCTAGCAATATCAAACTACCCGATAAACTTCCAGCACTTGTAAGTACGATGAGAACCTTTAAATAGCGTATAAAAGTGCCGACAACTAAAGCCGGAAGGCTAAATTCTTAATAATTATGCGTTTGGTGCCGCACGAAAATAAGTACAATTTATTTATTTTTCAGTTTAATTAGTGTAATATGTCAATTTATGTTATGTAATGTATCCAGGCATTATTTTTATGTCCCAAGGTCACCTTGAAAGTGGATTGGATCGTGTGCGGCGTCGTGCCGACACGATTCTGGTCGAACGAATTTAAAAACGAAAATCATATGAGCCAGTTGTGGACCGAGGTCGATCTATTGGCGTGGTCAGTTTTTAAAAAAATCGTTTTGATTATTGAGATCTGAAAACTATGGGGCGCCGCGCGTAGTATAGATGTTGTACGTAATTAAATGTAATTACTGCGAATCTAATGGATTTGGATAAATTATTTCCGTTCTTAAATGGTTTTAAATACAAGTTCTACATATTATTTGGTTTTCTTGGCGTTCACAGCACATCTTTCTGTATGAGTTGTGAAGAGCGACTTAAAAGAAAACCGTTACTGTATTTATATCGCTTTGTAATAATTGGGCAGCATGTTGTTGGGGTCCAATACAAACGCCATAGAAGTATACAAACCGCTGAATATTTGACGATACTTCTATAGATACAATACTATGAACAAGTATAGGAAAACATGTGCGGTAATTGTGTATTTGTGTTTAAGTTTACAGTTGCTCACAGTTATATTAGCTACTTCTAAAGAATGTTCCAGCTACTAATAAACTTTTGTCCGCAGGAATTTCGACGCTGGAAATGGGGTTAGGATTTTCCAGAACAACAAGTTAATTATGAAAGAATTATGATAAACTTATGACCGCTAAAGCAAACAGTTGCATTCCAGCGATATTAAATACCGCCTAAAGTATGGACTTTTCTGTTCAGTATGGTCGCTATGGTGTGGTTTAAACTTTCTAAATCTGTTGTCACCATTATACGAGTAGTGCAGAAGAAGGATGTGGATTTTGGTTGCATGATCACCCCATATTCACAAGCAGTAGATGCGTGTAAATTATTCTATTATTTTTAATATTTGCAAGATATTTTAATAAGCATCATCAATGCACTAGTTTATCGAGCACCACGAGAAGAACAGTATTGTCTAAACGGTAACGCTGCACAGTCGCTAAAATTCAAACGGTAGAAGCATAATGGAAAAACTAAAATTCATATCTGAGCCAGCTTGCAGACTTGAACGACTGTATCTTGTACATTTTCATTGTAATATGTACCTGGTTCCGATAAAGATTTCTCAGAAATGTATTATCGCATGAATGTAGCAAGAACGGTATGTACAGGCGTACGAAGGCACGTTATCATATTTTGGCTGGATTTTCGGCTTCTTTTGTGCCGCTTCTGTTATACATTGTACGAGACATTGATACTGGTTTCTTGTCAAAAATTTTAGTTTTAATAATGTTTTCACATCACCGTTAAGTCAGCGTTCCCGATTTATGGCAGCCGACATTGTCTGAAGCGACCTTTCGTATGCCGAAGTTGAACCACAGTATTGTTGTCGTTAATTACCGCAGATAGCAAATCAAAAGACTATCAAAATGTTTATACTGCAGTTAGGAAGAGAAAACAATTACGAACTATTAGAACTATGCCTAAGTTTTTATAACAGCTATAAACGTTTACTTAGATTAAATTTGTCTGATAATATATTGTTCCCATTATGGTATACAAAATTTTACGTCTGCATTCAGCTTACTGAGAGTCTGGACACACTAAAAGCGTTGCAGCCCACTCATTTGCAAGAGTTTTCTGCTGCGTTTCTGTCACCTTTCATTTAATCAGATCCGTGCCACCGCATGTTATGTTCCAGCTGTGAACTCCATTTTACAGTCATCAAAGCATGATGTTTTAACGACATATTATACAGTAATTTCTCCCTGCCACATTATGACGTCGACGTTATTCTTAATATTGTCGAGCTGTATAATTCTTACCGGTAAAAGCGATAATTTCACGCAGCGGTACAAACCTTACACATGTCTATTCACCAATTAAATTCTACAGGATCATCCGTACTGGGATCGCAGTGTCCCGGACAGGACTGGTACAATCGAAAAGGCACCAAAGACTGTTATTATATTTTTAATCCTAAGACGTCGGGAGACGAGGCCTTTAACGGACCTAATGCCGTTAGGCTGTATTTTCGCGATGCAGTTCGGGAGTGTCAAATGCGAGGGGGTCAGCTCGCAACTTTTGACACGTATGACGAACTGGTACAGAGAAAGCCGTTTCGTGCAGTCTGAAATGATAATATTAATTATTGCCATCACTTACGGTTAGGTTTTACTAACACGCTTTGTATTCACCTTTCATGGTTAATATTTTTCCCTTCTTAATATTGTACAAACTTTAACGAACACGTTGTTCAGAGCAAATATACACGCGTTCTTGCACTAATTTGCTTAAAGAAATGGGTCGAAGCCAAGATCACCGACAAATACGCCTATTTTTGGATCGGATTGACCTTTGAAACGTTAACCTGGAGCTGGACAAATGGCAATATCACAAAGCCGTATTCCGATATCGGATTGTAAGCGTGTATTTATTTTAAAGTTTTTGTAAGTTCGTCACGCCAACTCGCCTGCTTTTCTATTGTGTAAGTTTTCTACAGTACTAGTAGTGGTGCATTGGTCGCTGAATTAATGGTCGGAACTAAAAAATTGCTTACTGCAAGTTATACAAAATATTAATATTATTGTGATCTTGTAAAACACCAGTGCGACGGTGCCGGTTACCGATTGCGATTCCTGTCGACATTGGCTTTCACGGGCACTGACTGATTTTACTGCCTGTTTGGCACTCTATAGAAAGCCTAGCCCGACGGATCCAGATACTGAGGATGTGGAGCGGAAAAAGCTATATCGTGGGACTATCACATATATCCCCAATTCAAAAGAAATCGAATTCCGATCCATGGTGGGTGACGGGACTTCTAACGGCTACATTTGCAAAGGAGCTTACAGTAAGCCTACTTCCAGGAGCATCTCTCTATCTGTAGACGTTAAGCTAGAAATAGGCAAAACGAACTGTCGCCGTCACGCAGGTTCCCGACCGTGGTGCAAAGTGGAAGAGGGCTGGATTTACTATGGCGGGAAATGTCATAACTTTTATCCGTTCGGTGAAACTTTTCGCGAAGCCAAAGCAACCTGCGAGTAAGGGTTTCATCAAATATGTGCTAAATATGCAGGAAATACTGTTACATTAGCAAAAACTTTCAGGGCGGAAAACGGAAATATAGCCGTCATAAGGAGTGATTTGGAAGATCAGCGCATGAGAGACTGGTTGCGAGATCATGTCGAAGAAGAAAAAGGCTGGATTGGTATCACGATCCCTTCCAAGACGGCCAGCACCACCGTGAATGATGTAAAATGGTTGGATGGCACACCGATTACGGGTACTCCGGTTAATCACTGGGCCGGGCCCAATCTCACCCACGTTATTGAGTAAGTAATTGTGGGAGTGCATGTGCAAGGTCCTGCAAAGCCGAACGTATTCTGTACGGGCCAACGGAATTATTATTTGATGTATCGTGTAATGTATTTCTATCTGACGATAAACAACTAACGCTTCACTGACATGCTTCAATAATGTTGAGGTATCAACTGACAGATCACAATATTAAATAATTTATAGTAGATTCAGTTGCGTACTTTAGATCGTTGCCCAATGGAAAATCGTACTGCGGTTTACTTCACACAAAAGACAGTGTCTGGCCATCGTACTATGATTATTGGTGGGGCATGGATGAGTATGAACCGGAAGTTCATGAATGGTCGTTTTCTCCTGACTGCGATCAAGAGCTCCCGTTCTTTTGTGAAGCACCACGCAGTAAGTGCCAATATGGTTAGTATCTAGTGCAATCTCCTGATAGATTAACATTTTCAGACTTATGTCCATATGGCTGGAATGAATACGAGAATGACTGTTACAAGTTTGTCCAGGACACACTCCAGACCTTCGAAAAGGCACGAGAAAACTGCCAGAAATTGAAGGGCGAGTTAGTAATGGTTAAAAGGTTAGCGGAGCTAAAAAAGAATCAACCAAGGAAAACTGTTCCCCAATGGTACTCGACTAAAAGACCTGAAAATCGATCATTTTATTGTTAGTGGTGTCGTGCAAGGCTTCATAGAAGCTGTCATCGGAAGCGAACATCTTAGAGAGGACTTGTGGATTGGATTACAAGGTCAGCATATAGCATTTTAATTGCGTATTGCATAATCGAGGGCCAGTACAGTAATTACATCATCTCAGATTCTTAGTACCAAAAATACTCGTATATTTTTATAATATGATAGTATTACAGTGGGAAACATAAGCACAAATAGTAGCAATAAAAATTCGGTGACAAGGTTTTTTTGGGACAGGTGTAAACGGACGTTACAACTGGATTGACGGATCTAGTGTGGAGTACCAAGCTTGGAATGGATCGATGGTAACGCCGGAGCAGGGCAGTAATACTAACGTCTGCGGCTACGCTCAGCGCGCTGGATTGAATGGTATGGAAACTGGGATTCTTGTTCAGATTTGCTTTACGAATTTCTTGTCCGTTTTTAGCTGCTGGGACCGGAAAGTGGGCAGTTTCGGTATGTTCACAACCGAAGGGTTATATCTGCAAGACGCCGGCATCCGCAGAAATTCCCGATGAAGCGATCATCCATCGTAGGTTTCAAATATTCCTTATTTTCTCGAAAAAATATTATTCTGATTCGGCACACACATGAAATTTGTTTTATTTTTTAAAGATACTTCTTTACTAATGACACTAAGCGAGGATTTGATTGGCATGGTTCATTTTCAGCTCCGGTCACTTGTGACGCACCGTTTACAAAGTATCACGAAGGGTGCTACTTGTTGGTCAATGAGCAAAAGAATCGAGATGATGCTCAGCGTTACTGCCAAGAGCGATCGTCCGTGTTGGCTTACACAACTACTTTCGGGGAAAACGTGTGGATGAAAAGTAAAGCAGCGCACAAAATACGGTAAAATGCTAAACTATAAAATAATGACTTTAGAACAAATTGCCAAGGATATTTGGCTGGGTATTCGGCGAGAAGGTCGAACGGGAAGCTTCCTGGAATTCCATTACAGTGATGGAGAATATGTAAGGAAACTTCGATAAACCTCTTAATACATCGCATTCTTTATTCTTGATTATGTCTGCTTAAGTGCGTGCCACTTTGATTTCTGTTTTTGTTTACTGTTTAGATGGGGCCAGGAGGATTTAAGAACTTCTACTATGCATCTTACACAAATGACAACACGCCGTGTGTTGTCATGGCCAGTGAAAATAACCAGTTTTCCACTGATTCCTTGTTTTCTACCGGTCCCGAGTTAGGAGAATGGTATTATGCTGCATGCACCGAACAGCGGGAGTTTATGTGTTATCACCCCGGAAGTAAGTTTGACAAATGCCGCGAGTTCCATCATCAGTATACTACCTAAGTCGGCGAATAATGCAGTGCTTAATACGCAGATGCGCTTTGAACGGTTCGTATACAAAATTAAAGAAGTGCTTTTCTTGTTATAAACAGCGCCCATTGAAAATCCCGATCTTGAACCAAATCATTCAGACCCTCTTTGTGGTGCCGGATGGTTCCGTAATGGTGACAACTGCTACCACCTTAACCCCAACCCTTTACGATGGCACCTGGCCAAACAGACATGTCAAAACCTGGCTATCAATGCTGACCTCCTGTACATCACCACCAAAGAAGAAGAGCAGTTTATCAGTGGTATGAGCATTATGTAACCGTAAATACTGTGGCCTGAACGCGAAGCCTGACCTTTTTCCAATTACTAATAATAAGCATCACTATTTTAATCTTCTTCCGGCTTTACGCATATACATAAGGACTCCATCTAAATTTTTTGGGGCTGCTTCGCTATATATACCCTGCAGCTGTCGAATAAACGGAAATAGAGATGTGTACAGTAATTTATGAAAATATTGGAATTCGTAGATTTTATGGCGGACCAATGGTTATTGTGGAGCCAAGAGTACTGGATTGGACTGTATTCAAACGAAAAGGATCAGTGGCACTGGCCGTTCAGAGATTCGAAAAATAAATGGCACATCCCATTGGCAGTGACTAATTGGGCCTACGGTAAGCCTTCTTTTACTTTGTGGCCCTAAACATCGTTAATCTAGATCTATCACTCTTTCCAGGTGAACCTCAGGAGCCCGAATATTCCTTTAGTTCCAGATGCGTTTACATGGATGCGAGCCGTAATCCCGAATGGTACGCGATTGCATGCGACGAAGAGAGGTTTCCGTTTATTTGCAAAAAGACGCTAAAGAATGATACACAAGTTACAACGCCTGTTCCCACCCCACTGCCAGGTACGGCAACCAGTCTTTTTTACTAGAAGCGGATGTTTAATATTTCGCTGCTAAACTCTACTTTGACGGCCGATAATTAATACTGGCTGCCTTTTTATGACGCGAATGCCTTAAATGTGTTTTCTTCCCGTAAAGGTCAGCACCTTGGCTGCCCAGCAGACTGGCACGATTACGACGGCCGGTGCGTCCGCTTTGTAATTAGCCAAAGAGACTGGCCAACTGCGGAGCAAGACTGTCGTGTCAGTGGAGGTCACTTGCTTACTCTTCGTGATCAGAACGAATTTGTTTCCGTCAGCCGCTTTGGAGCCGGTTCCTGGACTGGCTTGAATGCCATGGCTGATCCTGGCGTCCTGAGCACCACCGTTACGGAGCGTAAACCTAGAGTTTTCGTTTGGAGTAGCGGAGAGCCGGTTATTTACACACCTTGGGATGTTATTTCGGTATCCGGAGGAGTTGTAGGGAGCACAATCAACGATACCAACTGCGTTGCGCTAACCTCAACGGTAAAAACCAGTAACAAATAACGGTAGCAGTTTCTATTTCATTTGTCTCGTCCGATATTACGAAAAAAACAATGGCGAGTTGATATTATTATGTGCTTCTTGTCGGAAGAGGTGTCCAGAAATCCAACTGAAATGAATATTTTAATTTAAAGATGTCTTAAAGATACATAAACATATCTTTAAGATAAATATGTCTTAAAGATAGTCGTAGGCCCGACAGTATAGCTGACCTTTAGGACACAATGCCAGATCAGAAAAAGTTTGATTTATTTATATGGAATATTTAGGGTTTTACGGCGTATCCCTGTCACGAAAGGAGATCCTACATTTGCGAACGCCCCTTACAGTCTACCAGCCTGACTAATCCTGCTGTAGATTTTACACAGTATCAAGGGTGCAAGGTGAATGGTATTCGCCACCATGAAAGCTGCTTCTACTTCGGTATCGATCCGAATTCTCCCATCATGAACCAACCGCTGTTAAGCTTCACCAAAGCCAATGAATTTTGTCAAACCAATTACCCAGGAACGACACTAGCCAGTGTGGCGAACGCCAACGAGCAGAAATTCCTCAACGCCATAGTGGCTAGCCTAGGAACGGATTACTGGATCGGTCTAATGGAAGTGGAAGATACGTGGGAAGCGTACGCCTATTTCATAGACGGGACGCCGGTTGAGAGCAGCAACTGGGCGGCAGGACAACCTAAGCATTCACAAAGCTCGGATGGAGGATTTGAAGCTGGATGTGTGGCCCTGCACGGTGCATTCAGCGACCACAAATATCCGGGCGACTGGTACGTGGCTCCATGCCTGCAGACCAAACACGCTTTGTGCAAAGGACCGAGTGACTGGCACGAGCCACATCCGACCTTTGCTAGTACTCCTGTACCTACTGGCTGCCCATCGTCCTGGAAAACATCAAAGGATTTCAAGAATTGCTATAAAGTATTGCTAACCAAACAGTCGCATTTGTCTTGGCGGCAAAAAAACTGCTAAATACTTAACCATTTTAACGTTCTTTCAGGCATATTTGAGCACCAACGCAACCGATCCCATACAGAAGACCACATGGAGAGAGGCGGAAGACTTCTGCAGCCGCTTCCGAGGTGGCCATTTAGCTTCCATTTCCACGAAAGAGGAAAACGATTTTATAAAAACCGAAGTCCAGAAATCCGCATTCACTGGGCACTACCAGTACTGGATTGGTTTGTGGGATAGGCAGCCGCAAGGCAACCACTTTGCATGGGGCTGGACCGATGGGTCAAGATACTCATATTCTGGATTCCAAATGGAAAACCATGACGATGATACCGGCGCTAACTGCGCAGCTGTGGATGCTGAAAATGGAAACTGGATCTCCCAGAGCTGCAATAACGGCTGGGGATGGGTGTGTGAGATTCCGAAAGGAAACTATTACGAAGCGGAACTTGTTAACCAGTTTCCGGACCCAATATTGCCGAATGGTAAATTCATATTATAAACATTCTGGCTTGTACGTACAAAAGTTTTGCAATTTACCGGCACATTCGTAATGTAGCTAACTGCGGACCGGCGACAACGGAGGGAGCATGGTACCTCGAGCCAAATACACAAGAGTGCCTGTTCTTTTCCAACAAAGAAGACACTTGGGAAAACGCGCAGTCTTATTGCGAATCCCTTGGTCGCGGGGTCAACTTGGCTACGGTCACGAATGACTCTTACCAGCTTATCCAAATCAAAGCGGCGCAACTGTCGCCAGCTGCACGGAAATACTGGATTGGTTTGTATCAAGTGGACATTGCCGGTCGGGAATTCGCTTGGGTAGATGGCCATTTCTCAGCATTCCGCAAATGGGAGATAGGACAACCAGATCCCCGTGGTACCGAACGTTGTGTTTCTCATAACAGCCGCAGCGGACGATGGGCGGACGAAAATTGTGGTCATAATTACGTTTTCATCTGCGCCAAGAGTAACCGGGTGCGCCCAAGCAGAGAACCCACGAGAAATCCAAATGAAGGCGGTTGTTACGACGGATGGGCTGCGCATGGTTAGCGATAATCTGATTATGTCGGACTTGTACTTTTATGTCGTACTGTCTGGTTATTTGTTTGTTCTGTGTTGGTTATTTTTTGTTTTTGTGTATTTTACAGGAGGCAACTGCTATTACATCTCTCCTCCTGAAAACGTAACATGGGACGAGGCCCACGAAAAATGCACACGAGAATTATCTGTGAGCCTCGGCAGACCCGCGGCGGAGTTGATATCCATCCATGACGACATAGAAAACGATTTTATAATTACACATCTGTACCATCGACGAATATATCATGATTATTGGATTGGTCTGCATGAAGTGACCAGTGGTCAATGGGGATGGTCTGACAATTCCCGAATCCGGTATAACGGTTTTTATATTATATTTGTCACATAAGTGCGGTTAAGGGCCCCTTTCACCTGATAGGTATACAAACTGGCATCTCACCGAAACTCCTAACAATGCTGGTGTAAGTTATTTTTTGCCTGTACAATGTGAAATAGGTCAATAGATTTACATTTGCAAAGTATCTTGACTTAATGCTTCATAATTTAGCTCGAGTGCGTCGTAATGGGAAATGGTGTTGGACAGACTGGACGATGGTTCCCCCATCGCTGCACTAGAAAAACCGGCTTTATTTGCAAAGCACCCAAAGGTTATCGCAGTGCATCACGTTTGTGATTGCTCAAGGTTATTCTGTAGCCAACTTAATTTCAGATCCCCAGCTTCCCGCTCCGACACCTGTAACCGGGAAATGCGGTGACGGCTGGACGCAGCACACCGAAAATACATGTTTTGCCGCGTTCCGACTGGATGAGGGCAAAGGAGACTGGGATAGTGCACAGCAGAAATGCAAGAGTCAACTTGGTGGCATGGCGGATATCGCTATCGCGGAACATATTTACGAAGACGCGCATCTGCATCTTTTGTTGCATCAAATCTCTCGAGACGCTAACCTTAACCACAGCCGTGGTGCATCTGCTTGGATTGGCATGAGGGAACACTTGGGCAACTACAAATGGCACAACTCTTGCCCTGTACGATTCACAAATTTCCTAAATTTCGCGACTTCTCTACCGGATGCATGTGTGGAAATGGACCGTCACGGAAAATGGAGAGCCCGGTTGTGCAATGAATCACTGCATTATGTACTGTGTGAACGTCGATTTGGTGAGTTCCATTCCTACAGCGGCGCAATATGCAAGCGTAGAACAAATATTTTTCTCTAGAACCATGCCCGCCTGCACACAATGAAACTCATCCTGACCTTTACTGTCCTGAAAATTTTCCGCATGAATGCGGTAGAAAGTGTTTCCGCATTGAAGGACAGCAGCTACACCACAATAATCCCAGCACCTTCTCCAGAGCAAACGCCGCGCAGAGGTGTAGAGAGGTTCGAGGTTTATTAGCGTCCATCCGTTCCCAAGAAGAGCAGAAATGCTTGAACAATTATCTGGATCATGTGGCGGCTCCCATGTGGATTGGTCTGTATCAAGGTATAGATCCGACGACACAGCAGTGGGTGTGGAAATGGGAAGATGACTCATTCGGAGAAATCCCCACCACATTCGTTAACTGGGAAACTGGTAAATATTCAATAAATTGGTATTGTTAATTTATTTTTATCATACAGCTACTCGCTACAATCAGGATCGGAGGTTAACTAATAAATTTCTTATTGTTAATACTTTTTAGAGCCAAAACCTCCGGCTAACGAAAACTTGCGCCAAGCGTGTGTGGCTGTACTACCTAACGGGAAGTGGATAAACATGCCTTGTCTCACATGGGAAGCCAATCAGACCCGAGGTTACATATGCGAGGGCATGAAAATACGCCAAGAAGGCGCTACACAACGACCGCATCGTGGTTCTACCGCAGCTTTCGAATCTGTGGCAGGTACAGTAAAAATCTTAGTATGCCTTGAGCCGAATTTGATATATAGATATGCCAAACAGCAAAGGTTTACGTTAAAAAAAATGTTATCAATGATTTTCGCAGGAAGTGATGGGCTGACCGGTGGACAGATAGCTGGCATTGTGATCGGTGTCTTGTTGGCTGTTGCTGTTGTTGGTGCTATTGGATACGTGGTGATGACCGGAAAGACGGAGAGTGTTGTTAGCTCAGTGAAAAGCATTCGGACCAAAGCGGCTGACCGACTGGGTGTTGGCAGTACACCGTATGCTCGTCAAGATGATAAACAAAGGATTTCCGAGGATGCCGAGTATAACGGGGCCGATCAATAATATACATAGAGCGATATTGCGCAGTAATGTTTGCCGTTAGACAGTTGTACCGTTAAACCCAGAAGGCTGTGGCCTTAAGCACCGATGAAATGCAACAGAGCTGAATGCAAGTACCAAAGAAATTACACTGTACAAAATCGGCTTATACCTGAACTAATTCTGTAATCCTGGAGTTACATTTATTAGCCTTACACAAATGAGACGTCCTTGTTTGTTCAAATAATGTAATTATAATTTATGTATTCTTGTCAATTGTGTGCTATGTTGATGAATGTGTTGGGATTAATGTGTGAATGAATGTGTGAATGAAAAAAAATGATTCAGTTTCAGTGTGTATTTACGTTAATACCAAACCGTAAACTGATTTCCCTCGTAAAATCTGATAGACATATGCAGCAAAGAAATATCTGGACTGCCACAGGGATCGAGATTGTAAATGCAGCCTTATCGTGTTTATGTTTGCGGACGTTTCTTTTGCTGATACTCTTCCGTAATCCGTTTGTGCCGCCTACCTGTGTAAGTACTTGTATTGCTATTTTTGCACAACTAGGATATTCTGCCATTAGCCTGCTATCTTTCAAGGCGGCTACTGATATCTCCCAGTCGATGTCTTCTGTCTAGCAGGAAGACTTTATGGAGCAAATAGCCCCAACCCGCAAGCAACAAGCCCCGCCAAACCTTACGCTTAACGGCAAAAAATACTGAGCGCTAATGTTATTGTTTTATGTATACGACTGCTCTAAGCAGATGCCACGAACCACCTGTTGCGGATCAGTTGTTCAACAACAGGTTCGCTATCGAATCCATTAATTTATGTTCACTGTGGGCGAGTTTTCTATTAGTTGACCGAAACTGACCCATGGTCACCCACCCATACGGAAACAGCGAAAAAGCACTACAGAGAACTCACATAAAGTAATGCTAATATTCAGAGTACTGGCATCACTTTTGAACTGATCAAGAGCGCTGCTACTGGGATCTTCTAATACGACTTGAATAATAAAAAATTTGCGGATCTGCTAATGTGGCTTGCCGCTAAGCGAAGACATCAAGGTATCGTGAAGTTTCCAGATACTTTTATATTTGGCTCATTATGTTTTAGCATTTTTTATTCGCATTAGGATATAAGTACGTTTGCATTTCTTGTTCAAATTCTGATCCATGACCATGTGCACCAGTCTGACGCTGAACTGTTACAAACAAAATTACTATGCAGCTCCATACCAGAATAACGAACTTGCTGGGATTTATTATTTTATACAAAGTAGTGAAATAGAATACGGCTTGATTCAAAATAGTACCAGGGTCCAAATTCCAACACTGATGTGAATTTCTCGGTTTTACAAATGCAGTATAAATTTTCACGCACCGGAAAGCTGGTATTATTACAATATCTGGTATTATTAGCCATAAGGACATCTGTTTAAAAGTAGGTAACGTAACAGAACGATTTTTACAGTCGCTGATAAACAACTGCGCTTTCATAATGTTTGTACGGCATGTCAAACCGACTGTACATACGCCTAGTAAACGTCCCGCAAACAATACTCTGCTAATTGTATCGACCCTCGTAAAAGTCAGCCATAAATCTGTCGTGGAATACTTCGATAAGGTTGTAGGTTTTATTATTATCTCATGACAAAAGCATAAAGCATAACTATGCCGTGATTTGGTATACTCAGTGTAAACAATTACCGCAAGGCTTCCTAATCAGTCGCTCTTATCAAGTCTGGCCGTGATTTACCGCTTTTGAGGCTACTTAATTTCCGCAGTAGCATGCGTGCCACCCTCTTAGATCCATAAGATTTGCACAACAGTTATAATTTTTTACCAGTGAGCATATGATTTCAGTTTTCATGGTTTAAGTGACTGAAACGTCACGGTTAACTATGCGGGTTCAAATTGTTTTAGCTGCGCTTCTGTCGCTTGGTAGGTATACCGTGTCGCCATTAAAGGTCACAAAAACTGAATGCATTTGTTTGCAGGCGCCAGCTGCGCCAATGCGTATATCTGTCCGGGACCGGATTGGTTCTATCGTAAGGGAACACAATCATGTTACTTCGTGTCCATGGCTGCAATATCGGACGGATGGACCAATGAGGTGGCTGACCACATAAACTGGGACAGTGTGGCCCAGGAATGCCAGATAAGAGGAGGATCGATAGTGACTATTGAGAATGCCGAAGAACTTGTGGGTGCTTTTATAGATGAGTTTAATATAGAATCTACTGATTTTATATGCGTGTATTCATTTACAAATTTGGTAGGAATGGGTGAAAGCCAAAATGCCAACTGATACGTACTATTGGATAGGACTAACATTCGAAAACTTGAGATGGCAGTGGTATGACGGCAAGACATATCGAGATTATACGCCCATTCCTGGACTGTAAGTTTCGTTTAGTGATTGTTAGATTTATTCGCCATTTACATGCAGTAATTTTGTATGTCGCTATACGTACACAATATACAAGCGTACAGATATTTACGGGTACAATAGAATCAAAAACTTTTTTTTGGCTTACAAAATCAAATAAACTTATTTAGTCATTTTATACAGTAACAGTTTAACTGGCATACGACTACAGTTCCTTATGATCAATACAGCGCGCTGTTTCCGCTTTTTGAATTATTGAAAGCCATTACCGAGTCAGCATTCAAGTCCTGCAACCTACCGGTTAATGAGCGCGGTTAGCGTGAAGTTCCATCCTGTGCATACGCTTTTTAAAGCAAATTCTTTCAAGATAAAATATTTTAGTCGTCCATTGCTAGACATTCATTTTCCTATTTTCGATTTTCAGAACAGTTCCTACGCTATCGGCGACGGAAGGCAATAGGCAGAGAAGAGGCTCACTCAAGTACAACTACAATAGTCGGAAAATCGACTTCTTTCTGGAGCATAACACCGATACAAACAGGAATGGCTTCATCTGCAAAGGAGACTACAGTACGTATTGCGGACAAAATAACTAAAAATTTAAACGGGCTATCCTATAATGTGGTAACCAGGAAATCTTTGCAATCGTTGTAAAATTATGTATTTACGCTAGCACTCCATTATACTGGAGTACGTAGCAATAAAAATAATCTTAGGAAAGTCCCACATGTTAGCTCTTCCGGTTAGTGTCGGACATTAATTTTGGCTTTCAACTAACTTCTTATTCCGTGATACAGGTGGGCGACCCTGGTGTCCTGATGGATGGTATTATCATGATGGGCGTTGTCATCAGTTTAACCCGTACGGCTCTACGTTCGAGGGAGCCCGGAGCCAATGCACGTAAGTATAACTTCAAATACTTACTTAATAATACTTACATATACTTCAAATACTTACTTACTTCAAATACTTACATGGCAATGATGGCATACTGCGTACTTGCGTCGAATTCACAAAGTAGTTACAAATGATTGGATTGTCTCCAATCGTAAGCCTTTAAGCTACAGAAAGTAATTATTGTACAGTTAATGCAAACAATCTCCTCGCTGCTCAAGCAGTGTGGCCCAGTGCACATAAAAATTTCGAATGTCGGGTTTTAGGTACCGGGATGGCTACATTTTAACTGTCAATTCGCAAGTGGAAGACGAACGCATGAAAGTGTGGCTGCGCGAGAGGGCACATTATGAAAAAGGATGGCTCGGTGTCAGCATCGCTAACAAAAGTGCTTCGACGACTGCGGCCGATGTAAAGTGGCAAGATGGAACTCCGATCAAGGACACTGCAATTAAAAACTGGGTGAACTCTGACCTCGATGCTTACATTAGGTGCGATGACATTAAATTAATTAAGGATTTTCGCAGTTTTTCACGCAAAAACTTACGGTTATGACGATTAATGTTCAGAGAGCTTCCGAACGATAACAAATACTGCGGTGAGATCACCACAAGAGAAGGCTGGGATGACGATGTATGGGATTACGTCGATGACCACGACTGGCGTTTGGTTGCGGATTGTAACCAGTATTTACCTTATATTTGCGAAGCTCCCCTCAGTAAGGCGTATTCTGCTACAGAAACATTTTAAGTCCCACAGTTTAAGTCGCTTACAATTTTCAGACAAGTGTCCTTACGGCTGGCATCATCTGGACGACTACTGCTACCAGTTCAATCGGGGACAGAATGAGTTGATGTCGTGGCAAGCCGCAAGAGAAATTTGTCAGAGACAGGGAGGAGATTTAATCAACATTAAGACGTAAGGCCAAATTGCTCCAATTTCTACTGGATATATTTTTCGAAAAAAATTGGAGTGCATATGAATGCGAAAAGCCGCGTCAAGGTGGCCGTGTATACATTTGTGTAGTCTCCTTCATAAGCACTACGAATATACGTATACAGGCACGTTGAGAAGACCAGTCGCAAACGACAGCACAAAAAAGATCTAGAATGTTGTGCAGAGTGGTGTAACTACATGGTATCAGACTTATATACGGACTGTAAAAACCAGTAAAAATTATTGAATGAGTTACTAAAAAAGTGACGTTGATGTTTTAGTGGCAAGGTGCAGGATTATGTGAGCATCGCTTTGATCAACGAGTTCAGTTTCTTAGACACTGATCTTCAGCACTACTGGATCGGTTTGAGAAGTAAAAGAATCCTTAAAAATTTGTTTCCTAAATCTTTAATGAACAAGTACAATTATTAGTAAATTGTTGTGTCTTTCTAGGCTCTGGTGGAAGATACCTGTGGACGGATGGTTCAACGCTTGACTATAGCGCATGGTCCGGTGGGCTGCAACCTTCAACAACAAATGACCCATGTGTTTACATCGACGGCAACTACTGGAGTAATTATGTTTTTCTTTTGTTTGTTTACTGAAGCTAACTATTCATTCCAGTTCCTCACTAAGTTGTCTGGTTTTTTGTTCAGTTGGTCCTGGTGCGCATGGCGACTGGAACACATCCGTTTGCACCCAACCGTTCGGCTATATTTGCCAAGCGCACCATACGGCCGCCATTCCACCCGATGTGACCGTTAAACGTATGTGCGCATTGAAGTATTAGAGAAAATTGTCAGTTCTATGGGCATGGTTTTCATTATTAGCGGAGCATTCATGCAATGGCTCATTTGAGAAGTACCACGAGAAATGCTACTTGTTTGTCTCAACGCCTATGAACCGGGATGATGCGCAACGGTATTGCCGCGATCAAGGGTCCACTTTGGTGATGATACATTCGTTCGGCGAGAACACTTACATCAATGGTACAGTTGTGAATTGCCAAACTACTATATCGCATGAAAATTGATTTAAAACTGAAAATGAATTCCCTCTACTGAAATCAAAATATAATAACAAAAAAATTCTAGCTGGCTCATTTTACTGCAATTGCAGGCAAAATATCGGCGGATATCTGGATCGGTCTGAAACGCACAGGAAACACTGGAGCGTACGACGAATACACTTACAGTAACGACTTTCTGGTAGGTGTTTAGAAATTCTAAACTTTGAATAGTACCAGATAAATATTGTGATGCCTATTTGCTCTCTCCAGCTGGGACAAGGTGGATTCAAACATTTTGACTACAATGACGTCCATGATTTCAATAGTGGGCAATTTGACAAATTCTGTGTGAATATGGCTGGCCCAAATTCGGAACCTTTTCAAGCCGGTAGATGGTTCCACTCTAAATGTACCGAACAGCGAGGATTTGTGTGCTCGCACGACGGAAGTAAGTTCTCTCGTGCGATGAATGAAGATTTTGTTGAACCTAAAGAACGTGTTCCGTTACAGCACCATACCCCAAACCGTATCCGGACAACGACCACACCGATCCCTTGTGTGGCGGTGGGTGGTTTCGCAATGGTGACAACTGCTATCGCGTTCAGGAATTCGAATACGAAACCTGGCATTCCGCTAAGCAAATGTGCCACAACTTTAACGGAGGATCCGAGCTTCTTTACATTACATCAAAGGAAGAGAACCAGTTTATTCGAGGTAAGGCTCTGTTTTGTCAACAATGTGGTGTAGTTTGCGGAGCTCCTGCATGATCCTATTTGCTGGGTCACTAATAGCGCCTCTTAACTTTTGCAGATGTCCTCATAGCCAATTATTCTATGGGTTCAGACTGGGCTGATATGGGATTCGTCTATACTTACGAGTACTGGATTGACCTTTATGCGGAACGTCCTGGTGGCTGGTTCTGGCCTTATCTTGACTCCACTGATCGGTGGACAGTTCCATTTGCTGTATCACACTGGGCTCCAGGTTTGTAACTTACCACAATTAATTTTTACATAAGTTTGGCAAATAGTCACAAAGTGATTTTCATAGCGGTTTTTCGTTTTTCCTGTTTTTCCCCCCTTTTTTACAAACAGCCCATACAGTGCCACTTAACAGCTACAATGTCATTATCAAAGTCCCCTGATTGGGTTGTCTGCTCCAGAAGAGACAATAATACGAACAGTGGTTAAATCTGCTCCCGGATCGATTCTTATTAGGACATTTCTGCCTAACTACTGTAATTGTTTCTTCCAGATCAGCCATCTGAGGTCGAGTTCAGCCGAAATAATCCTCGTTGCGCCATAGTTGATGACCACTTTGAAAATCCGCAATGGTTTTCTTATCCATGCAACCAGAAAAAAGCTTTCATCTGTAAAAAGGTTCTACCCAGTACGACACTCGCACCGACAACCCCCCAGCCCACTGCTCAAGCAGGTATAATTCGAAGCACAAATTGTGCGTCTTCTTAAGAGCGATTGATATATCGTATAAGAATTTTTATTTTTAATAAGGTTTCCATCTTGGATGCGCTCACGGATGGTTCAATGAAAACGGTCGCTGTGTACGGTTTAACATTACCGGGGCGACATGGAGTCAGGCAAAGGATATCTGCCGCCAAAATAAGGCCGATCTTGTGTCTATCCAAAACGCCCAGGAGTTAGGCGACTTCCTTCGATTCGGAGGAGGTGCATGGATCGGTCTTAATGCTCTTAATGACGCATTCGCTCCACGAGTTTTCACCTGGAGCAACGGAGAGCGCGTGACCTATACCCCGTGGGACGTGGAATCGGGTTCGCCTAATGTGACCGGATCAAATTCTAATGATGCTAACTGTGGTGCACTGACCTATACGGTATAAATACTGACATACGGTAAACGTAGCCAGTTGAGCAGCGCAATCCGAAATTCACATTACTCCTTATCTATTAGGGAATGGCTGTCTATCCGTGCTCTGAAAAGAGAACTTTCATCTGTGAACGACCGTTGGAAAACTTACAAGGCGATGGTTCCGTGACGATCGAAATCCCCCACGTACCTGGGTGTCGTCCATGGGGAATCCCCTATCACAGTCATTGCTATTACTTTGGTGAAGACCCTAGTTCTCCATATGGAGAAAGAAAATTCCAATCTTTTGACGCCGCTCGCAGTTTTTGTCAGACGCAATACGGAGGAGAAATGGTTACAATCGCCAACGATGACGAGCAAGATTTCCTGAGTGGAATTGTGGCGCGGCATGCATCTGATTTCTGGATTGGCCTGAAGGAGGAGTCTAACCCGTGGACTGCCTTTAAAAAATGGATCGATGGAAGCAATGTGGCTGCTACTAACTGGGGATTCGGACAACCGCCATTGACCTCTGCCGGATCGACCGGGTGTGTTGCGATGTATGGACTGTATGGCGAAGGTATGATTCCGGGGCGCTGGTACGTCGATACCTGCACTGAAAGAAAATACGCACTGTGCAAAGCCCAAAATACGTTGAGACCAACTCATCAGACCTTGCCACCTCAGTTGTCCACCCCAAATCCAAACGGATGCCCAAGTTCCTGGCAAACGAACGCAGACATGCCTAGCTGCTACAAGGTACAATGAACTACTGTACTGTCTGGTAATCGCGATATCAACGTTACAATTACGCGCTTAAAAAGAATCTCGTGGTCCGTAATATTATTTGCTGTACTCGTATCGTACTTCAGCGCACAAATTAAAACAATATGTGTGGGTAAGATACGGTTTGCAGCCTGCTGTAAAGTGAAGTTCAGAACAAGAGGATGTTCTTAACAGCTTGCGTTATTTTAGGGATACGTAAGTCCATATAGTGCAACATCTGGGGCAAAAGTCAACTGGTACCAAGCCGAAGAATTTTGTCGGCGTTTCCGTGGAGGTCACCTTGTTTCCATTGATACGGAAGAAGAAAACAGATTTATTGAATATACTGTGTTGTCGTATGGTCAAGGATTCTCTAGTGCTCATCAGTACTGGATTGGAATGAAGGAAAATGAAAATAACGAATACAGATGGGAATGGTCTGACGGATCACCGATCACCGGAGAATACTGGCACCAGAGCGAGCAACATCACAGTGCCGATGTGGTAGACTGTGCTGCAATAAATTGGTCCAACGGTAAGCTTGTCACCACCACATGTTTCGATTTAACATCCTAGAAAGGTCGGATTATAATTATACTGCCTGATCCCAGGTCTAATGTAGCTGTAAATTTCTTTTAGGAAAATGGGTGAAACAAACTTGTCAAGTGGCTAATGGCTACGTGTGCGAAATCCCGAAAGACGCGTATTACGAAAACGAACTGATTAATGTGTTCCCTACGGCTGTGCCCCTGAACAGTAAGTAACCATTCATTCCACCAAGGCAAATGTTTATCGCAGCTTCCTGTGTGCAGCGGCAGATTTAAACCTGTTTTCCTACATCTACAGGAACATGTGGAAATGCTACGCTGGATGGCGAATGGTTCTACGATAACGTAAACATGGAATGCATATATTGGTCCAAAAAGCCGGACACCTGGGAGAACGCGCAAACCGCTTGTGAAAATATGGATGCCAATTTGGTGACGGTGACCAACCGTAGCCATGATTTTATTACTCTAAAAACGAGCCAAGTGACGACATCTACATACGCGGAAGATCAAACATACTGGATTGGTCTGCACATGATCGATATGGTAACGCGTGAGTGGGCTTGGGTTGACGGACACGTGTCTTTCTTCCGACCCTGGGCAGCTGGCCGGCCACGTAACGGAACAGAACGCTGTGTAGCACATGTTAGCCGAAGTGGGCGATGGGAAGATCATAACTGCAACAGGAATTTCCGGTACATCTGCTCCAAGACCGGTCGTACACGACCCACACGGCCACCGCGACCACCGGGTGGAAATTGTGCTGAAGGATGGTTTGCTCATGGTTTGTTGACTTACCTCAATACATCAATTTTTTTATTCACTGGAATAGTTGTTATATATATAATATATATATATATATATATAGTGCGACGCTCTTGTTAGAAATCTATATTTCAATTTACAGGTGAATTCTGTTACCGGCTTTCCACGCCTTCTCAGAATCTAACTTGGTTGGAAGCATCTAACGAATGCGCGACAGCAAGAGCCGGACTAGTTTCTGTTCATACTTCCATCGAGAATGACTTTTTAATAACGCTGATGAAGGATCGGAATGAAAATGATTTCTGGACTGGCTTACACGCCATTCAGGGAGACTACGACACATGGTACTGGAGTGATGAAACTCCATTCCGCTGGTACACGAACTGGCGACATGGCGAATACGATTATCCCAGCACGGTTAGTGGCTTGCAGTTATTAACACATCGTGATCTAAGCACAAAGAATAGGCACAGTTTTAAGAAAAAGACAGTGAACATTTGAAAATTGTTTACTACGACCACATCAGAGTTTTTTCAATAAAATGTCTGAAATTATTTTTTACCTACTGCATAGGATTACTGCGTAGCTATGGGAAGCAGACGCAACCAAGCCGGCAAATGGTACAAGATCAAATGCGATCAGCGACGTGGATTCATATGCAAGGCACTCAAAGGTGACAAAAGAAAAATTACAGGAAACCGTTAACCTTTTCAGTTATATGTAATTACAGACAGCAATTCCATCTTTCAGATCCTAATCTGCCGGTGCAACCACCGCCACAAAGTGCATGCCCTGCTGAATACACCCAGTTCGGGACGACCGCGTGTTATGCCGTTAGAAGGCTGGAAGATGGTCGTGCAACATGGCAAGATGCCCAACAAGCCTGCAAGAGTATCGGAGACGGTCATGGAGATCTTGCCACTGCCGAAGATATTTTCGATAACGCCAAATTCCGCATGATGCTGTGGGATTCGATGCAAGGGCGAAATCATTCGCACCACAATTTCACGGCATGGATCGGGATGAAGGAGCATCTGGGATCGTTCACTTGGTTCAACGGCTGTCCCGTTGTGTTTTCTAACTTAGACAGTGTGTTTTTGAGACCAAGAGGAGATGCCTGCGTGCTTATGGATCAACATGGCCGATGGTCCGCGCAAGAGTGTTCGGCACCGACGACGTATGCCGTCTGTGAACGTCGCTTAGGTAAGCAGTTCGTAAAATATTGCATGAATTGTAATAAGTTGTTTCCAAAATAACACAAGCCTAATTATCTGGTTCTATAAAAAATTGAAATAGTTTTAAAAAAGACGTAATGCTACTGCCGACCGATGACCAAATCAAATATATTATTAATTTGTTAATTGCATTTTTACAGCTGCATGCAAACCGGCCTTCAATCTGACTGACAACGGCTACTGCCCGAATGATTTCCCTCACGAGTGCTCCAATCGCTGTTTCCGTGTGGAAGTTATTCGCTCCCACAATAATCGTACAGAACACGTTGCTCGAAATTTGGCTCAACAACGCTGCCAACAGTTGAACGATGGCCACGGCCGACTGGCTTCCATCCGCACAGAAGAAGAACAGCGCTGCTTGGAAAGATACCTTGACCATGCAGTCGGCCCAATGTGGATTGGTTTGTACGAAGCACAACGAGAAAATGGCGACTACTACTGGAAATGGGAAGATGAAGGTCACACTTACCAAGCCTCATCCTTTGTAAACTGGGAAACAGGTATACTTTTGTAATGTTCTATCTCTACTTTAGATTTATGAAAACCTAAGCTATATATACGGGTTACACTAGCAAAGTGACGTTCTGCGTCCTCGTTTCCCTGGTTTCTATATTATAACAATTTTATGCATTTATTTCTTTATACACTTATATTCTGCAGTCGTTTTTGTACTGCTAGTTCCTTATTTCTATTGTTCATGAATTTTAGGGTATCCAACCGCATCCATAAGTGCGTTGTGGCGCGACGGTTGTGTTGAAATGAAGCCCGATGGTAAATGGGTGAACACCGAGTGCAACACCTACGATTCTCGTGGTTATGTATGCGAAAGCCGCAAAATCCATGACCCGACTGTGGAAAGGACAACCCGCAATACTCCACCGCCCACGATTGGGCCAAGTATCGGACCGATTGGGCAAGACGCCACTGATGGCATGTCCGGTGGAACGATTGCCGGAATCGTAATCGGAGTGCTGCTAGCTGTGGCTTTGGTAGGCGGTATTGGCTACGTTGTGGTCACCGGCCGCTCGGGCGCGGTGGTGAGTTCCGTACGGAGTGCCGGATCTCGAGTAGCCGATTCTGCGTCTAACCGGTGGAAAGGCTTTGGAAACAGCAATTATGAGCAACAGAGTGATAAACAACCTGTGGCAAATGATCCTGAATTTAATGGTCATTCTGATTCGTACTCTTAACATTAATTAGATAATTGGCTCTGTTAACTGTGATTTGTTGTTCCGGGGACTGGACAGTGATGCAATTATTACTTCCGCTTAGGTACTCGTTATACGTATGCCGCAAGAAGGACATTGGACTGGACTTTGTATTATGTTAAGAGCTTAGAAATTGCGCTAAACTTTGTACAGCTTTAAGATGCCTTTGATTTATACCGGATGCCATAAACTGACGTGGAAAGCAATGTTGTGGTATCTCTTCTTTATCAATGGTATCTCCTATTACAGCGCTAACCTAGTACACACGCTGTAATTCTATGGTATACAGGGTGTATACCGCTTAGTGCTCTGGTAATTCATAATAAAAGCGCAATTATGCGTGATAAGGAATTAAAGCGCAGCAGCTCTTGGACCCGGCGAACGGCTGGACTCAATGTTTGGTAGCCGTGGAACCTTATCAGTAACCGTGGAACCTTAGAACCTTAACCTTGTCTTCTACGTATTCGGGCTCTGTTGGCACTTTTTATCATGCACGGCGCTCGTGGCTATGATATTGCACAACTATCGTTAGACTTTTACAAACTTCAGTTCCTTTTGTTTATTTGTCACCCAACGCCAATAAATTACGATGGTTACGATATGTCTATTCAATAACTGACTTACAACTAGTACAATATTAACTAAAATACATCGTAAATTTACCGCAGCACAATGGGATGCGGCAGAAATTTACAGAAGAATGGCAATTAAAGCCAAACATGAAGATATAGAACGCATAGTGTATATCTACAATATCGGCTGTAAAGATAAAATACCAGGAAAATGATTTCTGATATTCAACTATTAGAAGTATTAGACAAAATTTTAAGATTTAGTGTTAAATTTTGGGCTTCTACGTATTCGCATTTCATTTTGGCCATGCAGCTGCTTCCGTAATACTGTAGCGGTAATGGCTTCGTTAATAGTGCTGATGCTTACACTGGCATGGCTGGGGCCAGGTTAGCAAGTTCACTTTGCTGTATTTTTAGTACTGTTATATTTTTTGATTATGCGGAAATTTTGTTTTTATCGGTAGAATTAAATTTTATAAATGTTTTCTCCGTTTAGGCAGTTTTTTCGTTTCGGGTCTGCGTTGCCCTGGCCAGGACTGGTATTACCGAAAGGGCACGGATAAGTGCTACTATGTTATGGGGAAATATAGCAGCTCTAATCCGGATGGTTTCGATGGAGGCTTATCTGGTAGCAAAAATTTTGACAATTCCGTTGCAGCATGCAGAGCATTAGGAGGAAAAATACTCGTTTTGGAAGATTCTGAAGAGCTGGTAAGCGTACTGCCTGACAGCTTTGCTAACGTTAACCAGTATTGTTTTTACTGCATAAGAGCATTACTAATCATAAAGTGTTTCAGCAATGGCTATTGGAAAGCGTTTTTGTTTGACATTCTAATCTCATCACGCCAAAAGGTCACTAGAATTCGCACCCATATTCCTTGTTTTCAACAACTAAAAGTTTATTTGTAATGCCAAAGCATGTGCAACTGACGTATGTTTGCACCGTGGTGGATTATATAATACAGAGGAACGTTAACGTTCTGCGAGTCAGGACATCGTGCAGGTCTAATGAGTGCAGTTTTACTGCACTCGTCTAATACAGTTTTCTTATTAGGCGTTGCATGCGAACTTTTGGGCATTCACCTACCATCAGTAACGCATTTTGTCTATGGGCGCTTTCCCGTTAATAAAATACTTAAATCGCGAAGAAATTATGAAGAAACTAGAAGCCTCCGACAAAAGCCCTTCAACCTTAAACGAGTCAATATCAAAATACAAAATATAAAATCAAGCAGAAAATAAACAGAAACGTGAAGAAACAACAAAAACTATCTACAGTAACGATGCGCTAGAGAAAAGGCTTTACAAATAAATATCTGTAATATCTGCATAAAGCAGCCACGAACTTGGGATAGAACTATTAGTGGACAGAAGGGTTCAAGTAATAACCAACCGGTTACTGGCGCAGCCATTTTTAAATGTACTGAAGAAAGCCACACATACATACCAAAAGTCAAAGCGGGAACAATACTGATGATCATGATTCGTTAATATTGTTCCGCATTGACGAATGATCACCGACAAACAAAGTCAATAAACTAAGGGCGGGGATGTAGATGCACACTTGCAACTAACAATTATTAGTAATCAGTTTGTTCTTGCACAAAATATTGTTTGACCCAACAACAATTTTGCAAACACTGTTTTGATTTTGTTTTTAGAGTTGGCTTACTGCCAGACTGTCAGGAGGTAAGTTGAACAGTTCAATCTAATACTCTGTACGGTACGACCATAATACCTACAGTAACTGCTTGAAAAATTACCTTTCATTCAAACCTAATCACGTGATATTAATCAAACTGGATGCATAAAAAACGCAGCAAAGTACATATATGAAAACCAATATGATGGGTCTAGGACTAACAGTGACAGTTTACATGTTTTGTTAATCTTTAACGAATTTGTTAGACTACAGCTGGTTTTGGATGGGGTTGACCTATCAGAATAATCAATGGGAGTGGACCGACGGCGAAACTTTCAAACCATATACTGCAATACCAGGCTTGTATGATAATTTCCGTTCATATTTTTTCAGTTACAAGTAAAGCGTTGCTTTTGGGTGTTACGTTATATGAATTTTTAATTTTGTAATACAGAAATGTTGAACGTCCAACAAGTACTACACCGACATCGCAACGTGGAACTGTAAGATACACTTCCAACAGCACTTTCCAGGGATTTGTCTTCGCCAGTGATAGCGCGACATTCTCTAATGGATACGTCTGCAAAGGAGACTGGAGTATGTAGCATAGCGAAAAAAAACCTTAGATAATCGGCAAAAAATTGAAAATTGATCGGCAAACCCCATTTTAGTACTTTATACAGAAAGCAGATTACATGTTCTGAGTATTTTTGTAGGCGGTCGTCCATGGTGCAAAACAGAAGAAGGCTACGTTTATCATGATGGTCGCTGTTTCCGCCCGGTATACGACCCTGCGGGATTTGTTGGTGCAGAAGCCCAGTGTTTGTATGTTCGGTTAATTACTAAAACAGTACAAAGTTTCACAAAACACTTGCTTTTGTTATTCAGCGCCGATGGAGGGTATCTCCCCGTTCCACGAACAGCGGAAATCAACAATCGAATGTCGTACTGGTTTCGTACTTACTTCAAAGCCAAACAAACGTGGCTGGGAATCCAGATCTGGAACAAAAACGCCTCAACGACAGCCGACAATCTGCACTGGATGGATGGCACTCCACTGAAAAATACATCAGCAAGTCTTTGGCCAACAAGCGTTGACTCATACGTTAGGTATACTTCTATATTTTGAATCGCTCGCATCGAACTTTTTAAATAAATTAATCTGTATTCCAAAACTGTAAGTTTAACTAGTTTACGAGAAAGCAGGTAGCACCAAGCAGCAAGATGAAACCTCTCTAAAAATTTAATACAAGTTTGTGAGCAGGGACCTACCAAACGGAAACAATTACTGCGGTGAATACAATACAAATTCTGGCTATTACGGCGGAGAGTTTGGGTGGACCTGGATTGAAGCCAAAGACGATTGGGCCTTTACTGCCAACTGTACCTCGCCTAGGCCATACGTATGCGAATCACCTTTAAGTAAGCAGGAGAAAGCAAATTCAAAATTTTGGGTTTAAATATTTGCAGACACCAGACAAACAAAAGCAACTGCTTGCTTAATAATACGTAAGAGCTACGGTGAAAGTTTGACTGGCTTGCAGATAAATGCCCCTACGGATGGCATCAGTCTGGGGACATGTGCTATCAAATCAATTTGGGAGATGAGGGCCTGAAAAATTGGGCGAATGCTCAGACCACCTGTCGGCAAAAAGGAGGCGAGCTAGTGACCATTAAAGAGTAAGTGGAACCGGCAATCACAAACGACCAAAGGTCATCCTTGTATTACAATCGAACCTTACGACTGTGTGGGCGATGTGTACAGTGTATTCAAAAGCATCTATATCGCGGATTTGATCTGGAAGTACGGCATCCACGATTGGGAAGACGGGACACAGCATGAAAACTACTGGATTGGCCTGAAAGGTAATAAAGTGCACTTGAAACCGGTGGCAGCGATGTACACAAATACAGTATGCATTCGCCGCTAAAAACTGCTGCATTCCAGGCAGTGATAACGGATACGTTTGGCCGGATGGATCAGTTACGAATTACACGAATTGGTATAATCAGGTTCAGCCTGCGAATAATCCAAACATGTGTGTTTACATTGCCTTTGATCGTCGCAGTAAGTAATCGCACTTTATTATGCTTAAAATCCATTCCTGTTTGTTTTAAGACATATTTTTAATTGGCATCTCACAATATATGTATAATCCCCTTTCAGCCAATGCAACGGGAACTTGGCAAGTGACGCAATGTACACAACCGCAAGGCTTCATTTGCGAAGCGCATCACACGGCAAATATCCAGCCAGACGAAGTCGTTATCAGTAAGAAAAACCTCATTCTCGCTTTGTTAATATTTTGTACGACATTTTCGGTCTTGATACAGGTGCACACACCTGCGAGGCACCTTTTGTATCCTTCCATGAAGGATGTTTCCTAGCCATGACAGAAGAGAAAACATACGAAGAAGCCAGTCAAGACTGCATCAGCAAACAATCCCGATTGGCCATAATTCGAAACCGCGGAGAAAACTCTTTTCTTTCCGGTAATCCGCCCATGTAATTGATTGGTTTTATTCGCTGCTGTAGTGTTGCCCTTCATCCAGATAAAGTAACCAAAGACTCCTGGATTGGTATGCGAGTCAGCGGCAGTACGGGCTCTTCCACATCCGCTTCCGGATTCCAGTATACGTACAGCAACGGCGACATTGTAAATAATAATATTGGCAATTTGGCGATACAGACTCTTGTAAACAATTGACTGCCCGCACCCTCGGCATTGCAAAATATGTTGTATCCATGCAATCATGTTTCTAAAAAAATTGACTGCCCAATAACAAACGATGCAATCATTACAACAACAAGGTACTTACTAAGAACTTTTTTGTCAGGCTGGCGCTGGATTTTACCAGGACTTCACGGACACGTACAGTATAACAGTGTCCGACAGTTTCGACCGATTCTGTGTAGCTATAGCGGGCCCCGGAAGCACATTCCAGTACGGATCATTTTCCAGTACACCGTATCGAGGGGAGTGGTATCATGCCAACTGCAACCTGAAGCGTGGCTATGTGTGTTGGCACGAAGGAAGTAAGCTCGCTTGAATTAATGTTTTTGGCGCAATACTACTGTATAACATCGGTGATTTTATTAATCGTGAATATCGGTGAATTAGATTACACTGCTTACATTTAATTTTTATGTCGATGCTCCTGCAGAGACTGTTTTGTCTACGCCTCAAGTTTCTGCGATTCAGTTTACATTTGCCACATTCATCTTTTCACACGCACAACCGGCTTGATGCATGTTTTATTCAACTTTATCCAGAAATCAAGCACTACGTTTTCGTACTGTATGTATTTATCTTATGATTAACGTTTTGTGCTAGCCCTTATCGAAGCTCCCGTAACGGAGGACGTATCCGATCCTCATTGTGGAGCGGGATGGTTTCGAAATGGACCGCAGTGTTACAAGGTCATGCCCACGGTGTCCACATGGCGCTCTGCAAAAGCCACTTGTCAAGGAATGAGCGATAATGCCGATCTCTTATGGTTTACTACCCAAGAAGAAGAGAATTTTGTCAGAAGTATGCCGGAGTTAATTTTATAAAAACTTTGCAGCTGGGAGATTTTCGTTTTTTTAGCACAACTTCAGCAATACTATTCGCATATACCACACGGTTTCTGGATCAATCTGTACGCCGAACAAGCCAATGCTTGGTACTCACCGTATAGAGATTACGCAAACAAAAACTATCTTCCGTTTGCGGTGAGCAACTGGGCGGAAGGTAAGCATGAGCTGACTAAATTCGCAAGTAAGCAGATACCATGATTTGCTCTTCTACAGGCCAACCAACTCCTGACGGTGGTACATACAGTTCTTCTTACACACAATGTGCACGAATTACATCAGTCTCTTCCGGTAAGTGGAACGCCTCCAGATGCCTACAACTACACGCGTCAATATGCAAAAAGACCATCGAAAGCCTGGTAACACCGGCGCCAACAACTGCTCTACCATCTCTTGCTCCAGGTTGGTACATGATAGCTTACTTTGGTCTCAGTGTATGATTATTTTAGAAAACGTGTGGCAGATAAATTCAGCGCTTTTACACATGCGTTTACTGTGCAGACCAACAACTTGGATGTCCTTCACACTGGCATGCCATTACCGGCCGCTGCGTTAGGATCAGCATAATTCCAGCCGACTGGGCCACTGCCCGTCAAGCATGTCGAAACGAAGGAGGATACCTGGCTGACTTCAAAGACGAAAACGAATTCATGTATTTCAAAGGATTTTCCGTTGGTAGTTGGATAGGCCTAAACAGTATCAACGCCCAAAGTAATCCTCGAGCGTTTACCTGGACTAGTGGTGCAGCAGTAACCTTCGTTCCATGGGATGTTCAGTCGCCTAACAGCCATGGTGCTGGAGCATGGACCAATGATACCAACTGCGCCGCTGTCAGTCCAGGAGTAAGAACCCTTATCATCGTTGATTCTCTTTCCATGACGTGCCCTTTGACTCATGTTTGATTAACTTTTGTTTTTTAGGGCGTTACAGTTTATCCATGCCATGAGAGAAAATCCTACGTTTGCGAGAAGGAGATGGTCCCCGTAACCGGAAGTGCTACGGTGGAAATCCCCCACTCTCGTGGCTGTCTACGATGGGGTGTCGGTTTCCACGAGTCGTGCTACTACTTTGGCCAGGATCCCAGTAACACACAGATCGGAAGCAAACCGCCGATGGATTTCGACAGCGCTCGTGCGTTTTGTCGTCAACACTTTGGTGCATCTGCTGACCTGGTCATCCTGAACGATGGTACGGAAGAAAGAGAATTTATTAACACCCATATTGCGCGCACAGGAGAGGAATACTGGATTGGCCTGAAAGAAGACCGTGAACCGTGGAACGCGTTTAAAAAATGGGTGGATGGGTCAAGTGTTGGCTCAACAAACTGGGCGTTCGGCCAACCTGCCGTGACGAATGAAGGGTTCAAAGGATGTGTGGCAATGCACGGTTCCATTGCTGAACACGGAACCATTATGCCAGGAGATTGGTATGTGGCTTCCTGCACCGAGCGAAAGATTGCCCTCTGCAAAGCGGACAGCACTTTCCATCCGTCTCACCCAACAGCCAACCCCTCGACACCTTCGCCCAACGGGTGCCCTCAGGGATGGAGCACCAAACCGGAAATCGAAACATGTTTTAAGGTGAGATCTACTTTAGCAATGTTAAGTTATACAGTTCTGGCTAGTAACCTCCTTAACACTGGGCTTATGTGGCTAGAGTTATCGTGGAGACCAAGGAAGTAACGGGATACACAAATTATCTTGGCAAGCAGCCGAAGATTTCTGCAGGCGATTCAAAGGGGGTCATCTGGCGTCGATAAACAGTGAAGCCGAGCAAAGCACAGTTTACATGCTTATATACGGGGACATGAACTGGATTGGTCTGCGACAAAACCCCAACGCTCAAAACCGTTGGGAGTGGTCAGATGGGAAAGGACTGACTACGTCTAACTGGCATTCGGAAATCAGTCACACTAACCCTTACACGTCCAACTGTGTTGGATTCCGCTCCAGTGGAGAATGGGTCCCACAAAGCTGTGAACTGGGCAACGGATGGGTGTGTGAAGTACCAAAGGATGTCTACTATCCTGGTCAAATAGTGGAAGAGTTTCCCACTGGCATTCCTATCAACCGTAAGTTCAGTGACATTCCAGATGTTTCGTTATTGCAAAACTCGAAGCACTGCAGCTGAATTACTATCTTTCGTGTTTTCTAGATACCTGCGGTACATCTTCTAGCGATGGCGCGTGGTACTTTGATTCGCAGTCCCAGGAATGTGTCTATATTTCTTTGAAAACCGATAGCTGGGAAAACGCGCAAGTCACCTGTGAAAGCATGAATACTAACTTGATAACGGTGACCACTACAAACTATCAGTTTCTGCTGCTGAAAATTGCCCAAACAATCACTTCAAATACATACAGCAGCGGACGAGACTATTGGATCGGCTTGAGAATGATTGATATCGCGAACAAGGAGTACGGATGGGTAGATGGACATCCTTCATTCTTCCGACCGTGGGATGTAAATGAGCCTAATGGCCGTGGCACGGAACGATGTATTTCCCAGAATTCCATCAGTGGCAAATGGCGCGATCACAACTGTGCTCGCACTCTTCATTTCATCTGTGCCAAGACGAACCGGATAAGACCCGTTACGACTCCGAGTCCCGTTGGAGGAAATTGCCGAACTGGCTGGACTGAGCATGGTAAACAGTGTGTTTGATAATCCATGCGTAAAGATCAATAAGGTTCCAATGGATATATTTCCTTACATTAGGACACAATTGCTATTACTTCTCCAAGAACGAGAGTAAAACTTGGGAACAAGCTCATCAAGCCTGTATACAGCTTCATCCTGGATCCAGTGACCTTGTTTCAATACACAGTTCAATCGAGAACGATTTCATAGTGACGAGAATGAAAGGTCAACACCATAGGGGCTACTGGATTGGTTTGCATGAGGTGCAGGTCGATACGTACTCCTATACCTTCGTGTGGTCCGATCAAAGCCAGATACGATACAATAACTGGCATTTCTCTGAGCCCCTTTACGATTATGGCACCAGGGTAAGTGAAATTCCTCAGTA
This sequence comes from Paramacrobiotus metropolitanus, assembly GCF_019649055.1. Classification (NCBI taxonomy): domain Eukaryota; kingdom Metazoa; phylum Tardigrada; class Eutardigrada; order Parachela; family Macrobiotidae; genus Paramacrobiotus; species Paramacrobiotus metropolitanus. The sequence goes on from NW_026570282.1 coordinate 294,930, forward strand.
AATAGATTTGTAGCCATAAAGATTGAAGCAAAGCTTTAAAAACTTTTCAGTTTGATTCCTTGCCGTAGTTCTAATACTGATGCTTTTGAGCGCTCTTATTATTTTAATTCGAACAGGACAGAGCTATTGAAATTCGCGGTGATCATAACCGTGCCGGAAGATGGCAAGTGCTCAAATCAGATCAAACGCGAGATTACATTTGTAAAGCAAAAAAAGGTACTGTCAAATTTACGGCAAACACGATAAAACACAGCAGATGCTTAGTTATCGAAAATTCAGTATGTGCTGACGAAGATTGTATGTTGGAGATCCCGGTGCGCCACCGCAGACCGTAACTAATAACTGTCGATCCGGTTACACCCAACTGGGAGAGAATGGAGCGTGCTTCTCGGTGATAGCATTACCCGATGGACGGGACAACTGGCAAAACGCCAAGGATGCCTGCACCACCGGTGATGGCTACGGCAAGCTGGCGACAGCGGTGGATGTTTACGACAACGCCCAATTCCGTGTATTGCTGCACCAGGCTTATCGCATTAACAATCACAGCGGCCACGCCTGGATCGGCATGCAGAGTCACGTGCACAATTTCGCTTGGTACAATGGATGTCCAGTAGTGTATTCCAACTTCCTGACGATGCTGCCGCCTGGTAATAACTCGGATCACTGTGTGTCCATGAACCATGACGGCAAATGGATCGTCCAGAACTGCACTGATAGCGTTCATTATGCTGTTTGTGAGCATAGAACAGGTGCGTCCTCCCTCTCTTGAAGATGGTGTAAACACTTGTGTACTATTTGTGCATCCCACTAAACAGCAATGTGTTCAATATTGGATAATCCCTTTTAGAGCCATGTCCGGCGGTTTTCAATATCACCGACAATAACATGTACTGTCCAGTCGATTTTCCAACCGAATGCAACACCATGTGCTACCGTGTTCAGACTAAATCCCATCAGAACAACCAGTCCATCCATGTGGATACCTTCCAAAGAGCGAAACAGCAGTGCGAAAAGTTGGGTGGACGACTCGCATCCATCCGTAACGAAGAAGAACAGAAATGCTTAGAGAAATATATTCATCACTCCACCGATGGTATGTGGATTGGTTTGTATGAGGCGTTAGATCCATCGGGTGAATATGTCTGGAAATGGGAAGATGAAGGAGCCGGATTCGGATTTTCATCGTACACTAACTGGGAGAGCGGTATTTACAAAAATTGCAAAAAATTTGTTGCACAGTGGATAATGGTCCTGAGGTATAATTTTTCATTTCTCCATTGCGCTAGGCAAACCTACAAACAATAGCGGTTTGATGTATACAGCGAAACGCTGTGCGGAAATTTTTCCCAATGGGACATGGAACAATCTGGCATGCGACAATTATGATTCCAGAGGCATGATATGCGAAATCCGCAAAGTGCGTTCTGAAATTGGCCGCTTAACAACTAGTAGACCGTTTGGAGTGACCGATCCGCCCAGCTCCTCCGGCATGTTGGGCGGGTCAATTGCTGGCATCGTAATCGGTGTGCTGTTGGGTGTGGCTGTGGTCGGAGGCGTTGCGTATGTTGTTGTCACCGGCAAGACTGGAGCGGTGGTTGGATCCGTTCGGAGCGCTGGAAGCCGTATTAAGTCGACGGCTTCGGAGAAATGGTCCGGATTCGGGAATCGCAACTATAGCCAGTACGATAATGATCAGAATCCGGTGGTGAACAAGGACGATTACATCGGTGGTGACTCGTATACTTGATTCCGTGGCGCTTTTAATTCTCTTGGACTTTTTGCAAATTTTTGTTATAATGAGAAACGTTTTTCCAACTGAGCAACTACAATGTTAAACTTCTGTTTCATTGAAACATTGTCAGAAGGTTCGAAGTGTACAGTGTGAAGATGGCTGGAAAAATGTGAGTTATGTATTTAACTGAATGAAATTTTAATTCAATTTTATCGCTCTAAGTGGTTTAAAGAAAACTTTTCGTTATATTTTCAAGGATCCATCGTCCCAAAAATAACTGCGGTAAATAAAAGTATGTACATGAATACATGCAGACATCGTGCCTAATACCGTAACCTGCCAAATGCCTTAACGCTTATCGGTTACGAAGATAAGGTGCGCTTTCGACTTTATTTTCCGCTGTTTCACGGTCAAGATCTGTCAGTTACAACCGTTCATGGCTAACTTGCCCCTTATCAGAACTTTCTGCTAACTAATTAAACCTCGGCAGCATTTTATCTGGGCACCCGAATAAGCATTGCACAACTGTCGGTATACTTCCGTTCGCAAATTGCATTCTCTTTCTTTGCATGCCATCTAAAACCAATAAATTATCCTGATTTCTAATCCCGTCCATTCGGTGTCCCACACACTAACGACTCTGCCTTAAAACAAATACATCATAAATTTTGCACCGTCAGTTTTGTACATCAAAAGGACAATTCTCGCGGTTGAAATTTGCAGACAATAAGATAAAAAGTGGCAGAAATTAGTAATAAAGTTGTTTGAGTATCGGTTGGCAGCCGATAACGGCACGGACTACAAAATTTTAAATCCTACTAATAAATATGCCAGCACAATAAATAGTCTACATTTTTAAACTTAATTTTGCTGTGGGATAAAGTGTTAACGAGAATTTAGTTCCACTATTCTAACACTTCATTTTCGCACGTAATGGACCTCTCCATAACATTTTTACATATTGTAACAGTAATATTTGGATTAGGTTAGCGAAAAATGTTTTTCATGGCATGTTAAAATTGCCAAAAGTAGCATTACAGCATTGTTCCTTCTTTGTTATGTTTAATTTAGGAATTGCTACCGTACATTCATGGCGCTGTCCCGGTCCGGATTGGTATTATAGAAAGGGCACTCAAAAATGTTATCATGTTATGGGATCAACGAATACCGGTACGAATATCGGTTTTGACGGGGGATTATCTGGCAGCCAGTCATTTGACGGTGCAATTCAAACATGCAAGCTTCGTGGTGGAAAATTACTACAACTTGAAGATTCTGAGGAACTGGTAAGGGTAATAAAGGCTGGGTATACCAGTTGGGTGAGTGTGTAAAAGGTCACTTGTTATATGTACGGTACGCAAATAACCCCCAGCCGCCACTCCAAATTTTGCGGCGGTACACTGCAGAAAACTTTTCTACGGAACATGTTTCAGCAGGAAACATTTTGATTTGTGAATAATGTATGTAATTAAAAACATAAAATTTTATTTGTACGATTACTTCGCTCGTTAGGTGTAAGCGCATGTAGCAGAGTGTACTAACTGGGGTAAACCACTACACGCATTTCTTGATATCAAACAAACTTATTACGACTTCATAGAAATCCAGCGGATCCTAATACTATACCAAAATCAATATTAGTTATTTCTTGTAAACCCATCACCGATCACGATGCACAATGCATCTGATTCTTACAGGACTGGATAACAGCAAAGCTACCATCAAGTGAGCAAAAACTTCTTGTTATTCTACTTTTAGCCGAGGAATATTTCCTATAGTTATCCTTTGCATGTATCAGGTACTACTTGGTTTTGGATTGGGTTGACCTATGAAAATCGCACTTGGGAATGGTATGACGGTGAAACATACAAACCGTATACTCCGATACCAGGCTTGTAAGGGAATTTTTGAATTGTGGCCTGCACTTGAATTTTTGAATTATGGTCTGCACTGGTGTTGTATTGAACTTGAAGCGATATTAATGCATTGCTTTTGCATAAAGAAACGTGAAACCTCCGAGTACAAGTTATTCACCCGAAAGACAGCGCGGAACACTAAGACATGTATACAACACGACATTTCAAGGGTTCATATTTGACACGGATACCGTCAGCTATTCCAACGGTTATGTGTGCAAAGGCGACTGGAGTAAGAAATTAAATAAATTAACTAAATTTATTAAGAAAAGAAATTAACTGAATAAGAAAGAAATTAAAATTAACTAAATTAAGAAAGAAAGAAAAAAAAAGAAGTAAGAAAAATTTTAGCACTTAGTGGTAATTGTTACTTCAACATAAATTATGAATAAATACGATCCGCTTAAAAATGTTGCTCATAGATGGCCGCCCGTGGTGCAAAACAGAAGAAGGATACGTCTATCATGACAACAAGTGCTTCAAAGCATTCCCTGATCCTTCCGGCTTTATTGGAGCTGAAGCCCAATGTTTGTAAGTCATGATCAAGACCATTGTTGCTTACGCGAATTTACAAGAGTACAATGGCATTACTATTCAGGAAGCATGAGTACTCATAAAATGAACGAACTTTCAATGTTTGTTTGCCCTTACAGCGCAGAAGGCGGATACCTACCAGTTCCAAAGACTGCAGAAACTCGTTCGCGATTGCAATATTGGTTCCGAACATATTTTAAATCACCGCTTACCTGGCTTGGCATTCAGATTTTAAACAAAACTTCGTCGACCGCAGTCACCGACCTGTACTGGATGGATGGAACTCCAATGAAAAACACTACATCCAATCTGTGGCCAACGTATTCTGTTGAGAATTACGTCAGGTGCGTAGCAGGACGCTTAAACTGGTTCTGCCGTTCTGAGAAGCATTAGACTCACAACTTATTCTCTAACAATTAAGAAGACAACGCCTGGTTAAACTATATACTCACGTAATTTAGCGTGTTTTAATTAATGCATTTATCATGCCGAAATAGGGATCTCCCGGATGGAGCTGATTACTGCGGTGAATACACCACCTACGACAGTCACAGTGGGGATTTTGGGGGTTGGCAGTGGGTTGCAGCCAAGGACGAGTGGTCATTCACCACAAACTGCAGCTTACCACGACCTTTCGTGTGCGAAACTCCATTGAGTAAGACAAAAAGCTTTATTATTACATTATTTGTCTTGGTATTTTGTTGAGTAGCTGCCTTTTTGGACAATACGACACAATACCTTCATTTAATAAATTCGAATTCAAAACAAATCGTTTGATAATTACAGACAAGTGTCCGTTTGGGTGGCACCAATCTGGAGACATGTGTTATCAAATCAACCTGGATGATGAAAGTTTAAAAAACTGGGCAAACGCACAGACTACGTGCCGACAAAAGGGAGCGGAACTAGTAAAGATCACCGAGTACGAGGTTGCGCTATATATCCCATAAAAAAGCTGATTTTTGCACCAAACTTTTATGTAGCGTTTTTAAAAATCTGTACATTGCGGATTTAATTTGGAAATATGGCGTGCATGACTGGTACGACGGAACGCAGTATGAGCATTATTGGATCGGCTTAAAAGGTACGGAGCATCTTCCAGTGCCCACGCCTCCTAGTAAACTAGTAGCACTGAAAAGTGGAATTCTTTTCTAGGCACCAGCAATGGCTACGTTTGGCCAGACGGCACCGCCCCGAACTATACACTCTGGCACAACAACCAAGCCGACCCGGCGAACGATCCCAATATGTGCGCTTATGTGTCGTTTGACCGTCACTGTACGTAACCAGGCAAGGTCACAAACACTGCTACTGCCTGCAGCGAAGTGGCCATTCTTTATGTAGCGAACGAAACCGGAAGCTGGAAAGTAACGCAGTGCTCGCAACCGCAAGGCTTCATCTGCGAAGCGCACTACACGGCTGCCATTCAGCCAGATGATGTTGTCATCAGTGAGCCGCGACACGCCCTTAAACGCTTTTATCAAGCCTGAAACTTTTCCCATATTCACAGGTGCACATATTTGCGAGCCGCCATTTGTTTCGTACCATGAAGGCTGCTTTTTAACCGTATCAGATGAGAAAACCTATGACGAGGCTGTACAAGATTGTGCTGATAAAAAATCTCGACTAGCAGTGATCAGGAATCGTGGGGAAAATGCCTGGGTTTCCGGTAAAACCCCACTGCTGCTTTGTAGTTTTCATTTTATCAACCGTTTCTTTACATATTCCAGCGCAAACTTCAAAAGATTCGTGGATCGGCTTGCGCGTTACCGGCAGTACAGGCAGCACATCTTCGGTTTCCAGTTTCCGGTATTCATATAGCACCGGTGACCTTGTACGTGTTTACAGTTACAGTATAATGAGTAGGGCGTACAGTACTGTATGTGAACCACTTACTGCAAAATTAGCTAGCATGTGGACGGAATATCCGAGAACGTAGCTCGATGTGAATACTCAGATTTGGCGTCGTTTTTTTTCTGCCAATAAAAATTAATTTTGTTATTCTGTGGTAACTCCAGGCGGGCGACGGGTTCTATTCCGATTTTGCGGACAGATATGATTTAACTGTAAACGACAGTTTTGACCGGTTCTGCGTGGCCATGGCCGGCGCTGAAAGCACTTTTCAATACGGATCCACCTCAAGCACTCGTCCAGGTCGTGGCAGATGGTACCACGCTAACTGTAATCTGAAGCGCGAATATGTCTGCTGGCACGAAGGAAGTAAGCATAATGATTAGAAAATTTGTACCTATACAGCTATACTGTACAGAGTACATAATTTACTGAGCGGCAAAAACTAAAATAAATTAAATAAAAATTCTCACTCGCAGCCTTGAGATTGCAATAGTGTTGATATTTGTAGCTGCTGTTGCTGTTGCGCAAAAAAAGGCCTTAATGACTTAAGGTTTTTATTGCATTTAAGCGCCCATCGAAGCTCCGGTAGTGGAGGACGTCTCTGATCCTCAATGTGGAGCAGGATGGTTCCGAAATGGTCCACATTGCTACCGGGTAGTTTCGAATGTCGCAGCATGGCGAAGTTCGAAATCGACATGTCAGTCAATGGGTGATAATGCCGACCTGCTATGGTTTACGACTAAGGAGGAACATTCTTTCGTAACAAGTAAGCACCCAAACGATGATATCGTAATTTTCTGGATCACAGCTTTTGCTTGTTTAGAGATATAAAACATTCTACGAGTACGGGTCGAGTAGCAGCTTAATTAATCAGCATCACTGACTGCATATTTTAGCGCGTTACCTTTAGCATAATTTGAAAGAAAGTTTTACTACAGGGCAGCTCCAGGAATATTATTCCCATGTCCCGCATAGTTTCTGGATAAATTATTATACGGAGGCAGCCAATGCTTGGCATTTACCTTATCGCGATAATCTGAATAAGCACTACTTACCGTTCGCGGTGAGCAACTGGGCCGAAGGTATGTTGAGAAACGCTGGCACTGATGAGCCATGATTACTATTAGTAGTGGGCATCCACAAATCTAGACTTTCTCCTGCAGGCCAACCAGCGATTGACGGCAGCTCCTTCAGTTCCTCGTCGCCACACTGTGCGCGAATCACATCAGTCTCTTCTGGCAAATGGACTTCTTCGAGATGTGGACAGTGGCACGCTTCAATCTGCAAGAAAACCATCGAAAGTTTGGTAACACCTGCTCCAACTTTCGCTGTTCCATCTGTAACTCCAGGTATAATAATACATATTGAAGGTCACAAAATTGTTAAGCCGTTGTTGCCTGTTCCTTTGCTTTTTGTCGCAGATCAACAGCTGGGATGTCCCGCTCATTATCACTCAGTAGCCGGCCGCTGCATTAAATTTAATATTATGCCGGCCGAGTGGGCTACCGCCCGTCAAGCGTGCCGCAACGAACAAGGATATTTAGCGGACTTCAAAGATGAGAATGAATATCTTCTCTTCAAGGGATTCTCAGTTGGGAGCTGGATTGGTCTTAACAGTATTGTGGATCCGTCTGATCCACGTGTGTTTACTTGGGCAAGCGGTGCACCAGTCACATACATTCCGTGGGATGTCCAGTCTCCAAACAGCCACGGTGTTGGAGCGTCTGTTAATGATACGAACTGTGCCGCAGTTAGCTCACAGGTCAGTATGCTGTCTGCGTTAATTAAACTGCACCGGTAACTCACGTTAGATTCACCTCTGCAGCGCCAAAGTGCTGTAAAAAAATCATTCAAATTTCGACAGGGTGTTACCATTTATCCGTGTCACGAAAGGAAGACTTTCGTGTGTGAAAAGGAAATGGTCGCAGTTACCGGCAGCGCCACAGTTGAAATTCCCCATTCTCGCGGTTGCTTGCGATGGGGAGTGAATTTCCACGACTCCTGCTACTATTTTGGACAAGATCCAACTAGTGAGCAGTTAGGATACAAGCCATCATTGGATTTCGATAGTGCGCGAGCTTTTTGTCGCCGACACTTCGGTATAACAGCTGACCTTGTAACCCTGAACGATGGTTCCGAAGAAAGGGAGTTTATCAACAGCCATCTGGCTCGAACTGCCGAAGAGTACTGGATTGGTTTGAAAGAAGATCGCGAACCGTGGAATGCCTTCAAAAAGTGGGTGGACGGATCGGACGTGGAAGAAACAAACTGGGCTTACAACCAGCCCAGTGTGACGAGCGATGGCTTCAAAGGATGTGTAGCCATGCACGGCGCTATTGCCGAACATGGAAGCATTTTGATTGGTGACTGGTATGTCACATCGTGCACGGAGCGAAAAGTCCCATTATGTAAAGCGGATAGCGCTTATCATCCATCACATCCGACCGTTAATCCTTCCACGCCTTCGCCTGACGGATGCCCGGCGGGATGGAAAACCGTACCCGAAATCGCCACTTGCTTCAAGGTAAAATGAATTAAACGAATTAACAACCTTGCGCCGCTAGATGGGCTACCTCTTACAATGGTTATAAGTATCCATATTGGTTCGGTTATTACTCTAGAGCTATCGCGGAGATCAAGATCATAGTAACATTCGGAAACTCTCGTGGCAAGCAGCCGAAAATTTCTGCAAGCGATTCAAAGGCGGTCATCTGGCTTCCATAAATAATGAAGCCGAGCAGAATGTCGTTTACCGAGCAGTATTCGGTGACATGCAGTGGATTGGTTTACGACAAAACTCCAATGCTCAGAATCGATGGGAGTGGTCGGATGGGAAAGCTCTGACCACTTCCAACTGGCACCCGGGTGTCAGCCATACGAACACGTATTCGCCTAACTGTGCTTCATTTCGTAGCAGCGGTGACTGGATTCCGCAAAGCTGCCACTTGGGTAATGGATGGGTGTGCGAAGTACCAAAAGACGTCTACTATCCGGGACAGATAATCGAAGAGTACCCGACGGCTATCCCCGTTAACCGTAAGCCTAAGCGACACGGTGGTTTCTGAGCTGACACTTAAACTTTTGTAGACACGTGCGGCTCATCCACGATTGATGGTGAATGGTTTTTCGACGCCCAGTCGGAAGAGTGCGTGTACATCGCCAAAAGAACCGATGACTGGGCCAATGCGCAAACTACCTGCGAAAGTCTCGGCGCTAATCTTATAACAGTAACCACCACAAACTATCCTTTTCTAATGCTGAAGGTTGCCCAGAGTATCACCGAAATATCGTCATCTGCCGGTCGAGACTATTGGATTGGACTAAAAATGACGGATTATGTGAACAAGGAGTACGGATGGGTTGATGGATATGCGTCGTTTTTGCGACCATGGGATGCAAACGAACCGAGCGGACGAGGCACGGAACGATGTGTGTCACAGAATTCTGTGAGTGGTAAATGGCGCGATCATAACTGCGCGCGCACTCTTCGATTTCTTTGTGCAAAGACGAACCATGCCCAACCTGTCACAACGCCTAGTCCTGTCGGAGGCAATTGTCATACTGGATGGCTCGAACATGGTACACAAAGTACCTAGTTCGGTAACGCTCGGATATTGTATGAACCGTTCTTTTATTTCTTGTAGACCGCAACTGCTATTATTTCTCCAAAAACGAAAATAAAACTTGGGAGCAAGCTCATGAAGCCTGCGTTCAGCTTCTGCCAGGATTGAGCGATCTCGTTTCAATTCATAGCTCAATCGAAAATGATTTCCTCGTCACAAAAATCAAAGGTCACCATCGGGGCCACTGGATTGGTTTGCATGAAGTAGCCGTGGATACTTATACCCATTCGTTCGTTTGGTCTGACCAGAGCCCCGTTCGCTATAACAACTGGCATTTTTCTGAACCGCTGTACACGTATGGAGATAGGGTATGTACCAGTAACTACGACTGTGTATTCGGACTTGCCGAGTTCACCGCGATAGGTGTACGATTGTGCGATTGTGCGCAAAGTTGTACGAAAATGGGCATTTTTAAAGCAACAAGCAGAATGGTTATTGTATTAATACTTTACGAAATTATGCCAGGATCGAGCCGTTGAATTCCGCGGTGACCATAATCGTGCTGGAAGATGGCAAGGTTCAGAAACACAAGAATTAAGAAATTACATTTGCAAAGCTAGAAAAGGTATATACCTATTCTACGTGTGAAAAACTCGAAGTGGAACAAATACGATCTAGATCTTATGAAATGGATCTTCTTTGTAGACCCCAGTGCGCCGCCGCAGCAAGCTGTGGCTAGCAACTGTCGATCCGGTTATACCCAACTGGGAGAGAATGGAGCGTGCTTCTCGGTGATAGCACTGCCCGATGGACGGGACAACTGGCAAAACGCCAAAGATGCTTGCGCCACCGGTGATGGCTACGGCAAGCTGGCGACAGCGGTTGATGTTTACGACAACGCCCAAGTCCGTGTATTGCTGCACCAGGCTTATCGCATTAACAATCACAGCGGCCACGCCTGGATCGGCATGCAGAGTCACGTGCACAATTTCGCTTGGTACAATGGATGTCCAGTGGTGTATTCCAACTTCCTGACGATGCTGCCTCCCGGTAATAACTCGAATCACTGTGTGTCCATGAACCACGACGGCAAATGGATCGTCCAGAACTGCACTGACAGCGTCCATTATGCTGTTTGTGAGCATAGAACAGGTGCGTCCTCTGATTAAACTAGTAAAAGCTAAGGAGTATTTGTGCAACCCAGTGAACAGCAATGTGAACAATATCAGATAATCCTTTTAGAGCCATGTCCGGCGGTTTTCAATATCACCGACAATAACATGTACTGTCCAGTCGATTTTCCAACCGAATGCAACACCATGTGCTACCGTGTTCAAACTAAATCCCATCAAAACAACCAGTCCATCCATGTGGATACCTTCCAAAGAGCCAAACAGCAGTGCGAAAAGTTGGGTGGACGACTCGCATCCATCCGTAACGAAGAAGAACAGAAATGCTTGGAGAAATATATTCATCACTCCACCGATGGTATGTGGATTGGTTTGTATGAGGCGTTAGATCCATCAGGCGAGTATGTCTGGAAATGGGAAGATGAAGGTGCCGGATTCGGATTTTCATCGTACACTAACTGGGGGAACGGTAAATACATAAAATGCTTACATAACACTGCACAGTGCATAATGGTCCTTAGGTGTAATTTCTCATTCTTCCATTACTCTAGGCAAACCTTCGAACAATAGCGGTCTCATGTACACAGCAAAACGCTGTGCAGAAATTTTGCCTAATGGCACATGGAGCAATCTGGGATGCGACGATTATGATTCCAGAGGCATGATATGCGAAATCCACAAGGTGCGCTCGGAGGTCGGCCGCTTAACAACCAGCAGACCGGTTGGTGTGACGGATCCGCCCAGCGGGCCCGGCATGTCCGGCGGCTCAATTGCTGGCATCGTAATCGGTGTTTTGCTGGGAGCTGCCTTAATCGGCGCGATTGTATACGTCGTTCTGACTGGAAAAAGCCAAGCGGTTGTTAGCTCAGTTCGGACTGCTGGCAGCCATGTTAGAACATTCGCTGCGCAGAAGTGGGAAGCAACCCGGTTCGGAAACCGGAATTACAACCAGTACAACAATGATGCGACTCCGGTTGTGAAGGAAGATTACGTTAATGGAGACTCTTACAGCTGATAAAAATTTGTCTTTTAAGCTTTTTAGCGATATGTGCATAGTATTGCATCCAAAGCTAGTAATTTATATGTAAAAATTTTTTGTTGAGAAGCGTAAAAACCGTACTCCAAAAGTACGAAAATTCGTTGTGATGATGCAGGTGGTACGGTAACAACCTTAATAAAAATACATGCCAATGGTATTGGCCTATCGGGCGCGGACAAAGAAATATAGCTTCCTCCATGGCCAGAATATAATTCTATACCAGCGCATTATTGGTTCTAAGCCAATGCTCACGTGTATTTGCGGGTTAAAATTTATGAGTAATCTGTTACAAAACCCAATAATTTGAAAATTTGATATATAAAATCTTTTCAAATATTTAGCCCTAAAATAAATTTTTAGCTAATTAAGCTTTGGGTAACCACGTACTTAGTGTAGTACTGTAATTGCGAATTATTCTTATCGCTGTTCGCAAACATGCACTTAGGCTTTTAAAACAACCTGTGTTCCATTTATTCAAAAGATCCAGTTCGACAATGCTTCGCCGACCCTAGAACAAGCCATAATTCATCTCGTTGTCAGATATCAGACACGACGGCCTTATTATCGTCTTGTAATAACTCAGATAGCGAAATTAGTTTAAGATTTTACGGTTCTGCGCTTTGCAGTATTGTGAGCAAGTATGCGCAGACTGACATTTGTAAAAATATTTATGCAACTTATCTAATCTGTTTACTGAAGTCGCAATGGCAGCAAGCTAAACAAGCTTAACTACAATAACCTTTATAAACCTCAATACATTGTCTTTGCTTCTGTGTGAAAGGAAATTGGGGCATGGGCCTAGTTGTAACATTTTGCAGACTAGAATTTCCTTTGCGTTGAATTGCTGTTTAGTAAATATTTTTTATCGGAAACTTCCAGAATTTGGCAACGAAGCAGTACTGCGCTTGCCGGAAAGAACATGTCAGAAATTCGGCATGGATTACTTGCTGCAATAATACTGGGGATTTCCATAGGTAAGGTACTTCAGTACTGAAAGTTAAATTTAAGGTCCTTAATCACGAGTTATTCCAGACGTAGACAGGACACCAAATAAATGGTTTGGATTTGTTGTAAAAGTATTACTCGTATTCTAAATAGAAACAAATCTAAACAGCATTGGAAATGACCTACCCGTAACTGACTTTTAAAAATGCGCCGGTAACGCCCACTTACCTAGTGATGTTTACCAGCGTTGCGGAGTTCGGACAACGGTTACAGTATACGTAAAGGTAGAAACAACACAATCTCGATCCCATAAACGCTTCGCAGTATCGTAATTAAAGTCGACTGTAGCAAGTAACAAGTAGTAGTAAGTAATTTTGTAGATAAACTATTATAAATCCAAAAATGAAATAAGTGGTGTCAAAAACTTTTTACATGCGCATGGGTCATGCTTGTACTTTACGAGATGCCTAATTCTTTATTATGTTCCAGTTCCGCAGACTTCAGATTTTCTTACAAATTGTTAGGCAGTCGGCACAGCTACAGAGGCCTGAAAAGCTTAATACTCTGCTAGTTACTTAAATGAAACATTTGTTAAAATTATGCAGGTCAGTTTGAATTTAATTACGTTCATTCGCAGGGTCTTTCACGGGAGCATCAAGATGCCCAGGTACTTAACTAACTGATCCGGTTGTAAGGGGTGGTAAAAGGTTTTCTAAATTGTATGTCTAATATTTAGGCACGGAGTGGTTTTCACGACCAGGAACTTCCGACTGTTACTACGTATACGTACGGTCAGTTAACGGAGCGGCCACCGGACCGTTCGCGCGACCTGTGACGTTCGAAAATGCCTTTGAAGAATGTAAAATGCGCGGAGGAAAGCTATTCGTCCCCAGTGACCGAGCTGAAATGGTAGGAATTCTGGGGAATCCATACCCATGTCTCGGTCATCTTGTGCATTTCTTTTTTAATGTTGAAATCATATTTGGTTTACAGGATTTTGTTGGTAGCAAACTGCCTTCAGCTGCTGACTTCTACTGGATTGGGATGACCTATCAGAACGGTAGATGGCAATGGACAGACGATTCGGGAAATCCAACCATTGATTTCAACCCCAGCTTGTTTCCTAGTTTGTAAGTTTTTTGTCAGTCACTTTAGACATGCAATGCAGAGCAAAGTAAACATGACCTTTGGACACAACGTTTAATTTTCAGAGGCGTAGATCCGCCAACTATTTTCGGTGGTGTGCCAAATGAGTATCGCGGGACTGTCTCTCATTCGTTTGTGTCTGGAACTGCTGACTTTTTTTCGGAGCACAAGAATTCGTCACTTGGTTTCATTTGTTCGGGGACATTTAGTAAGTGTTAGATCAATAGACATCAATCACCGGCATTTGTTACTTGCGTTATTAGGTGTATTATACGCGCACATATTTATATTTCAGTTAATTTGTACTACAGCAATAGTCTCGTTTAGGTGGTCGTCCATGGTGTAAAATTGAGGATGGGTGGATTTACGATAGCAACAAGTGCTACCTTCATGTTGCCGAAACGAACACTTACGCTGGAGCGCAGGCCAATTGTCGGTAAGTGAAAAACTTAATTAGGAAAAAGGACTGTATAAACGTTTTGATCAGCACAATTAATCTAATGAGAAATTTGAGTGGACAGAAAGTGTTAAAAGTTTGGTGTACGTACAGTATATCACTGGCGCATTTTTATTTGAATCTCTGTGCAATGCTGTATTATTCGAAGCGCATTGTAAAAATGATTAGTACGATGCATATTGCATAATGCATAATATTACTCAGTATTTGCTACGCCTTATTTAGTTTACTGCACAATTTAATTTTTGTTTTCTGTTGAACTGTAACAATATTTATATCATTTACTTCTATATATAGTAGTAACTTGAATATTAACAAATTGCAGATCCAAAGGTGGCTTCGTTTCCGCTGTGAATACTGATCGCGAGGATGCAAGAATGCGCGAATGGATGCGCAATCGATTAGGAATGCGGCAAGCTTGGTTGGGTGTAACTATCCCAAGTATGAAAATTACTAAGCTCAGCCTTGCGCCGTTAGCGTTCTTCTCTAGTAATAATTAAGACTCAAGACCTAAATTAAATATTACGAAACTAGTTGGTTTCGTAATATTTCGTCAAGACTTACTAGTATAATTCTAAAACTTGAAGTACTGACAAAATGGAACAAACTAACGCAAGTCAAAAAACAGCAATTTTGCAGACAAAACCAGTGCAGTTACAATTGATACTTTGAAATTTGACGACGGAGAGTCAATCAACAACAACATGGTTAACCACTGGAACCTCGAAAACTCCAAAAGTCTTGCCGAATACATAACGTATGGCGCCTTGTGATTGCTTTAAGGAAACTTTATCGTAACTTCGTAAGTTAGCCGAATACCAATTTTATGTTTATTCCAGGAGCTTGCCCAATGACAAAACGTACTGCGGTGAAATCTATAGCTCTGAGGAGGAAGTAATTTTAATCTTTTTATTACCGGATCAACATGACTGGTCGCTGCGAGAAAACTGCGAAAGCCGATATCCGTACGCATGCGAAACTCCAAAAAGTAACCGGAATAGTGATTGTTTGTTTTTCTTGATGTTATAATTTTTATCCACACCCTTTACTGTCGCATTCAGATAAATGTCCTTATGGATGGGAGGAACTGGGCGAGGACTGTTACCAGTTCAACGATGGACCTGTTGACTGGTCGGAAGCTCGGAGGCGATGTACTGTCGAAAAAGCAGATCTCGTCTCCATCAGAAGGTCAGCTGTGTAATGTTAAGAAGTTCTATACGTAATCTATACTTTATTGCAAATATTATGATTGTACAGTTCCGAAATCCAAAACTTTCTACGACAAAACATATTGAGCCGGTTGTCAAATAACCCTAATCTCAACAACGCCGAAATGCCGTACTACTGGACTGGAGGATCAAGTGAGTTTATAATGTAACAAGTTACGAATTTTGGGTTCCAAACCCTGATATGTACCGTATTTATTATTTGTCCTCACATTTTCGATTTATTATTAATTAAAAAACTGTAGCCTCACCAGTCAGTACAACAGCAAAAGAACCTGAGCGCTACTACGTTTTTACACTTCTGTAAAAGAACTTTTATTACTGAAATTTGTGGACCATCTTAACTGTTATTCAGCAAACTGCGTATACTTCTAGAGAGGGGAAATGATCCAAATTTCAAGTGGACCGATGGAAGCTCTTTTGCGTACCAAAGCTGGTCACCGGGTCAACCGCTAACTGTTGCCATAACGGGAATGGAAATAGACCACTGTGCATACGTGGATGCCACATCCAATGGCAACTGGAACGCTAGCGTTTGTACTCAAAAGATGGGATATGTTTGCGCCGGTAATAATCAACAAATTGAGGATCACCCGGAAGTTATACATCGTAAGAAACGTTCCAGTTTTTATTGCAAATGCTTTATGATAGCGGCTTACAAAATATGAGTAACTCAAAAATTTTAGCGGAAATTACGTGTGAGGAGCCATTCAAAAAATACCACGATGGCTGTTATTATCATGTTACCCAAAAACGGAATCGAGATGCGGCTCAGGAGTTTTGCGCAAATCTACCGGAGAAGTCGAATTTGTTAACACCATTGACACCCAGTGAAAATTTCTACGCCGAAGGTACACAGAATAATCATAATACGTCACAATTATAATAATTCTGCCTAATCAGGGAAACACAATGAATGATAGAAATATTCAAAGGCATTTCGGTGTATGCGAATATCTATATTTTATAATTTACAGGCCAAGCGGAAGAGGGAATTTGGTTGGGCATTAAAGCTACATCTATAGGTGCATCTGGCGGTTGGATACACAGATATGGTGATGGTAGTATTGTAAGTGCAATCTTTAAAAGTACATAATTAGCAGTACATACCCGTAGTACTGTACAGTACTATGGGTATGTACTGCTAATAATTAATAATAATAATAAAAATGTACAGTACAAGTAATACAGTAATAAATTTAGTGTTGATCAACCAGGTTATGGCGGGCGCTTACCATAACTACGAGTGGGGCGGCTATATACCGTCAGCCAGTAGCGATAGGCTGTGTACAATTATGAAAATTCGAGACTCGGATTGTGATGGCTGCGACGAGGCTTACTCTGGCGATTGGATTTATGTCACGTGTACACAGGAAAGAAACTTCATTTGCTATCACGATGGAAGTATGTGCAACATAAATTTGTACTTTATTATGGTAAGTTTATTTTTAAGCGCTAAATCCTCATCGTAGAGCCAAAAGACGATTCCACGTCCCTTACACCGCTATATGACCCGGAATGCGGAGCCGGCTGGATTCGAAGAGGCGACCAGTGTTATAAGACAAACGCCGATCCGACAACCTGGAAAGCCGCAAAGTCCAACTGTCAGAATGCAGATCTTCATGGCGATTTGCTGTCTATTGTCAGCAAAGAGGAAGAGCTTTTTATTCGAGGTAATTAACCAATGTGCACGTGTACTGTTAAAATGTTCGTCTTAGAAAAATCCAAGTGTAGGCTGGTTACAGTGCCATTTCGTCATCGTAGATATGATCGTGGGTGCAGACTTTATCGGCCCTCTGCCGGCTGGGTTCGCCAGAGCATCATCTTACTGGATAAACTTTTATTCTAATCGCGAAAACTTTTGGTTCTGGCCTAAGCGTGATTCGAAGGATCAGTATGCCATTCCGGCTGTCGTTTTCAACTGGGGACCAGGTAATATGGGACCACTGCAACGCGTTAACATTCAGCCTCTTAAATCTACTTCGGGCTGTGTTTAACGGCTTTTGTTATTCCATTTGTAGGTCAACCGGATAACAGTCACGATAGCGCCTTCGCCGATCCCTTTTTCCTTCCGATATCAGATTCCAACCCACGATGCGCTTACGTCGAAGAGACACCGGATGCTTTGTGGGCCGATGGGAACTGCGCTGTTAACCGGGCGTACATTTGCAAGAAACCGACATTATCGGCGCGCCCACCAACCGGCCCGCCTCCTACTGCGCCGAGTAAGGAATGCCAAAAGGCATCAGAAAAGTGTCCGCAAATAAAACATGTTTATTGTTATTTTGAATGTTTATTTTTATTTTGAAACAGGTGGTTTTGGCTGTCTACCGGGACATCTTCCGTTTGGAACGAAATGCTTATACAGAACCCCGCAGCTGCTGACCTGGACCAAAGCGCGTGATTTGTGCCGCAACAATACCGGCGAACTGGTTTCTTTTGACAGCCAATCCGAATACCAAAGCATAGCACCATTTACTCAAAATGCTTGGATTGGGCTGAACAGCCTGGATAATCCGCGTGCGCCGCGCGTATTCAGCTGGAGCGATAATGCACCGGTGCAGTATGCCCCGTGGGATACCAATGTGGCACAGGGTCACATTCATGGAACGGT
Source organism: Paramacrobiotus metropolitanus (assembly GCF_019649055.1). NCBI lineage: Eukaryota > Metazoa > Tardigrada > Eutardigrada > Parachela > Macrobiotidae > Paramacrobiotus > Paramacrobiotus metropolitanus. The sequence continues at coordinate 313,089 of NW_026570282.1, forward strand.
AACACGGGATGTGAATTGCGTGGCAGGCGGTGCAAATGTAAGCCATCGTGATGTACAAAATGACAAGTGGTATGCAAATAATACACCGTACAGGTTGTTTTATCTGACCTTTAGGGTATAAATGCGTACTCTTGCGAAGAAGCAAAAGTTGGGCTCTGCGAATCATTCCGGTATGAATCGTCAACACCGCCCAATTCGATCACCATTCCACAGGGTGATGGGTGTGAACCGTGGGGTGTGCGCTGGCCGATGTCGAACTCGTGTTTCTATTTTGGAAATGATCCTAACCATCTCACTGGGGCCCGCCCGTTTTTCAATTTCGATCAAGCCCGGCAGTTCTGCCAGACCAAGTTTAGGAATGGCGACTTAGCGACTATTCTCAATGAACAAGAGAAATCAATTATAAACGCTCTTGTCGCTGGTTACAGTGGCGATTATTGGATCGGTTTGAAGTAAAAAGTAAACTTTAATAACGACGGCGATTTTAAAATAACGTTTATTATCCTTGCAGGGAAGATGCAAACCCATGGAGTGCATTCAAGAAGTGGGTGGACGGAACTGCCGTGACCCATACCAACTGGGGTTACGGACAACCGCCGGTGTCCCCCGCTGGATCAACCGGTTGCGTGGCGATACAGGGAACCTATGCTAACAGTCACTATCCTGGAGACTGGTTTGTAGATCAGTGTACTACCCAACGTTACGCACTGTGCAAAGCTCCGGCTACCACACCGCATCCTACTCGACCGCCGACTTCTCCGCGTCCGAATGCCAACGGATGTCCTAGAAATTGGATAACTACGGACACCTCATCACGATGCTACAAGGTCAGTAATTATTTTGGAAAGCTAAAGGCTTGAACATTAGTAACTGCAAAATTTTGTGTTATACTGTACCATTGTGCACTTAATTGTGAGATGTCGCAAGCACCTGTGAATCTTTTGGTGTTGCCAACTTGCCATTAGGTGGAAAAATTGTACAAGTTTATACATGTCTCTGGTACTTACGCTGGATTTTACTTGCAGGCATATTACGCCTCAAACAGTGGTATAATGGTCATTGGAAGCTCTGGTACAATGAATAAAGCCCATTGGGACGACGCCGAAGCATTCTGTGGCGGGTTTCGAAACGGCCATCTAGCGTCTATCGACAGCCAAGCCGAACAAACAGCGGTGCAGCAGTCGCTTCCTTTAAAAATGTCAGATTACAGTTATTGGATCGGTTTGCGAGAACGCAGCGTCGGAATCACCGGGCCGCGCTGGGGATGGTCAGATGGAACACCCTATACACTGGACTTTTTCCACATGGAAATCAATCACGAAGCCGCCGATGTACAGGACTGTGCAGCCATGGACTCGGTATCTGGTAGATGGATACGGCAGAGTTGCTCCATGAGCTGGGGTTGGGTATGTGAAGTGCCTAAAGGAGCGTATATGCCGGATGAACCGATTCCCGCGTTGCCGACCGCCTTGCCCACTAATCGTAAGTGATGCTTGCAAAAATAAATTTGGTGACGAAATTGACCAAACGGTTTGCACGAAACAGAGACGTGTGGCCGGGATACGTCCGGTATGGGAGATTGGTACTATATCGAGAGTACAAACGAGTGTCTATTCGTGTCCGCACGAAGTGATTCGTGGGAAAACGCTCAAGCCACCTGCCGTCAACGTCGCTCGCATTTAACCATCCTCAATCCGACAAACAATCGGGAAGTTGTTGAAGTGGTTTCACACATGGCCGGTGCGTTGGCTACACGCTTCTACATTGGCTTACGGATAACTGACTTGACACTGCGGGAGTATTCTTGGTTGGACGGAAAGCCGTTGACATGGAACAATTGGGCAGCTGGTCAGCCGCTGGCCAATCATAGTGCCGATTCTTGCGTGTCTATTGATGCGCTCAGCGGAAAATGGTCATCCGGCCGCTGCGCAGCCGGCAATCGCTTCTTATGTTCGCGGGCCAACAGGGAACACCATGGACCTCCAGCGATACCCACTCGTGACCCACAAGGTCGACATGGCGGATGCGCTGATGGATGGGTTTCATTTGGTAAGAATTCAATTTAAATTTTTGTTTACAGTTGCTGATGCATTGGTACTTTTAATGTTGCAGGTCCTCACTGTTATTACATCTCGCCGCCCACTCATAACACCAGCAGCTGGGGACAGGCTCTTCAAGCTTGCGCTGGCAGCCACCAAATGAAGAACTCCAGCCTGGTATCAATTATGTACTCTGGAGAAAATGACTTTTTAATCAGCCAGTTAAAGAATTACAAATATAATATGTGGATTGGATTACACGAAACCGATGACCTGACATACGAATGGACCGATCGTCATCCGTTCTTTTACAACAACTGGCACTACCAGTACCCACGGCCACAAGCAAACACAGTAAGCTAAGCTTGCAGAATAGTGCAGTACGCGACTACTGTTGATAGCACAAACCCGTATCTGCTACTTCAAAAATGATCGAAAATTTTCTTTTAGTTCAAATGCATTGCTGTGCTGGTCGAAAACAACAAAGTTGGGAGATGGTTCGATGCAGCCTGTAATGGCTTAGGAGGGTACATTTGCAAAGCACCGAAAGGTAATAACGGACCCCAAAAAAACAAATCATTCTATTTAATTAGTATAATATCGAATTTCGGGTTCTGCACTTAGACTTCGATCTTCCGGAACACGCGGGCCCGGCAACAAACTGCACAACCGGCTTTTCTCAGTACGGTGACGCGTGCTTCAAAGTGATTCCACTGAAACATGATGTAGTTAATACATGGGGTCATGCCGAACAACTATGCCGCCCTTCACCACAAGAAAACATAGAGGGTGGTCTGGCAACGATTTTGGACGTGTACGAGAACGCTTTCGTACGCACGTTATTCAATGAAGCGTCTTTCCGCGAACATATGCCTGGACAACGTCCATTCGAGCAAGCGCACGCGAAAGCCTGGATCGGAATGAAGGAAGAACATGGGCATTATGAATGGTTCAACAAATGTCCAGCCCAGTTCGCTAATCTGGCCAACCTGGTGGGCACGGCAGATGATTCGGACTGTGTCGACATGAACTTTGAAGGGAAGTGGCACGCCCATAACTGTACCGCCAATGATGTGCGCTTTGCCGTCTGTGAACGCCGATTCAGTAAGACTTTAATTTCACAATAATCGACATTCTACTCATCCGGATCAAATTTTAATTGTAGAAAAATGCGAGCAAATTCCTGATCATCCGCAAGTCTGCCCCAAAAATTTTCCACGAGCCTGTGCCAACCACTGCTATGAAACCAAAAGCATCGTTCAGCATACGAACGAAACGGAAGCCGTGTCCTTTGAGGAGGCGCGGCGCCGTTGCGTGGCCTTGGGAGGAGACTTGGCATCTGTCCGCAATGAAGCGGAGCAGAAGTGCATCCACGGCTACGTCCAGTACGCCGAAATCGGCATGTGGATTGGTTTGCGCGATACGACAGCTGAAACTGATCGCATGACGTGGCAGTGGGTGGACAACAATGATAACCAAGAACCGGCAGTTTATGCAAACTGGCAAAAAGGTACATTTTCGGTAGTAATACTAGTTCAAACATTTCTGCTCATCTTTTATGCTCTATCAAGGAGAACCAAACATGTTCAACCCGAAAGAAACATGCGTGGAAATGTACCCGAATGGATTGTGGAATAACGCGCGCTGCGAACAGCACAAGGGATTTATTTGCCAAGCGCCAAGAAATCGAAGTGTCGATGTCACTGCACCGACAAGAGAACCGTTCTGTAGGTCCTTAGCTTCAAATTGCCTAAACAAAAAAGTGCATGCATTTTTATCATTTTACAGATCCAACAGATTACACTGGTGGACCAATTAATACAAGTAAAGATGACGGCTATAGCGGAGGGCAGATTGCCGGAATCGTTATCGGTGTCCTGCTTGCTGTGGCCGTGGTGGGCGCTATAGGTTACGTGGTTGTAACCGGAAGGTCATCCAGTGTGGTCAGCTCAGTCAGCAGTGCGGCATCCAGCTTCCGGGAGCGTTCGTCCAAATTCGTATCGCGGAATAAGGCTGGAGCGTCCGATCGGACCACATTACAAGAAGATTTTGACGGCGCCAATGCGTCGTACAGTTAACCAGTCACGTGATTGACAGATTTGCACATATTTTTTACATTTCGCATTAAAATTTAAAATTTAATAATAATGGTTGTACTGTACATTTAGCCGTTTTGTGACACCGCTGCTCTGTGATGCTGTAGCTTTCTTACTTTTGTACACTTCAGATTGCTGTGCAGACAGTTTGGCTGCTTTTAATTTAAGTAAGGACGTTAAATTATCGTTAACTAAAATTCTTTAAAATAAATGACCGCAATGCAAAAAGCGTTATGGCTGCATGGCCCTATGCGAAGATAAGCCAAACAACCAAGCAGTGCGACTGCAGTACGAATGCCTGTACTTTATTCTGTGTTCCACTAACACTAAAATTTTTACTAATAAATTTATCTGTGATCTACCGTATATAGAAGTTGCCTTGCAACCCTTTTGCAGTTTTTAAAACAATGTCCGTGTGCTACCAGTTTCTAAATTAATATTAAATTATTCAACAAGCCATCCTTGCGTCGATGAATAAGACTTTTAAAAGGAACACACCCGTCGTACGACCCAGGAAAGGAAGTGGTAATAAAGCCACAAAGCAAATCAAGCAAGGTCAGCCACAGCCACAATTTCCAAATCACTATTGTCGACAACCATACGACCATGAAGAACGGATTGTTATTATCTCTAGCAATATAGATATCTCACTAGCACGTACACAACTAGTTGCGCCTCATCCAGCAGATGAAGAACACCGTGTGACCTTTTACTCTACACTGTTTCCGGATGCCGTTGATTGCAACTGGATTCCGTATTTAAGAATTTGCCGCGAACGCTTTGCCTACCGTTTATTCCATCCAGTGTTTGGTAGCTACACCTCCGAACTCAAACTCAACGATAATCTTAAAATCATCGATAAAATAGTAAGCGCTACCAACTGGGAACAGTTTGTTGCATGGAATGGAAGAGATCAATGCCTGAACACCTTACGGCTGGCAAAAAAGAGAAGCGTCTCCAACAAATTTCGCACCAAAGCCTTGGTAAATGAGAAACACCTCCTATACTGTTGCGAATTTCCATTTATCGCAGATTTCGTTACGCATTTCCAAACTACCACAATGCTATTTATGCTTTTCGAGCATTATCCAGGCGGCGATCTGCAATCTCGTATCCTTAAACTGAAAAAAATGCCCTCGGATCACGCCCAGTTTTATGCCGCCCAAGTGGTCCTAGCGCTGGAATACCTGCATGCTCTAGGCATTGTATTACGGGAGTTACGCCCAAAAAATATTTGGATCTGCAAAGATGGCTATATTAAGATCGGGGACCTCGCTAATGCGGTACGGCTCACGAAGGACACTGCATTAACAGAATGGATCTATGAATATAAACCTGGGACAAAAACTAACCGCGCACTGGGTAGCCAACCGCCCGAGGTGTGGTTGGCGCAGCCATATGACGAAAATGTGGACTGGTGGATATTCGGTTTATTCCTGTACGAACTATATTCGGGAAGCGAGACGTTCCCCGAAGAATCGGTTTCAGCGCTGTATGAAGAACAGATGAAGCAGAAAATTTTCAGCTTACATTATGACACGCCACGTTGGTTTGGCAAACTTGATAAACAGATTCTCAAACAATTACTTGTTCTGAATGCCCAAGATCGGCTAGGAGCTGGTCCAGGTGGAATAACAGCACTCAAGCAGCATCCCTGGTTTCGAGGTAAAACACATTTATCAGGTAAACACTTTTTAGATGACTTCGATGATGCGACGCTTGTTGGTAGGTTTATCGTGGAACGGTTTATATGCCGGACTTGAAAAGGCACCATGGATTCCGAGCAATTCGTACGATGAAATGGACCCAGGCGGTAATTTTATCACATATTCCGACGATGGAGAATTGTCAACGAAGATCAATAACCCGCTACCATTTGGATACCAATTTCAATACTTCTGAAGAAAATCCGCAGCATGGAATGCCAGTTACTTTTACAGTGTATACAATCTGGGAAATCTGGTTCATCGTTTCTTCGCTTCATCATCTTTCGGCGGCCGAAGCAGGAGCGCAAAAATAAACGCACGGACAAATTGCTTGCCGAATGGAGTCTGCAAAAGTACAGCGTTGGATACGGAATATTTAGGATGTTGACTCCATCTTACCCCGCTACTTTTGGAGTCTTTTCCAACTTGCCACAAGAATTCCATTGCCGCACAGATCAGCGCCGTGCCGATACCTCCCAGCAATACAACAAAAACCCCACCCACGTTAGCCATTCCCAATTCCGAAGCGCCGGAATCGGAAGCGCCGGCATCCGCGCAGATCACCTGGCTTTTCCCTTTCCACCACTTATCCTTCAGCACCTCCAACTCGCTGTTCTCCTGTAGACGGAGAATTTCTTTAGATATCAGATCGCGGTATGGAGAATCTGGAACAGGATTCACTGCATTGGAAGTTTTAAGGTAAACTCATATTGTGCAAAATACTTTGCGGCGTGACGAGTCCGTAACCTTTAGAATCCAGCAACCCACCGATTTGGGTCATATCACAGTTCTGATTAACCGTGTATTCCAGTGATGGTGTTTCCATAAAAAAGGCATATTTGCCATTTTTCACTGCCTGAATGCCGTCTTGGCTACTTGTGTGGAAGTTCGTCGGATCGGATCGCATAAACTGCCACATTTTTTGATACACCGGATGTTTGGATTCTTTGAAAAAATTATAAGTTGCACCGCCTTTGTAACAACCGTAGCGGATAACTGTTTGTTGCGCTAAATCATCAGCGCTTCTGATTGGTTGGTCGGTCCTTTCCACCGCCAAAAAAGCAGCCAAATTTGCAGTGTAACTGGCAATCATTATCTACAAAACAGAAAAACTAACAGTCGTTACTGAAACAGTTGCACATTAAATCGTGACCTTACGAATTCTGCCGTATCTCACAATTTTACAAATACAGTATACATTTTCTCATACTAGAGTAAAAAACCACCAAGATCCGGCGACCGTTCGCGTGCTCATTGCACGTGGCGCAATATCCGATCCCTGCTGCATTAATGATCCCACGGTAAACCATAGTGAATTGCCAATTGTAAACTGATTTTCTACTACATTCGAAGACTCATCACAGGGATGCGGGTTATACCACTCGTACGGCGTAAACCGGCCCAACAGAAAAATCGTCCCCGAGACAACCAGAAAGGAAATTGTCATATATAGCCATACATCGGCGCCGAACGGATGCAGGAAGGAAAACAAATCGGGTGGTTTCTTTTCGGGTTTCTTGTACAGAATACTAATGCCCAGGTGCATAAAAGGTTTGGTAAAATCCACTACATTTTCCCGCTCGTGGTTGATGGTGATGCCACCCACCACCACATCGGCGCGGCGGTTAACTAGCTCGCCGATTAGACCGGTCCATGAATTGGTTGTGTTGTCGTAGACACCGTGTCCAAGTTTGCCTTTGTCCTCCAGAGTGTAATTTAGCTCTAAGCGCTGCATGATTATGTTCATTAAATCCACGGCATATCCTTCGTACTTGTCGTTGCCTATGCGAATATCGTGATCCGGTTTCAGCATAACGTATGGTTGCTCCAGTACAATGATCGCGCGGAGGTTCTTGCTTTTCAGCACATCGCCACCCGGTTTTAATTTTGGTCCAATTTGGATTGTGTCATTTGTCGTCCACTGGCCAATCTGTTAAAGGCTTGCAAAATTTACTGTGAGTCATAAAAAATTAGCTAAATTTGCCATTAGTGTAAGGGGTTCTTCCTGCTGCACAATTAACTTACCGTAGCCTGTCCGGTTTCCGTAACCTGGACAATGTCCAGTATGAACTCGGAACGCCGCCCATAAGCGTCAGACTTGATGACCCCGGTTAAGCCGTCGAATTCGGTATGGAACAACGCATTTAAAACTTCGCTGCCTTGCACCCAACTTTCACCTTTTTCGCAGTCGGCCCGAAAAGGACGGATTTCTGAGATGTCTTCCCCATCAAAGGTCTTTGATATCAGAGCCACCGTATCATAAAGTAAGGCTTGCTCGGTCTGCTCAAGACAGAAATATGAGTTTAAAAGCTGCTGTGCAATATTACTACGCTGTATAGACTATAAATAAATGCAAGCCGCAGTCTGTAAAAAAAATTCCAGACGGATATGTATCACAATTGTTGGCCAGTTTAAAGCGTTTAGAAAATTGGACTGGAAGCAGGCACAAATTATGCGCAGCGCCGTAAATAAAATACCGGTAAGGCAAATTATCTTTGAAGTTTTTTCGGTAACTGTGCAACTTATTTCTGTTCAGCGGAAATTATACTTATCATCTACGAATACGGAGCACCTTCCGAGTAATAAGTTACTGTATCTCTCTATGAGTACGGAGTGTATATACCTATACTGTACTCTGTACATATGCAGTATGGCTAATAATTTTAAAAAAAGTAGCGAAACAAAATGCGGTGGTAAGAGATTACCGACAAATTTGGCAAGATCGTAGCGGTGTTATGGATCCAACGTAAGTTATTATTAGCCGCGAAATCAATCAGCTGGAACGAAGTGATCTTAGCATGATCATATACAAATGATGACAGATTGATGGTGTGGATGTCCTAGATGAATCAAAACACAGACGGGTTACATGTCACAAATTCCTGCCATAATATACACAGTGGTTAACTGCCGGGGCCGGAAGGCGCAGTTTGTTTTTAATTAGACAGGAATCAGATATCCGCTTACCAGCGTCGTCAATAAATATTGATAGTCGCGGGTAAGAAGTTTTAATTGCTGAGCATGTCGCAGGATTCTCGCCAGTGATGATGTGGCGCAATCTAAAATAATCCGATTTTCCCCGCTATTACGGAGTTCGCGCAGGACACTGCGGTAGTCTGAACCAATTAGCTGGCGACTGGTTATGGTAAAGCGGAAGCTCACGTAATTCAACATATCCCGGAACTTCAGCAAGCCTGCAAGAGTTTGCAAAATTTATCAAATAAAATTTTAAAAATACGCTTTGCATTTTTATTTAGCTTCTGCAGCGAAATTCCATTATTAGTACTGTACTGAAAAACTAATAATTCAACTGTAACAACCTCCACCCAAACGCTGTTACGTACGTTCCGTTTAAAAAAAATGAAATTTGCAGTATTACTGTAAAACATCGCGCAAATGTAATACGAAATTTACCATCCGGGTGCTCATATAAAATGGTAAAGGATGACCATCCCCAAAATCTGATAATGTCCGTATATGGCTTGCTCAACGCCATTTCGTATGGATATGTATTAATGGCGACAGCATCCTTGTATGTGACTTCCGTGCGTCGAATACCAATAAATGGAATATCCAGTGTATCACAGATGGAGTGCGCGTATTCATGAGAGAAACTCCCGGGTGCACTAATGACCGCAACTACTCCGGTTTCGAAAATCTTACATACTGCAAATAAGTGCAAACTGTAAAGGAACAGGAATTAAGGACACTTTATACAGAATCTGATTTTTACAGCAACTGTTACTATCAATCTGATTTTTACAGCAACTGTTACTATTGCAACTGTACTCGTACCTTACAAAGCACAATATTAATACCAGTCAGTATCGTAGTTCTATAGTTAGAATTTATATAAATATATTTGTTAATTATTTGCTTCATCTGTTGAATTGCTTACATCTTTTAGAACGTTTAAGCACAGATTCAGAAAAGTTGGCGATGACCTTTACTGGGATGATCTGGACTTCACTGTTTTGATCATTAATGACAGTCACTGCGTCCTGGAATGTAGAGGTCAAGTGTGTCGAAGACGTATCGAATAGTCCGACTGCAAAAACCCTTTTTTAATTATAGAGCTATAGGTGCACACATATGGCGTAATTAATAATTGCTTTAATGTATTTTTAAACGTTAACTTTTGTTCGTGAGTGCATCGCTAGTTTGTGCACCTAAAGGCTTCTGAGGGAGAGAAAAAATTAGCCCACGCTAACTGCGAGAGCACTGCGAATAATTTTTTTATTGGGATAAATTTTTTAGTTTTCCCTTACCGACTTTAATTTTTGCCGAATTGCTGACACCGGAAGTGAATTGTAGGCCCAATAGTGCTGCAATGATAAGAACGAATCTATCGTAGGTGCACACTTGTTCCAGGAGATGCATTGTGCCTTGTACCACAGTATACGCATGTGCGCACAAAACACGCCATATAGCAACATTAAGAAAACCATGGGATAATTGAATCTGAAGTTTTGATAAACTCAAGACTGCGTTAAGGAGGAGATTACATTGGGTCCACAAATAATTTATGTTTGTCAGATTAATGCATTTCCTATCGACCAATCGGGCGCCGTGGGAAGGCTTATTTTCGGGGACAGCAAGAAAAAGCTTAATGCGAAACTAGACGTGCGAAACATCATACACGTACTGCAGCATCGCTCATTGCATTATAATTATGCGACCCAGTGGCGACGTAAACACAACCGAAAAGATGCAATCGAAATAGGAAAATAACTCATAGAGCAACGGTTACAGAGTAGTATAGTAATTTATTTGGTGCGCACACAGATCAAATCAACTCGCTCCACACAAACCAAAGGCACGCGTCAAGTCGCCAATTAAACTGAAGAAAAAAACAAGAATAAACTAATTTGTACAAAAACCCATACAAAATGTCGGCAACGTCTTAAACAACAGTAAAGTAACATAAAGATCCAAAAAATACAAATCTTTTTAAATTCTAAGGCTGAGTCTTTCATGATCAATTTGTTCCCGCGCCAGAACCACTCTGCTCAAATTCTTCCATCTGGGCGAACAAGAAGTTAGCAGCATGTTGCTCGTTTTTATCACAGGCAAAGTATGCCTCTACAACCTGCAAAATCAATTCAGTTTTAGCCACGCCCAACCAAGTAAAAAACCACTTATACATACCATTGCTTCCGGAAATCCCAACTGTTTCAACTAAAGGAAAACCGGAATATAATTTCACCATCTGTTTTAATTGTGGAAAACAGTACTACGTACTACAGTATGGTCTACTATTTTACCCTTTCGATCGCCTCTCTTTCTTCTTGATTCACGCGGACAGCGGATGCGACACCCGCAGTCGCTGCGCCAGTGCTACCTGCGGTGGCACCTGCACGACCACTGCTAGGATTGGCTGCTCCTATATTTTCTGCCAACGAGCCATCTCCAGGAAGTGGACTATTTATCATACTGAGAAACTCTTGCTGGTTATCCCGTATGGCCTACAAATCGTATTATCCAATACCGTCCTACTCAAGTTTAGCCATGCGGCAAAACTAGCATACCTGAAATAACGCAGGATTCGACTGGCCAATATCTTGCAAAAACCGCGGCAACAGTTGCGGATCCTGCTGCAACAGCGCTCGCATCTGCAGAAATTGTGGGCTATTGCGAAAGAAAGTCAAACGGTTACGACTGTCTTCACTGTTGTCTTCCGGTTCGTCTTCGGATTCCCGCATTACCGCCCGACTACTGCTACTACCGCCGGCGGATTCCGGTATTCCCGTCAACAGATACTCAATCGCACGTTCGGGATTATAGAAGGCAGCCCGCAGAGCCCGCTCCACCTCTGCGCGTGGGTAGCCCATCTGCAGAACTTGATTGACCAAGGCTTCGTATTGTTCTGGTGATAAACCAAAGGCCGCTTCGGGGCGGGGGCGCGGTTGCTGAGAAGCCGGAGAAGGAGCATGTGGACGCGATTCCGGTGTGTTGGTGGCCATTGGATTTTCGATCACAGAGACAGATGCAGACGATTCCACAGACTGTACACTGCAACAATTGAGCAGTAACTAGAGCCTGTAGTCCCTATACCACAAATATCCAGCAAATCTAAAGATTAACAACTACAATCATCTAAACCGGAAATCTCCATTTCCGTCCATATTTCAGTACATCACATAATCAACTTTTTTTAACGAACTAATTTTAATTTTGACTAATTACTGTAGTAAAAACACAAATCTGCATGAATGTGAGACACCTATACTCTGATTACCGCAATTTCTTATGATAGCGCTATAATAAAAATTATGGACATCTACGTAGTCCGCACAGATTGCAGTACTGTAACACGTACTGAAAATCAAACAGTATACTGAGTACAGACAAGATATTACTTATTTTACTCCAAAAAACACTAAATACGCCGAAAATACACCTACGATGCAGCGGGCGAAGGTACAGACTTCTCCACATCAACTGCCGCTTTCTGAGGCTTTGGCTTCGCTATCATAACCACAACAAATCCTGATGGAGAGTAATTCAGATCGCTCAGAGTAGCGCTGTTGTTATCCCAAACTTTTCCTGCAAAGAATAACAAAAACATCCACAACTGCATAACTGTAAAACAAAAACATCACTTATAAAATAATAATAAATTGGCTTCCAAAGTTTCGTCCAAAAAAACTGCAATTTCTCAACACTCAACGGGACTGCAAGAATTATAAATTTACGGTTCATCACGACTCACGATTCTAATTTTTCAAATTTAATCTTTCGCTATGTGTAAGCGAATAATAGTGGCTTAACAAAAAATATCGTAACTCATTGGGTACACACTACCTGCAGAAATCAGCTTCAGGGATTCAGCTTTAAAATCACTTCCTTTTTTCTCTTGGATTTTCTCTTTGATCTCTGCCACCTGTGCACAAGACTTCTAGGTTGCGTAGAACCGTAAGTACTTCCACTTGAGCAGATTCCCATCACACAAAAGTGTACTGACGATTTCTATTAACAGAGTTACAAGAATAAAAAGTAAAACGTACCGTACAAGACCCTTCGGCTTCTACCGTGAAGGTTTCTTGGTTGAGGAGCCTGCACGTAATTTGCATTTTGAAAGCGGAAAAAATAGAGCGCGCACTCAGCTCAGGATTGAATCAAAATTCAAAACTATCCCAAACGACGAAAACCGGACCTATTATTGAGTCCGAACCCACTCCACATTAAATATTATACACCCAACATTAATTACACTCGCATAAAGAAATGATTAAACTGAAAACGCGCAATAATTGTAATGATCAAGGATTCGAAAACAAATACACAGAACTGACAGACGTGCATTTGCAATAGAACGGATGACTCAGTTTATAATTTCATTACGCATCGACGCCATACAGCCATAGTCTTTATGGGTGCATCGTGGAAGCAATACCCATAAGCACTTCAAAGAATCAAGACCATTTTTTGGCTTCGAAAAAACGTATCCTGCATCTGACTACTAGTGGTCTAGTGCCATATTAATAATCCGACTGCTGTGAACATAGTGCTCCGCGATGACGTATGATTTAAGGCGTGAACAAGCTAAAAGTTGGTCAATATTCATGGATGCAAGATGTCAGCGGTACGGGTTCGAGCTGGACGACTAAACACCAGCACTAATCTTAAATTTTGAACTGCAGTTTATTCACTTTAATAACTTACTTACTACTTAATTAGTAATCTTAAGTATTTGTCTCCTGTGGTCAAATACTTAACTTTAGGTCTGGAGACTCTTCTATTTATGTTTGGAACAGCAAGCGCCTTTTTCAAACCGTTATATAGATATTACAAGTATCGGTCGCGCTAGCGCGCGACCAGTTGTGTTCGAGGTAAGAATGAAAGAAATACAAAATATACTTCGTACAGCAATAAAAAAAAATTTGAGAAATTTTTCAAATATAAAACCCAGCGAGGCCAACGAAAATATTTTAAACATGTAGAAATGCGGAATTTTTTCAAGCTTTCCGGTTAAATTCGACCATTTTCTGAAAACTGTGAAAGCCCGTAAGTTTTTCTTTTTTCATGGTTCTTTAACGCGTTTTTAATGTAACTTTATATTACCGATCTAACGAACTGAAAACTTGAATTTTTCGTACCACAGATAATATTTTAACGGTGATAAAATGGAATGAGTGGGGTCATATATCTGTACACGATGCCCATAAAATACCATTTTTTCAGCGCAGAATTAATGGAAACTTGCGGGGAACAGTTAACGGTCGCCCAAGGTGTCCTTGCAGGCTGCATCTTTAGATACTATCTGTAAGATTTTTTCAGCCATCAGTCAAACTGTTCAGTATTTATTAAAATAAAATTAATACATGTTTATTAGATTTCGATGTTAGTGAATGCCCAAGCTACCACCAGTATCACAGAGCCGCCATGTGAGTGAATACGGTAAACGGGCCGCGGGCCGGCTTTTAGATATTTAGAAATTACATATAAATTAGACAATTAAGGGATTTGGCCCGGCACATAGTACCAAATTCGGGTACATACACGGGAACTTTCGCTGTCGCGCAATCCTAAACACTTTTTTGCATGGCTAGGTATGTACCTAATATTCATAACGGCTCTCATACTCATACTCCTAATTCCGAATTCATACTCATAACGGCCATCATAATCATAATCATACTTTGGTCCTACCGGTCATCATATTAATTTATTCATAATTATAGCTCATATCTTAACCATTACTCATTCTGGCGTGTCGAAAATGTAATATTCAATTACAACCATGTGTTCAGGTAAGTCTACTCAACCGCCCGCTTTCGTCCTCTCGTAAAAATTATTTCATCTGAATTAGTAGCGCAAAAATATTTATCAGAAAATGGCTTCATTACAAAATGACTTCAGTAAACTTGAACTGAGTAACGAAAGCTAAGTAATTTAATCTGCATATAAAAACTGAGCTAAAAATCTACCATTGTCTACTTTCGTCCATTTTCTAAACTAGTGCTAATGATAAAAAAAACCTGAAATGTTAATGTGCTTACTACGTAGCTTCCACCAAACAAAAAGTGAACGGGCCGTTAACTTTTCATTCCCACAAAACTAAATTTCGACAAAAGCATCGTGTACACTGTACAGCAGTGTAACACAGGAACGGTAATAACGCAGTTTAATCATTGCTAGCCAGGACAAAAGCAGATATCAAAAAAAATTTTTTAAAAAAATTCAAGAACGGTGCACAATTTGCGCAACAGCTATTACTACTTAGTGTCAATAATACGGTTTTTATGATTAATAAATAATATAATGCTTTTACTAATAACATTAAGCGCAATAGCGCACTGGTAAGTAGCGGTAAAGGTTTGAGTTATGATTATGCACAAAAATAGTATTATGATAACCGGTAGGATCAAAGTATGATTATGATTATGAAAGCCGTTTTGAGTATGAATTCTGAATTAGGAATAGGGTTATGAGTATGAGGACCGTTATGAGAATTACCCGTAAAGACACTTAAGTGGGCCACTATGATAAGTGAATGGACGACATACACTTAAGTGGGCCAGCTTCAATTATTTTATTCCCAAGCCGTATGGCTGTCGCCTTTTTGTTTTAGCAGATTCAGAAAAGTTTGCTCTTTTCAGAGTACTTGGAATTTTTAAAATCGGATCACAGGTTTTTGAGTTATTTGCGTTGTAAAAAACCGATGACGAAAGTACTCAAGCCACGCCACGCGAGCCACTGCACTACAGCAAAACGACTTTAGTAACCGCCACACATGTGCGGCTGCAGCACTTCTTTATCACAGGACGCCTCTGCACGTGTATTGCGGTGAATGCAGTGATTTTACTGTACTGCATAGGTGCTGAGGCGTGATGCGATAAAGAAGAGCTGCAGCCGCACATGTGTGGCGGTTACAACAGTCATTTTGCTGTAGTGCAGTGGCTCGCGTGGCGTGGCTTGAGTGCTTTCGTCATCGGTTTTTTACAACGCAAATAACTCGAAAACGGGTGATCCGATTTCAAAAATTCCAAGTACTCTGCAAAGGGCAAACTTTCCTGAATCTGCTAAAACAAAAAGCCGACAGCCATATGGCTCGGGAAAAAAATAAGTGAAGCCGGCCCACTTAAGTATATGTCGCGTGAATCCATTCACTTATCATAGTGGCCCACTTAAGTGTCTTTACGAGGGTTTGGGAGCGCGCGACAGCGGAAGTTGCCGTGGATATATACAAATTTGGTGCTATGTACCGGGCCAAATCTCTTTAAACCGCGAGATATTGAGGTACTCAGACATTTCTAGACATTTTTAAAATTTCGAAACTCTGGAGGCTCAAAAAATTAGAGGTAACTCGGTAATAAAATTAGAGGTAACTCAACTCGGCCCCGCGCAGCGGGGCCGAGTTGAAATATTTAGAAATTCTGGAAATGTAAAAGCTTTGGAGCCGACTTTGGAAAAATTAATAGTTATTTTGAGGTATTCGAACATGTTTTAAAAACATCTTAAAGGTTTCAAGAATTTAAAAAAAGTTATTATTTTGATTGAATTGACAATTTAAATAACAAACACAGATCTGTATTTTAGGTAATTAGGTTGCTAAGCTGCGAAACTTGTATTTGCTCATTCGAGACGTTTCCAGAATTTACTGGAAATTTCTATGAACTTTAAACGCTAAGTAAAGAAAGTTTGAAAGGGTCTCTGAAAACGTTCCGGAAACCAGAAATTTTATTCCAAGCTGCAGGTAGGAAGCTTTGGAAGATGCTTTATTTTATAAAATTAACAACTTAGTGGAAAAATCAATGTTGATTTAGGAGATAATTTCCAAAACTAGCAACCGTTAAGTACTAACAAACCTTAAGTACTACAACTTTCAAAAATTTTTTTAAACCTTCTCCAAAACTTAAGACTTTTTTAAAGATAAAGGTAGGAACGTTTGTGCGATGCTTTATTTTATAAAATTATCAACTTATTGAAAAAATCAATCTTGATTTAGGAGATAATTTCAAAAAAATAAGGACGTAAGGATATATGAATCTATTGATAGAACTGCTCTACTTACGACTTTAACGAGTTATATAGATACTAACGATAAGTACCTGTACTGCAAAATCGAACAAGAATTCGTTGTACGGTCACTGCGGCGCACCGGCATAATTCCATACTTATTTTTATGGTGTTACTTTCTAATTAAACAATAAACACCTACTGTAGACTACTGTTATGTACGTAACTATTGTAGAGGTACTGTGCACGTGGTAGAGTAAATAAGATACGAGTACTGTACTTCAATACTTTTATTCAGATTGGCGGTACAAAACAATCACAAGTTTTCTATAAAACAAAATTTTATTGAATACACTGACTGAGAGCCGACAACGGTGACACAGCCACAGCTGACAAGGGAAATATGCAGCCTAATCATGCAGAACATTTCGTCTAAATTAGCCGATGCTGGTGCTGTTCCCATGACAGAGACCGTGTTCTCGCACTGGACTTCGATGCTGATACTTACTGATAACGAAAGTGTTGCTGCAAAAACGCTGTTGCAAAAGTGTTGCTTATTATAGGCCTCGACTTCCCACTTCCCACTTATTGTTTCCTTATTGTTTATTGCCCTTTCGGGTGCTGTTAGTTTCGTAAATTTCATTGAGTGTGAAAAAGAACACATACGTTTTCCTGCATTATCATTCTGAATTCGAAAATAGTCTATTATTGTACAAAATTATGACAAAATTGCTGTAATGTCGCGCGAGTAGCTGAATTTTATGTGTTATTCGCAAATTCGCAATAGTCGCCAGCTGCGGATACCTGCATGCAGTTGTAGGAAACATCCCGTGCTGACATGCTTATCAGCAGTTTGTCATGAATTCTAGAAACATTTCTGATAAGTAATTCTTGAGTAGCTTAATAACAGATAAAACTGTTTATCTGCTTCAAATTAACTCGTTAACACTTTTCCCCAGCATGAACTTTCGATCATGAACTGTGCTGCATGAGCACGTACATTATTTCAAAGTTTTGTTCTTAAAATTTTTTTACTAAAATTATCAATACAATACAGTAACATATCTACGCTTGACAGCAAACCGTATTAACTGTAAGGTAACGTGCAAAAGCCAAAAGCCTTGAATGTCCTTTGCAGTTTGTGGAACGTACCATGTAATGAAAATGCTTCGGCATCGGATGTTGCATTTCCTGTTTCTATCGGTTTTCTTGGGATTTCTATGCGCTAATATTGATGTTGTTGATGGAGAAATACGAAGAAAAACAAGTGAGTATACATTTCGGCAGAGAAGATTCGTCAACATTAATGCATTCTCTCTTATTGTTAACGAACTATGGCACCAAAGAAATATTTCCAAAAATCCTTTCGCACTTCCTTTAGCTCCACATAAAATAAACATTAATAAGAGGATTTATAGCGATCTCACTTCTTTGTTGCGAAATTGAGTTGACTCTTAAAAATCTGACTGCTTACAAGACTTTAACATGCATATTTGTCGTAAAATTTGTTTTGCTAAATTAGCTATAGCCATAGGTCACTAAACCTAACAATAAGTGCGCTTTTTTTGGTATAGTATCGCTGGACGATTACCGAGGCCGAACGATTTTAATTGACTGCAACCAGTACCGTTCCGGTACTATTGTTCTGCGCCGAGATCCTTCCCGGTGTAACCAAGAGGATTTTTTCGTTAATTTCCGCGTACGCTATGGACAAGACTGCCACGGTCACTTTCGGTTCTTCCTCAACGTCAGGTAGTAATTACAGGGCACCATATTTATAATCCCTTTATAGTTTTCTCTCCTAATATTTCCACTCAGCACTGACTGCGAGATGTAATTTATTCCTTTCAACAGTAACTTCTTCCTTTCAAAATTACCGGCGTTTTAATGCTTATGGCCGTCTTAAATGCAGAAAACTGGAACTAAACGAAGAAGAACGATTTGTTGTCTATGGCTCTCTGTTTGAACAACGATTTGGACAAACACTTCGAGATGCGATAACTCAACGCATTTTCGATCTGCATGCCGATCTACCTGAAGTACCCGATAAGCCAGAGGTCACCGATAAGCCTGACAAAGATAAACCCGATATTCCTGACACGCCAGATATGATGCTGAAGCTGGGATATCTCATGAACCTTACCACATTGTCCGTGGCGCAATACTTTTCTGTACGGGACACATTACGCCTGGAATACAAGCATGGGGTGAATTGCGGGAAAGCCACGGAATTCGTCGCTGATTTTACTCTTATACAAGGCGGTAAGTAGCTATAGCGGCATCTGAATCAAACTGCAAGTATATATAGTTATTTGCATAAAGTGGATTTTCTGGTAACCGGCAGTTTTATGTTCAATTTCATGAATTCTTATTCAAATGAACGCATCACGTTTGACCTAGTCAGCAAAGGTCAGAGATTCAAAGGCATATTGTTAAGGCATACGATATTGTAACAGCAGCCGGTTTGACTGCTGTTCTAGTGGGTTGGTTAATCCACCTTACCACGATCTGTCGGCTGTTAGTGTGGGAAAGGCTGGCACGGTCGGCAGCGATGCTGACCGGAAGCTGACTACCGTTTACATGGTGACAATGATGGGAGATGCACGATCATCCCATGGCGATTACGCAACACAACACAAGGTCATCGCATGAGTTTATTAGCAAGTACACAAAGCAAGATTCAGCGAGCAACGCAAGCTGAGGAGCAAGAACCCATAAGCGTGGGCAAGAAGCTCGGAAGGCGCGTTAGCAAGAAGTGCATAAGCACAGGGGCAAGATTCGGAGCAAGCTGCAGCAAGATTAATTTCAAGATGTTTCTGACCGTGAGATGCGGTCGGTAAAAGTAGGAAAACTAGGATTCTGATCTTCATAACACAACAACCAATAAACAGTAGAGAAAGGCAATTAACACTCCTACTGGCGGTACATCTAATTTCTATCGCTACAATATCGATTTGTCAAACTGCACACCATAATTCTTTAATGAAACGCGCAATTGCTCATGCATCTAAAATTTTTATTTAAGTAAGAACTAATTTACTTATATATAACAAGAACCGTATATATTACACATAAATCGTTTTGGTAACCTTCCTTAGCCTGACGAATACAATAAAGCCTCATTTATGTGTTGCAGACAGTAATGCGCAATTTGGAGAACTGTGGTGCCCTTCTCTTCATGGATTTCTTCCGCGCGAGCTATTTTGCGAGGCTTATCGACGATCTCGAGTTGTATGCCCAGATCGCTTCCGTTGGTCAGATTTCGGCAACAATCCCGCTGACATTTTCAGAGGATTTGACTGGTGCTCCGGTAAATATAAATTGTTTTTTCTCGTGCATGCATTTTTCGCAGTACTACTGAATCTGAATCTCAAATCGAAACCTTTGCAAACCAGGACTTTTGCAAGAGTGTAATTGTTGTACTCGTCATTATAAGACGTGACCATGGTTTGCATGTAGATTATCAATATGATCATCAGCACGAATGGTCGGATACTCCGGATACCCCAGACTTGCCAGATCTTCCCGACACTACGGATAAGCCAGACGCAACCGATAAACCCGATTCCCCTGATCGTCCAGACACGCCCGACTTACCAGACAAACCAGACCTTCCGGATCGACCGGATACTCCCGATCTCCCCGATACCCCGGATACTTCTGATCTTCCCGATACCAGAGATACTCCTGACCTTCCCGATACCCGGGATACTCCGGATCGGCCAGAGCATCGCCACCGAGTAAACGAAGAAGACGTACACTGGGAAAACGCCATGTATCCCTTTCCGGTTAAATTCACTCCCGGTCCGTTTAATCCCAAAGACGAACAAGATCCCCGGTACTACATGCACTGGTTTCCGCGTCGTCATGATCACCAGCGTTACTATCATAACTTTGCTATTCCGGTCTGGGCCATCGCTCTGATCATCGTGGCGGCGGTTATTCTAGTGGTGATACTTCCGGTCATTCTGTGTTGTGTGTGCTGTTGCCGCCGGCGTCGTGAACGCATCGTGTATGAGCGCACGGCCATAACGCCCAATGCACCCACAAACGCGTATGGAACTTTTGAAGGAGGTCCGGTAGGAAAAGATAATCAAGCGTACCGCTCGACGGAGCATACTCCTCTTGTTTATCCTCCTTTGGGCACACCTCAGCAAGCCTATCAGAGTTCCAACGCAAAAGTGATGATGGCCTAAAGAACCTTTGATAACCAATTTACAACCTCCTAATGCTAACTGATTACTAGCTTTTTATTATCATACGTACAAGTCCTTCACAACAATTGTGCAACAGTTGGATACTGAAAAAATTAATCACAACATCAGTTCCGGGGTATTGCTGTTAATTTTCACTGCAGTGTAATCCTGTTGTGTACTGCTATCCTTTCCAATTCATTGTAATCTTTAATTATTACAGTATTAAGTTTCTATAATAGTCTTATGCACCGATCAAATATTAAAAATGTGCTTACAGCATGCAACAAATATTTATCGCTAGATTCGCCACTTGTGCATTACATGTCCTTGTGTATTGTACAGAGTCTGTAGTACTCCCAATGACAGGGAGCAAGGTTTTAGGTAGGGAAAGTTTAAAGCATCGTGTTTTATTCACCTGTGGTGCAACGTGCTACAAAATACACATAAACTGAAACATTAAGATTTTCTACAACATTAAAACTTCATTATACTTTTCTGCTCCTTCCGTTGTTCCCAAAATTGGCATAAAGCTGAAATTTTCCTACGTACATGCGGTTTCTTCCTTTATTACGGTTTCCGGCCTTCCGCTGCAGTTGTAGGAAGTCCGAACCGCCAGAGGCTTGGCTACGTTAGCGCCAGTGGTTGCGAAATCAAGTGGAATCTTTTTGCCTGTTTTCAGTTTTCGTTACAGTTTTAATACATGGTTGTTCCCGGAGTTTTGTTAGAAGTAAGCGGCGCCAAGCGCTAATACGCAACAGTCCAAGCCCGAAAACATCGGTTTCAGTTAATGCATTAGAATTTCGAAGTATTTATGTATACGAAGTATGGCGTAGGATTTGTCATCTGTGTTTGGGTTCTAGGTTTCGAGTTTTGACGGGTCTTGAATTGATTCTTGATTCTTTTACTCTTAGTCTTGGACCTTGTAAGTGTGAACTGCGCTGGTCCTACGAATACTGGTCCTTGTTGAAAAATTTTTTTCGTCCCCCGGGTATACTATTTAAGTCTACACTCCAAAGCCACAATCATGGCGCAAGTATTTCCTGCACAGCGCAACTTCAAGTTTTCCTCCAGCTTGATGAATCTAAAGGTAAATTTTGCCGACTTATAACTTGGTAGAGTCTACCAACTAGAAGTCTACCAGGTAGACTTCTAGTTACCCTCCATTCTCCAGATAGGTGGAGAGTTAAAATGAAGAGGAGAATTTGAAAATTATTAATTTAGCTGTTGCTACTGGTAAAAAATCGCAGAAAATTCATACATTCGTTCATCTGCTCTAGAATATCAGTACCTGCTGTGATACAGTATCCCTCGATATGCAATATGCACTAAACTGATTTGTAGTTCATGAAACGTTCCGAAGAAACAGAAACGAAAAACCCACTCAGCGATCGCGAAAGGACAAAATCGAAGGCAGGCCCTGCTTTAACTCAATTGGAAGCGAATCGCAGAGAGATGGAGGCGCGAACTCAACTAGCGAAGTACGGACTAACCATGAGATAAGCGAAGAGTCTAACCGTTATACGTATAACAAATATTTTAATGCGTAATTCGGCAAAGCTGTTAAAACTTGTGATAAGTATAAAGTATTTATTTTTTGTGTACCTCGTGTACAGTCCGTAGACAATTCATATAATTAATTAGCCATTTAGCTGGAATGATATGCCCCGGTCCCAAGTATCCAGAATCAGGTATCTGATTATTATTCGCAATTTTTCCAGTTATGTTGCCGTAGAAGAAGAGTTCAGCTTCTGTCGATTGTATGATTTGGTGAGCGGTCGATTTGATTTTCGGAAAAAGGATGATCCGGAAGATGCGACTTTGTCCAAAGTAAGTAATCGACAAGCGGCTTTTTGTTGATCCGTAATTAGTTCCAGGCGTAACATAATTATTTTGGGTTAGTGCTTTGTTTTCTGTGCGATCGAGGACTGGCATCCTGTACTTCAGTGAAATAAGTGGAAGTACTTTTAAAAAGAAAAAGCTAAACGATCTAGTAATTTTTCAAAGTTTGGGAGCATATGCCTTATACTGTAACTGTTTACTTTGCTAAAGGGTAGCTCAAACTGATTTTGCGATGACAATGACATATATGGAAATACCGTAATACGGGTAGTAATATAAAATATTTGAAGATTCCGGTAATTCACGGTATGGTACCGGTTTCACCGTTGAATGTTTATTTGTGCAGTACATTTTTTTTATTTTAATAGGATGCGGTAGAGGAAGAGAGGCGCAAAAGGTGAGAAAATACTTAATTCATAATTGGCATGTCGTTGTGGTAAAATATATTTCGCTCAATTAGGAATGAAGACGCTGAAGATGGAGAAATGCAGAGCGACGATGACAAAAAGGATCTTACAGAGGATGACGCTAGCGGACAGATCTCGAAATCTCAAGGTGGACGATATTTCACAGCTTATACCAAGAGCGCACGCTTTGCTGAAGCCCGGAAGCGGCGCCAAGGAAAAGATTCCAAACAAAGAAGAAAGCGAAATCGAAACAACGAGAACTGAATTTATTGTTGAAGACAGAGTGGATTATTTGGCGGTATAATTAACAAAGACGTGTGGACAAGTCTTACATACGTTTTGGATCCTGATGCTCTTGGTCTTATTTTACTACTTTACATATTTTCGGCATTCGGTATAATAAGCTGTGATAAAACAACCCAACTTATGATTTAAAAAAGCAAATGTGGCATCATTTAATTCCACAAGTATTATGAAAACACTAATCATAAGCAAACAAAAGAAAGTAAACCAGGCAAACAATTATTTCAGTTCACCTTGTTACTACCTAGGAAAAAAAGGCAACCCGATCTTAACAGCGGAAACGTTGGTAATTACTGCATTGAGACACTGCTAGAAGGAATGGGTTCATTAATTTTTAAATTAGCATCTGAAGTTGCCAGATTAAGGGTTTTGCAGGCCATTGCCAGAGCACCGTCATACGTAGTATTTCCACCAATAAAACCCGAGTGATGTGCGAAGATACATCCCGGAATTCCGGACATTTGGGAAAGGGTTTCATTAATAAGGCCACGCCATGGTTCAGGTAAAGGCAAACTACATGAAAATTACAAACAGTGAATAGAAAATTTACAAAAAAATACTGCAACACATTTTTCACGTGATTGCTCATAGCTAACCGTGTAATGAAAGAACCAATTGCGATAGGAACTGCTTGCACTCTCCAGTGCTGTTGGTCATCCTGGTATAACACGAACTTTATTTGCTGTTCAGTATTAAGCTGCTGCTCCTGTTCCAGTTGGAGCAAATGATCCTGCCAAGGACACCCTCCAACCGGCAATCGCACGATCTGTCCACTGGGATCGATCTGCAAGCGACATTAACTTTTTCTCCGTTTTGATAATTTCTATCAATCTGGCAAAAATGACTAACAGAATGCACCAAAAAACTCTGGCTTTTTAGTTTTAATGGTCTTTCTGGCTCAAACCAAATTACACACTTCGAATCGCTTCAGCAGAGCATCTTCCACAATCTGCCGTGCCGGCAACCATGACGTGCGATAAAAATCAATTTTATCACTGAATTCCGATCCAGTCAGTTGTACGGCTTGCATAAACCGTCTCTGAAATCGTAAAACAACTATAACAACAAACAATCACTACTAAATCCGATTTGCGAAAAACAGCTCACAACTACTTTACGCACCTGCAAGTCTTCCGGTTGCACAGGTTCATTCCATCGCGGGTTAAACTTTTTGACACGACTACTCAATCCTGTATTTATTTGGTATCTACAAAATATGCATATTAATTTTTGAACATTTGCTGATTAAAGTTCCGTTGCATTACGCAAGTGGTTTTTCGGACTGCTGCACGCCATTATCAATGGCATCGATTTCCATGATGAAGGTTTCATACACCTTGTCATAGATCAGTTCGATGTCTTTGGCATGTTTTTCATTGCGATTGTCCAACTGCAATAACTGGGCAATCACTCGCCGGCCAAAATGACAGAAAATCAGTCCTGCACTGCTTAATTTGATGGTCCACGGCTTTTCAGGTTGGATACTGTTCATCGTGTCCTTAAAGCTTCGTTGGTGGTGATCGAAACGAAAGGCATCCTGATCGTACACACCGCCCACGTCCACGAGAATATCACATTTCTTCCACACTTCCGGATCCCTTGAACTGTAATTACGAAAACTGTTTTCGTTACACCTATTTGCCTCGTATATGATAGTGAAGATGTAAAATTTGCTTATGTATTCTCTCCAAAACTAAAAATAAATCTGTTACTATCCCCACACAAACCCATAAAAAATTGCGGAACGCTAACTTTGTCTTTACCGAATGATTTCCGCGTTGGTGTACTCTGGAAGCTGCATTAACATGAAGCAAGCCAGTGCCTCATCGGCATGAAACACACCGGAATGGGTACCGATCTTACGGGGTCTCCCAGAAAAAATGCTGGAATGTCCGTTTGATGAAGTCGAATTTTCCTGCGAAGCCGCCATTTCCCGTAACGATCGAAACTTGCGAGTAGCAAAACCGAAGAGCGACGAAGATCTTTGAGAAGATATTGTTACGGAGAAATTACGTTTCGGATAAATCAAAGACAATTCGACCACGTTGACACCGACCGATGTTGAATTACAATTTACTGGGTAAAAGGAATTTCGGGGATGGACATGGAATGCTCTACAAGGCACATTAAAGCCCCATGGAAGTGACGATCGCAGGGACTTTGGGGAATGGCATAGAAGGAGCTGAGCTTTGCCGAGGATATGCGAAGCCACCTTGCTTGTATTCCGCGCCGCGGTCTGATGATTATGGATAACGCGGTTGTACTCATCCAGACAGAAAATTAAATTTCAAGGGTGAGTGAAATTACGTGAATTACAAGAACTTCGGGAAACAGAACTGCGCGGGTTCCCAATCTGCCGTTTCTTTGGGTTGCTTAAAGTAAAATTATTATATTGTTTAAGCAACTCAAGCCTCAAGGATGGTTGCTGCTTGTGTTCAGTTGTTCGACTAACCGCAACTTGGCGGCTGCTTAGTGAACAAGTTAACCGGCTTGGCATGTCGCTTTCGCATAGCGGAGTCTTTCGAGATCAGATGTGACTTCGAAAAACCGCTTGCGACTTGTCACTTATTCCTTTTTTTGCGTGACGATTTTTAACTCTCCGGTTTGTTTGTTTTTTCAGTTTGAGTTGCACATCAAACGAACAATCGAGTGATTTTTAAGGAATAACTTGTTCTTCGTGAGCTGAAGCATCATGGCGGAGTTTGTGGACAAGCGTCTCGAGCGCGGACTTGGTGAACTAGAGCAGATGGTGCGTGTGGGTCTGTTCAGTGCGGAAGAACGCAAGTAAGTAACGTTTTCACTTTTCAGGAATCCGAATTGGATTGTGAGAAAAGACAGCAGTACAATAGCATTTCTTGTAGAGCCATTATTCAGAAGCGAAAAGGGCTCGAGTATCGCGTACAGCGCTATGAGAAATCTGTGGATGATCATCTCGAGTACATCAAGGTAAGACCTGACTGCGCACTCAGCTTTGCTGGTCTTCCCGCTTTCCGTTCGAGTGATCTTATTATAAATTTTTTATTTTCGTTAACAGCATGAAATGAATTTTTTGGATCTGATCAAACTGCGCCGCGCCGTAAGTGTATCGCGTTGTCGATAAATTTTTGACGAAATGCCAGTGTTTTTATTGAAAAGTGGCAGTCTTTTCTTCATATTTTAAGTTTTACATGTTTAATAGCGGCTCGGATATGCGTTGAAGTTCAGCGATATCGAAGGATCTATCGGCAAACGATGTCAAGCTAGACTTCAGGTAGATGTTTGGAATTTCGTAGTATAGACAAAGTTTGGCTGTTTAGTTAATGCATCACCGCGAAGATTTTAAATAGCGTTTTACAACGTTTTGGTTTTAGCAAGCCGAACGGCGGTTTCCCGGTAGTATGGAAGTCTGGAGTCTTCATATCGAATTATGTAAAAAACTCAACTGGGGTCCTGTAGCCAGCGAAGTGTACACTCGGATGCTGCAATTGCATTCTGACAAGCTCGGTAAATTTACCAGAGCACCCGACAGTTCTGATTGAAACTGCTCGCAGTCTTGCGCAGCTATAATGTTTATTTCAAATTCCGTTTTATGTTTTACTTGAACTAACGACTGATTTTGTAGATATTTGGAAACAAGCTGCGGATTTCGAGTTGGATTTTAATGGCTCGCCCGATAATGCGCGAAAATTGTGCTTGAAAGCGTTGAGGTGGCACGAAAAAAATCCTGACACATGGCGGCATGTGCGTGCCTGGTTAACATTTAACGGAAATTTGCTTCATGTCATTTGTTTCCATTGTTATAATCGTATTTCTTTTGTAGCATTTAGCGATAGAAATGCGCATAGCGAAGAAGGTTTTCCAGCGGGCAGCCGTGTTGGATATTCCTGCCGAGCAGGTTGCCTCAGCGGAAGATGCGATTACCAGTGGGAAAGTAGCACTGCTAGTGGCGACGAATGCAATGGACACTATTAGGACATTAGACTTCGCATCTTCGCTATATGAGCAAGTATTGCGTTTCGGCTGTGAACCTGACGCTCCTGCCGAGTTATGGAAACCCGTTTCGGAAGGCATTATGCAGCATATGGAACAACAGTATTCCATGAATCCAGAATTCGCCTTGGAGCACGCTAAATTAATGTTGATGTCAGCGAAAATTTCCAAAAATCTAACGGAATACAGTCTAATTAAAGCTGAAAGCGAAGCGTACGCTATAATGGATAAATTTATTGCGGAAAATGCTGTTGACAATATTCCTGTGGATGATATAACTGAAAGTGTTGCGGATAGTACTACGGGTAAGATAACTGATTGCATTTTTTGTTTTTTATTTTGATACGGAGGATGAGGAGGTAGTTATTATTTACAGATACACAGATGTAGTACTATTTATAAGTAATTGATTTTTTATCAATGTTATTGGAACAGGATTATACGGTAGTCTTTGTTTCTGAATTATTATATAAGTCCGTTCGTGTGTAAATTGATTGAGATTTTCTTGTTGTGAATACACGATTTTGTGATACCATTTCGTTCGCTGTTGTATAAATTCTGTACTGTGTATCCAGTGGAAGAATATGTTTGTTTTTTCACTGCGTTGGTGACATTTTTTTCCGGGTCGTTGGCACTGAAGTGGTTAGCTTAATCTGAAATGTCTTATTAATTAATGACGAAAGAAGTACGGTGGTGTTACTACTTTCTTTTCTTGCTCATTGTAGAAAAATATTGGAGAGTTTATTTGAGATTTTTGGTTGAACTCCGCATGGACAGTATTCCCGTCGACTGGATTGAGATTCAGCGCTTACGGTTCCAGAAAGCGGATACTATTTACCGCGAGGCTGACAAGCGCGGTTATCTTACGTTTGATAACTATTTATCATGGGTGCGTTTGACCACTTCAAAGAATTTTCTGTATGATTTGTACCATACTAATTTCAAATCTGAAAATGCAGGCCAAAATATGCGTTGAGAGGCGAAAGTTTACGGAAGCGTTGCAAATCATGAAAAAAGCAGAACACCAAGGTCCTTGCTCCGTCAACGATTACCATCGACTTATTTCGCTGTATGAAACATTACCAGATAAAAAAGACAGCATTTTATTACTAATGCAGAAAGCGAGAAAGAAAATAATTGTGAAGGTAAGCCAAAAAATACTCGTGCGGTTGAGTGGAACGTTTAGCACAGAATTAAAAAATTTTTTCGGATTAGCGTTGAACAATTTTTCTGGGTTGCCTTTCACAGTCGATGTTTTGTTTTTTTAGGATATTGATTTCTGGCAGCATATGACCAAATGGGTTGTGGAGTTTTCGACGCAATCAGAATACGTTGAATCATTTTTTCGAGATGGATTGAAACAATCGAGACCAATTATTGCCTTTATTTCGATGGAATTCATACAATGGGCGTACAAAGCAAACGCTAGCAAAGGGCGAGCCATATACGCCGAAATCTGCAGTTTACCCGGTGTCTGCACTGAAGCATTTGTGAAGTGTGTTATTGCTGAAGAAGAACGGCTGAACGCTCCCGTTGCTGTTTTGCGGAAGCTGTATGAACAGAATCTGTTGAAGTTGGGCGTGGATTGTGTTGGTATGATTAACATCGTGCACCGTTTATGGTAATACTGGAAATACATATACTTTTTTGCAGATTTGTGGATTGGGTACCTAAATCTGGAGTCTACTCACAAAGATGGTGATCCCATGAAATGTGTTGACATAGCTTGGAGAGCGAAACGTGCTCTACGGTCCGATTTGGTGACATTGTTTGTTACTATGTCTGATTTAGTAATAAACAATACTAGCCCAAGATGACTTCGAGGAGCAGTCGTGTTGTATTTATACAGTAGTAATATCTGAAGTGTTTGTTCTAGTACTTTTTTTATTGTTAAAAAGCCCGTTTTTTGCAATGGTGAATGTAAATCAAAATTTTATTAAAAAATTTAATGACATGTATAGTAAATGCAAGTATCCTTGTTGTCCGGATAACACTTTCTTTTGCGCTTTAGCGTTGCTGATATAGCGTAACAATATTTGCATACTGCTTAAAAAAAGATTTCATTACCAACACCGAATGAAGAAAAACTTTGTCCAGTAAGAAATTTTGAGCGATCAGATTTCAT
Source organism: Paramacrobiotus metropolitanus (assembly GCF_019649055.1). Taxonomy (NCBI): domain Eukaryota; kingdom Metazoa; phylum Tardigrada; class Eutardigrada; order Parachela; family Macrobiotidae; genus Paramacrobiotus; species Paramacrobiotus metropolitanus. The sequence continues at coordinate 342,731 of NW_026570282.1, forward strand.
GCCAACGTCAGTCAAGGGTCGAATCGAAAAGCGGCTTCCGGTTGAGGCAATACTGACCGGTCGACGATCGCTTCGCTAACGAGTCTCGGAAATCACCGAAAAATTTACTCACCGCACCAGTGAGTGCTGGCGATGAAGCCATAATACGAGTATGTTGCACGATACCTCTCCCACAATGATTAGCTAGCTATGTCTACCACAATCATCAATGCTGTGCTGATTACTGGGATTTTATTAACGAGAACTGTACGTCTGCTGCAGTTCAATAACACAAATTTCCAGCTCAATACGACATGCACGTTGAATGTACCTATCGGGACAGTAACAGCCAGCGGCAATCCACAGGATGTTGTGTACCAAATTTTCGGGACACAGGATTTTGTGATCGACCGATATCGCGCGGACATCCGGATGGTAAAAAAACCAAAGGACGAAAGTCCGTTATTTTACATTACGGCACTGGCACCTAATGGAAGCACTGCCACCACTGCGGTGGAAATCGAGCACAGCTGCCCAACGGTCAGTTTTGATGCTGTTTCCTATCACTTTTTCGCTCATCGCCGCGCTCCTGGTAGCGAAATCGGGGCTGTACAGGTAGTATTTTTCGAACCATTCATATTTTTGAACCATTTAAGTATTTTCCTTGTGTGATATATATGTACAGGCAAACGGTGGCCGCAACGTAAAGTATTCGACCGATTCCGAAACGTTCACTGTGCACTTGGAAAGCGGAATTGTTACGACGAAAACTTTACTCCCGGTCGATGCGACCTTTATCTTTTACGTAAAGGCTGTTGATCCAGGCGGCAACACTGATGTCGCCGAAGTGGTGGTGGAAGTCGCCGGATGCTACATGGATGTCAATCTCCGCCATGATCGTTACAACCTTGTGTTTGACAAGCGATGTTACAAGTTTTCAATGACCCGGTGCGATACTGGAACGGTAGTCGGGCAAATCTTGGTAAGGCAGTTCCATTAATTCGATTTCTGTAATTTTTCAAGGCGAAGAATAATTTAGGCAAAAGGATACCCAGAACCATCCTACGAATGTGCGGACACGCCATGCGACATAACCGTGACCTCGGATGGATTTGTCGCACTGGTCCGGTACATTGAGCCGGGCTCGGTGTACAATTACAATATCGTGGCTGTCAATGGAAACCAATCCGACAATAAAGACGTAGCATTTATTACCGTCGACACGAAGCGGTGTCCACCAACAACCACGACGACCACTACAACGACCACTACATCGACAACACCAACAACGACTGCGACAACAACTACCGCAACAACGGTAACGACAACGATGACCTCAACGTCGACCACAACCACCGCACCGGCCACCACGTTAGTCACAGTCGCCCCAACGAATACCGCGCTGTATTTTGATCAGCCAACGATGCTCAGCCCGACAATGCCGGATTTTCTGGATTTTGCCATGAATGCAAGCAGTACGATTAATCAGACCATGACCACCACGGAATATTTAAACACGACGACGTCAGCTACGGATGAATGGCTCCCCGACAATTCCACTTTGGGAGACATATTTTCTTATGGCAATGATACCGGTGACGATGACTTTCCAAATTTTAATGGGACCTTGGAGCCGTTTTTGTTGTTCAACGGAACCGAGGAAGATGTGGGCAACGTGACAACCATAACGACATCGCAGAATCCGTACATCGTCCACATGCATGTAACAACCGGGAATCGAACAAAAACCGTACGTCCGGTACGGTTGCATCCACAAAAAGCATTTCTAAACCGAATTTTTGTTAAAAGTTCTAAGAATCAGGCCCAGTCACAGGCGCACCCAGATTTCCCAGGAATGGAAATTGTGTGAAACGATTACTGGAAAAATGTTTCTTGGTTGTAAAATAAAACTACATAGTAAATAAATAATTATTACATGTATTGTACTAGATACCGCATATCAGATGTATAGCGTTATGGAAATTAAATTTAATTTCTTACAGAAGTACAGAATATTGTGGTGGGCCACTGGTGGCACGTAAAACGAAATAAAAAACACGGTAATACCAATATGTCGCGACTTTAACGGACTTTGATTAGTAATATATATTAAATGGATGTCTTTTCGAAACCACACGTTACTTACAAGTCTTTACAAGTCATCTGTTTATCCAGTTTCAACATCAACAATTCACATACATACATCGATCATAAAAAATATTTATACAGCTTTGCAAACCAGTCTCCACTACATTCTAGCAGCTGAACGTAACAACAACATTCTGAACGGCCGTCCCCGTCGTGCCGAACGCCCTAACCGGAATCGTGTACGTCCCCGAGGTTATCGCAGTCAGTAGTGACAACTGTCCCGTTGTCGAGTTGATGGTGAACAGTGTACTGCCCCCGTCAATACCGTACGCCACCGCATTAGTCGCCGTTACCGTGCCCAGTGTTGATCCTGCCGTGCACGTGGTGACTGTCGTGGGCACGGTGGACGCGAAGGTAAAGGTCGTGGTACTACTGCCACCGCATGTTACCGTAATGATAACCGGGACGGAAGTGGATGCGCCCGTTGTGGCGTTGGTGGCCGTCACGGAGGTGTAGTATGTCCCGGCCGGCGGGGCATTCAGTGTGGAAATCAATCCGCTGGAGGAGATGGTGAATAAATTATTAGGCCCGGCAATGCTGAACGTTGTCGCCCCGGAGGCGGTCACCTGCCCGATGACGGTGTTGGCGGTACACGAAGCCAGGGAGAAATTGTACGATGTCTGCCCGAAGGTCGGCGTGAAGCTGAACGAACCGGCAGTTGTGGTCGCGGTGGATGCCGATGCCGCTGTGGTCGTTGTGGTGGTGCTGGCCGTTGACGAGCATGTCGAATAATTGATCGACACCGGCACACTGGTCGACACGCCGTTGTTGTTGTATGCCGTCACTGTCAGGGTGGCGATCGTGCCGGTCGGTACAGTGCCCACACTAGTGATGACACCCGTGGCGGAGTTTATGATAAAGTAGTTAGACCAGGCGCCGGTTTCTATGAAATATCCGGCGGCGTTGCTGGCCATGACGGTGCCGATAGTCTGACCGCCGGAGCAATTGGACTGGGTGAACGAGTACACTGACTGGCTGAATGACGGTGATGTATAGTTGAAAATGCAGTTGCCGTACAGGCATGTACTGTTGATGTAAAACGAGCCGGAACTGGTAGAGCTGGAGGAACTTGAGCTCGTCGCACAGCTGACCGTAATACCAACCGTGGTAGTGCTCGTCGTCGTGGTACTGCCGCTGGAGTTGTACGCGGCTACGACTATCGAATATGTTCCGGCACTCAAACCGCTAGTCAGTGTGATGGCCCCTAAAAAACATTACACAATTTAAAGAATTCACGAAACAAATGACGCCACACTACCCTTTGTAAAACATCTCACCATAAATAAACTTATATAAATATATATTCATATATAAAAATTTTTATGATAAAACTGATAATGGAGATTTATTGAAGTTGTTGCAAAAAGAATTAGCTTCACGAAGAATGTACCTGCAGAACTGACGGTGAATCCGCCGCTTCCACTTGTGATTCCATACGTGTTAGCCCCCGAACTTGACACCGTACACACCGCCGCACCGGAAGTACACGTACTGGTCGTGCAGGTGTATCCCGTTGAAAAGCTTCCGCTCTGTGAAGAGCTGCTGGAGGACGATGACCCGCCGTAACAAACCCCATCAAAACATATCGCACGGGCAATATTCGTCCCGCTGGCGGTATTAATCGTCCCGCTGCTGTTACTGAAGCAGACATTATTGAAGCACACCGTATTAATGGCATTCAGTGCCTGTTGGGTGGCGTTGCAGGCGATGGTCACCGGCACGACCGTGGCACCGTAGCTGTTAATGGCCCGGTAATTAAAGGTGAAACTCTGGTAGATCGTGGTGGCAAGATTGATCTGCCCGGTCTGATAATTAACCGCCACGTTGGTGGAGGTCAGCGGTAAGTTAGCGTCCGCATCGTATGCGATACCGTTGGTGCCCAGACTGACGCCGAAGACATTGTTGTACCCATTGCTGCCGTAAAAATAACCGTTTCCGCTGAACAGATTCGTGTTGACGGGATTCGTGGCTGTCAGGATGGCCACTAGTGCACCAGCTGTGCAATCGCCCATTGTAAAGCTGTATGTTGACTGGGCAAACTGTTAGGAAAGAGATTACATTAATAATACTGGTCAACTGTGTAATTACATTAATACTGGTCAACTTTACCTGCGGAGCATAGTTGTAATTGCTGTTACTTGTGTAAATGACCACTTGACGCTTGTCCACATGATGACTGTCTGAATTTTTTACCTAAAACGGTCAGCGTTAAGCAACAAAAAATTGTTGGAAAATTTTTAAACGTCGTAGAGTTGGACTTACAGCGGAAACCACGGCCGTGCAAAGAAGAAGCTGAAAAACTGACCACCTCATTTTGATATTAGAGATTCAGGTGTGAATGAGCCCCTCACTGTTCATTAGCCCACATTTTTATATGGCTTTGACACACATCCCGAACAGTCCACAGCAAGGAACATCGAGTCAAGCTTATATCAACAAGTGGATTTTCATAACCAACGACAACATCACTTTCCGTTCACTGTCAATGGGTTCTTTGCCGGATCCATCTTGACTCTCGTCTGTTGCATTTGATTTTAGGTTCTACTTATATCAGAAAAATTCACGAAAAATTCAGTTCGAAACTTTATCAGAATATTTCACCAACTGAGACTAACAAAAACCACCAAAATCTGGATCATGCATGCACAAATGAGGATCGCATTATGACTTTAAAACCAAAAAACATTCAAAAACCCAGTGCACTAACAAACCATTAGCAATACTGCGTCACATCACCAAACAAAATTGAGAGAAGGAACGCTTATAACACATGGCAGAAATTGATTAGGTAAAATCTATCACAGTAAATTCGATATTTCATTGTTCTGCTGAGGTAACAAACATAAGACCAGAAAGATTACCGAACAATAACGCCAGCTTATCATGGACGGGACCATCCAATTCTGTTATCCCGACTAGTGCGCGTTGGTGGATCATTTGGGTCGCCTAAAAAATTAAAATAAATTATACCATTGTCACAGATTTCGACCAGAACCACTAAATTAATTAAACAAGCCGCAAGCCTGTCTGTGTAGAGTTCAGTAAAAATTGTGGTACGTAAAGCGTCTGGTAAAAATTCTACTACGCGTAGACAATGAACGATAAAAATATAAAATCATCTATTGGTTGATATTCTACAGAAACAGATTTAATTTTGATAAAAACTGTTTACAGTACTTTTCAGTTAAGTTTTACGATTTATGGTGATTAATGCGGACTTCAGTGCACTTCAAGATACATGATAGAGATGTTGTAATAACACACAGGAAAACAGATATCGACATCAAATTTCTAATTAAACTAAGTTTTAGTAAGCAAAGGCTTTTGCGGATCACCTTTCTTAATTCTCATGACCACACAGCTCAGCCAACTTCTGGAACAAGGCAGTTCGCTTTTATGAACAGTCCAAGTGTCTGCGGCCTCATCATAAAACTCGATTTCCGACGAATGGTTGTCCAAATACTTCTCTCCGCCCAGAACGTATATTTTATTGTCCAAAACGGACACACCCGGTCGATACCGTTTCGTGTTCATATCACCTAACAAAGATCAACGCAGCGGTGAGCAATGACATTATTGTGTATAATTAAGCAGTCTTTGTATTACATTTCTTTATCCACTGATTCGTACTGGGATCATACGCATCCACGCGATTCAGAGTTTCCTGGCCGCTTACAATTCCACCTACACTCAGCATCACATATCAGGTATAAAATATTTCGTGAATAGCTGTGTAATGTGCTCGCAGCTTACGTAAATTAAAAAGATGCCTTACGTAAATCAAAAAGATTCAAAAACAAACTTAAATATTAAAGACACAGTCCAGTTTTGACACAGCCCGGCGACATGCTTACCGATTACGTAAATTAAGCCGCTTGGACCAACACAAGCCGCGCATCCGCTGCGGTTGGTCGGCATTCTAGCCAAGTCGCTCCACATGTTATTCTTCGGATCATAGCGAAATGCATAATTTGTGCTCTCATAGCTTTCCGACGATATCACTCCTCCAAAGATGTACAAATAACTGCGATACGCTACAACGGCACAATTACTCAGCGGTGTCCGCAGGTTGGCCACATTCTGCCATCTATTGGCGTGAGGGTCATAGCGCTCAACTGTCTCCAGTCGGCGGACTCGATCGTAACCTCCGATGGCATATATATGGTCGTCCACGAGTGCAACTCCCACTTCGGAGCGGGCCTGCTGCAAGGGAGCCATATCGCGCCATTCGTCCAGAATCGGATCGTAACGATACACTTGTCGCACAGCCGACCCATCAGGAAATTCCCCACCACACAGGTACATGAAATTTTCTCCAGTTATGACTAGTCCCGCTTTGCTAACAGCCTGTGGAAGGCTTTTTAGGTGACACCACTGAGAGTTCAGCGGATTGAAGCACTCGACACTGCGCAGCACGACTTTATCATCCTCACCACCCACACAAACAATAACTTCCGCAAAACCTGGAATAGGATCCATAATTAACTTACCATTAGGTAACCATTACGATCCATACTACGCAAAGCAAGCAGTTTCACTACAGGGTAACAACTAACAACATAAACAAAACCGCAAAAATGGTTACCACGAAAATTACTGCTCCTAGTCCATTTGACAGCCTAATGTGAACTGCGAAGGGCACATATTGATCGATCAACACATTATGGTCGAAATAAAATGGCGTCGCATAGTCCGGCTACTGTACACGAAGAAGCGTAAAGACGAACCGCGAATGGCAGGCAATCGCTCATTCTCAACCACTTCCGATTCCACCATTCCAATTCCAATGTAAGTTGCATAGCTTCTCTTATTAACAGTTAGCGATGAAGATCAAAAATATTTTACTAAAAAACACTGTCAGCCAAATTTAATCAACAATTCATTTCTATTAAATAAGTACAGCTGAGTAAATTAATAATTACGAACTAACATTCGCTGATGCAAAACAATTATGATTTCACAGAAAATTAACTCACCAAACGATTTTCGTAATCGGCAGCGCGAGGATGTCCATTCTATTCGGCGATTGGGCAACTCGTGAAAGTATCTTGCTTCTCGAAGGAGATCTTGAGCAGCTGGATTGTCCTGGATGGCACTCAATGGGGCCACAATATCTTCAAGATAATATGGACTCAGAAGCGGCAAGCGAACATATTGCAAAATTTCCGCAAACTGCGGCGTCCGGGGAATGGGATCGTGGAGTAACCAGTGCACCACGGCATCGAAGACGGTCTCCTCCCGTTCGACATTTAAGTCATCCGATCCAATTAAATCAATCACCTGTACACATAATCAGATAATATTTAACACAGAACTAAGTCACGTGCAGGCTGTGCAGCAAAAAAAAACTTGACAGTTAAAAAAGAGCAATTTGCTCATGCATCTACACCCAAACGGGCGCACGTAATCCAATTTAATTATCGAAATGAAATAACCTTGTCTTTGACCATCTCAAGAAACTCCGCGCACTGTGATACAGCGGCAAAACGCTGTAGAGCAAAATTCTTCGCTTTTTCAGCCAGCATTGTACACGAATGCAGTTCGGCGAAGCAATGCATCATCAGACAGTTGGTTTCGTCCATATTCCGTTCCAGAAAGCTGCAACATGCATCCCGAATGGGACCAATATCCAGGAAGGTTGCAGCGGCCAACAGCGACTGCACATTATTCTTATCGATACATATCTCCGACGAGTATGCGTAATTAATCACACTGAAAACAAATGCAACCATATGTGAAGTCACAGAATACGTGCGCAACGCTGAAAAAGTCAATAATTAAAACCCACTCTTTCAAAGTGCATCCCGTGATGTTCTGCAGCTGAATTTCGTCCTTACTGGCTTCGTCCATCTTCGAAGTGAACATTCCACGAAAATAACTGCTGCAAGCACTCAGAACAAGACGATGACAGGAGACTCCCATGGAGCCCGGAACGGCGTCGGATCCGTGCAAGATAACATCGCAGAAAGCCCCACTGGCCTTTAAACCATATAGTCCACGAAGGATACTGGAAGGATGCTGCAGGTTTACAAAACTATAGGGAGCATCCTCTAATGAAGCATTTTGTGATGAATGCTTGCCAGTTTCACCAATAGCATCAGGGAGATCACGGGCATGCGCACGCTTCGGATCGCCCTCAAGAAGAGACATCTCCTGCTCCAACAACGTCTAACAGAAGATTCCTCGATGTCGGAAAATACGGTCAAAGATCAACCATCGTAAACCAGATTCAGCCGTTTATATTCTAAATCAGATACAAAAATAAGGATTCTATACTTCCTCGATCGAAAACAAGCCTACGTCGACAAGAAAAACCGTACCTTTACTTTTGATCTGGCAAAAATTATTGGCAAAGTGCTCCAATGAACTGGCTCATTCAAATTTTCAAAAGCATGCGACTCGAAATATCGAGGTCAAAGCCCGATCGGCAGATCGCAGACGTTTGGTGTCTGGCAAGGAGTACGAAACCAAAACAAACCTACCGCCCGGGAATGCAAGCTATGTCAAAAATCAAAATACGATCTGACAAAATTCAAAATTGTACTTATTTTATTCTTTTTTAGGCCCTTTTGTGATGTGCTTGCCCTTTTTGCCTTTTTTTGCGGCGCCAAAATGTTGCCTTATTGTCAATTACGTAAAAATTCGTTTTGATAATTTTCGAGAAACTGTGAACTATCGACTACCTTGTACTGTACCAACCAATATGACAATAAAGGCTGAAATAAAATGTTATATATATACACTACTAGTAGGTAGTTAATTCGCCAATGTCACAAGCGCAGTAATAATACTCGTAATTGCACTAGAGAAGTACTTCTTCCCTTAAACATTTACTAGGCATTGCAGACTGCTCACAACTTTGCGAAAAAAGAGCACAATTACAAGTTTTAAAGAGAATTAGGTCTTAATTCATGCAGGCAGGGTTACTTATCACGGTATGTCGGCAACTTTTGTTTCCGTAAGCTTAATTCAAAATTTGGAACACTTTCGACTTTCCATTGATTCAATTCCATTTACCTAATCCATTCTAACAATAACATGTCTTAAGATTGCATTGCTTGCTGAATCCGGCGTAATTTGCGGTATTGTAATTTTGCAAATTTATGTACAGTACTTATTTTGCATGGTCTCCTTTCTGTTTTCCGTAGACTGTCAAATATCGTTGGTATGAACAATGCGCCCAAGTATTGTTGTGGACTCGCTTGGGCGCATTGTCTTCACAATATCAAAAACCACGAGGGAATGGAAGGCATTTAATTATTGTCATCGTCACCCAAAATTTGTGGATGTTCCTTCCAAAAATCTTCACCGATAATATCTACGTTTAAACCTTGTACATCGGAAACAGCAAGATTTTCGTTTGAGAGATCACCTCCCCCATCTACCACAGGAGAGCATTCACGGCGAATTAAAACACTGCCTTTACGATACAACTGAGGAAGATTATTGTAATTAATCCCAAATTGTGAAAATAGTATCTCGTTTTTATCCCCCGCCAGCGTTCCCTTGAGTCTCAGTTGAGCTTCTGCCGGCGTCATTCCACCTTGCTGGACCAGAGCCCAAAAGACTGTATTGTACAGGTTATTAATGTGGCAATCCGCTTGTCGCCATGAAAGGTAATCCCGCAGGATCCGACGAGACGGATACAGCACGATACGTGCATCGAAAGATGGAGGATATTGTAAGGGAATGGTGGGAAAAAATTCCGGCCAATGGAACACGAATCGGCTCGTGAATAAGGAAAGGACCGTCGAAAGTATCTTGCTGTAATTTTGTAAACAGAAAATGAACAAAAAATTCAATAATTGTGATGTCAATTTATTGTCAACTTGTCAATTTATTTATTTAATAATTTCGCCACGCAGCAGATAAAAAAAAGAAAAAAAAATTATACAGCCATAATTTATTAGAAAGATTTTTGAAAATTCTTCGGTATTTCGTTTAGTCCTCGTGCTCAAGTTCAGTTTACCGTCTACGACTTTTAAGTTTTTGCAACTTTTATTTACTAACCTTTCGCGGCGATTATATAAATTGCAATCTTTATGAAAGACGAAACTGTATTCATCGCTCTGTCCATACGCCAGCACCACATCTTTGAAACCTCTCATGACATGAGAAGCCGCACACGACATCAAATTCAACGAGCGATCATCGTTTGGCTTGTGAAATTTATGCACGTCTGCAAATCTGAAACCCAATCACCCATAAGAAAGAAAATTTCAATGTTGAATTACAGATTTGAAGGTTCGAATAAATTCTATGCAAAACATAAACTTACCGATTATACCAACCTGTGAAAACTCCTCCCGTCGACGCGAACTACTGGCCAACATCTTGGAAGCATCGCGTCCGCCAGCTCGAACATTTTTACGTACTCAAATTTGCTTTTGGCCATTCTATACTAACTGTAATTACAGGATACAGTTTGCGAAAGGTTAAAGAAACGCGAAACTACTGTACTGCCGAAAAGCAGTTCAAACTTTAAAGTACTTACTGAGGTACTCCGTAGTCCGTACTCGATAAAATTATAATTAATCTGAAAATAAAATACAGTATACAGTAAAACCTCCTCGTACGTACACTCCCAAGATACGTACACCTCTCACTTAAGTACGAAAAATTCTGTACCGAAACTCTCCGTAGACTACAGTACAGGGGGGAACCTCTACGTGACGTACACCTCTACGATGCGTACACGTACACTTTTTCTCTGTACCGCCTAAGCACTAAACTGTACGCAATCACCTCGAACATGCGTACACTGGCGAGTAGAATTTGATTTTTTAAAATATCCGATGGGAAAATCGTGAAAAAACAAAGAAGTTAGCTCAGAATTGTAGGTTGTCTTTTGTTCTGAACTGATTCGGACGACGTTTTCTGTTCGAAGTGTGTAGGAGAAACTTTTCCGCCTGCTTATATGCTGTAAAAAGATAAAAATTTGTGTGAACTAATGCTACATATACATTTCAGAACTGCACGCTGTGTGCAGTACAGTTGCATGCAGTATAGTGAGTATACTGAGCAGTGAGCACTCCGCAGTGGGGCAGTGCCCTCATTATACAGTCGCCCCCCAGGGGGGCTTGGGGGTGGCGATTCTATGTTACGTACACCTCTGAGTTACGTACGAAATTTTTTGAACGGAGGTGTACGTATCTTGGAGGTTTCACTGTAGTACAAAAAAATCAGTAACAAATGCAAACCGAATCCTGGTTTGATTCTTGTCACCGTCTGTACTTTATGGCGTATGCAGTTCGGTCTCGGAGACCGAACTGCATACGCCATAAAGTACAGACGGTGACAAGAATCAAACCAGGACTGCCCGAACCGGACCGAGTTGGGTGCGAACTGCAAAGCCGACCATTTTCGGTATGAAACAGAGAAGTACCACCAGCGCTTTTGTGTAGGGATGGCAAGACTTCACTAGACTTCACTTCACTAAACTAAAACTTGGTCAAAACTTTTAGTCACTAAATTTCACTTCACTAGAAGTCCAAGTGACCAAAATTCACTTGACTAAAAGTTTTAGTCGTTAACCGTCGTTAACCTTGACTAACTTGTTTTCATAAAAATATTGTGTGGTGAAAGTTTCTTGAGGAATCAAGCAATTTTTAAATAGAATAAAGAAATTGCATTGTGAAATCCGTTCGGAAAATTGATAATAACACGCGATTTTGGTACAGCCGGGCTAAAATTAGCGACACTTGGACCGGTTAGGCCAATCTTCCGATGGTAAGCGCATAAAAATTCTACCTTTTTCCCGTTTTAGAGCTCCTGACGAGTCAGTTTTAGGAAATCGGTTAACCATCACTTCACCAAAACTTTTAGTGGCTAAAATCGACCTCACCAAAGTTTTTAGTCACCAAAATTCACTAAACTAAAATCTCTAGTTTCGCAAATTTTAGTGACGGTTAACGACTAATTAGTTGACTAAAAAAATTTTGCCATCCCTACTTTTGTGTAAGCGATCAATCCTTTGTTACTTAGTTTCTAGTTCTTTGTACTTGGTAACTGACTACTGTCTACTGACGGTGTCTGTAACTGTCTACATGAAGCCAAAATTGAACAAGTAACCTTAATTTTAAAATCAATTCAGCAATCATTTGGACTGTTGACTAGGTGCCCAGCCATGAAATTAGTGACGTTGCGCAAACGCGCTTCTGGTGGCAGTTGCTGGTCGCTCGTCGCTTTTATCCAGTCTGTGCTCTGTCTATCAGAGATAGAGCGCAGACTGGATAAAAGCGACGAGCGACAAGCAACTGCCACCAGAAGCGCGCTGCGCAACGTCACTATTATATTAATTTACTGCGTCCAATTACAGTACATAAACTGCGTCCAGGGATTGTATAAACGATGCGCTACGAATCAGATCCTGTATCGATAGAGCGGCAATTTCCTACAATTTTTGATTGGTAGTCTGTACATTTGGATGCTTCTGATTCGATAATTTTGTAGCGGGAACGAGTTACAATTGCCAAAGCCTTTGGGGGCTGCACTTAGGTTTCTGACTAACAGTAGTGAGTGACTGGTCGGCAGACAAATCCGCATAGCTGCGGCGATTCCGTTTGTTTAGTCTTCCGAATTTTCAGTGCCGAGTGCAGGAATAGACGGACGCCGCTGCCATTAGACTGCACCTTGCTAACGGTCAACTGTGGATGTATTTATGTTGACTTCCTCGAACTAATATTTTTACGGGTTTCATTTGTGTTTTGGGACAAAATGTCCACTTATACGTCTGGGACGGGCGTAGGCTCGGGCTACGCCAATGTTCACGACACTGTAGACAAAGTTACGAATTTTTTCTCCTACCCGGGACTCATTCGATCAGCAGTCCTGGTGCTGCCCTTTATTTTGGGTGTTGTCAACCGCAAAATATGGTTTGGTGTCGACCTCATTGCTACGACGGTGGCTGCTGCTGCGTGGCTGCTGTTCCCGCAATCCCTGCTAGGATTCCAGGTATGAGTAGCTCGTTTCGGTTCTAACATCGTGTGCCAACTCAGAAGTAGCTACTTCTTTCCCCTTTCCCTTGGTAATCTTGTATTCCTTCGTAGGATTCAGTTGTGAATTACATCAACCAGTTCTATCAAAACTTATTTAGTTCTGGTTACATTTTCCGATTACCCTAATATTGGCGTATAATGATAATACCCGAAATGTTACTGTAGTAATCTCTTCTCCAAGCCAGTTGCAGGATTGCTGCTAAAGCTAATAAACTCACGAGTGACGAGTACTTAATATTTTTACGCGTATTTGCGGCCTTTGGAATAGGTGTCGCGATCGCTTTTGGATGGAGTGGACCTTCAGCTGGGTCGGATGGTTGGCAGTGTTTTGGCCGGAAACGCTGTTCTTTGGTTTCTCCAAACGAAACGCACGAAGGACCCCGACACTATTCAGCCTGCGCTTTTGCTGACACGCGTTATCGTACGTGAAACACTGAAACAGATCGTATTTAATTTCATACAAATACAGGCTGCCGTGAATTAGATGCCTCCTCGATCATGATAGTGGACAGCTGAGCATTAATAAGCTTATAAGCATTAATAAATGTAAGTATTTGCAGACCAACGCAGTCCTTATGGTCGCTCAAATCGACATCCAACTGTTCTCTAAAGCGTGGAGCCCAGAAGTATGTATTTGTGTTTTTTTTTAAAACAGTGATCGTTTGTGCGTTAGTTAACAAAACAAATTTTTCAGCATATGACATTCGGTTTGCTTGGAGCCGCCTTGTGGACGGCGGGATCACTGGTTCATTTGGTATGGTTTTTCTCGTGTTAAATCTGCATGCAGCACACCCGACAGATTGCCTTGATTGTTGATTTGTAGGTTATTGGTGGGTATCCCGGTGGACATCTGCAACGTTACAGAAACATCAACAACTTCTTGCTGCGCGATTTTGCCCTGTGCGTGGTAATTGGATTCACCCTGTATGGTTTTCCGCGCTGGTTTTTGCGCAATTTTGTAAGTGAATGAAACTTGTTTTGGATCATAGTTTTGAAATGTTTTAGTTCATTGTACTCATGTGAACTTATGATTATTCAATGGCCTAATATTTTTTCGTAATTTGAGATCCCTGTTGGTAGCATCATCATGCTGTGTTTTGTAGACTCTGATCCGAACCCTTGATGGTGTTCATGAGCATCTCACTCGAGCGTTTGGCGCGCTGATTTTTGGGGCTGGGTTCGCCGCGTATCAGGCTGTAGGATTTTTGAATGACCGCGACAAGGAAGCTCATTTCATTGAGCGCTTAGTGGTAAGATATTTTCGCTTTGAATTGTTCGAATTGATTTGAGACTATCACTTTGCAGACAATCGGCTTCCTTATGGCTTCCCTCATCTATGCCCAGTTCTTCTATTTCAAAGAGTGGAACATGGTCTACTGTTGGGGAGTCCAGTTTGTTCTGATCCTGTGGGCTATTCACTCCTACTTGGGCTTGACATCTACTGAACGACACTATGTTCCGGTAACACAGACTAGGAGAATTGTTACTGACGATCGTTTCTCCACACGGGCCGTTGGTGAAGATCGCTTCGCCACAAGGACTCCAACTGGGACTTACCGCGATCGTATTACTGCCCGCGAAAGAATCCCTGCTGGAGATTATGAGTTTGACAAGGAGGGCTAGAATCATGTTCAGCAGTCAGTAGTATTCCTATCCTGGAACCGGATTCTCTTTATTGACTTCGGTCGGGATCTCTTGTTGCTTCCCTCTCGAATAATAATTTGTTGGCACATTCAAGTTGTCTAATCAGTACTGCTTGTTGAAATTGTCTAAATGTGTTTTATTTAGACTTTCTCATTTCGATTATTGCTTACCCTTTTTTTCGTGTACATTGATATTTATGGTGCTAAATAATTGCTTTAGTGGCATTCGTGCATCCAACAGTGTATTACTTATTTACAGCGCCTCAAATTCATGACAAAATCGGATAATTCGCCCCAAAAATTTTCGTGTGTAAAACTACATGGTGGTGTAAATGGTGTAAAAAACTTTGCAAGACAAATTAAAGGCTGGCAGCAGTGCGGTGCTGGGCTGCAATCTCTTCTCTATATATTAAAAGAATAAGACTTTCAAAATTCCATTTCCATACAGTTCGCCAGGACCCTACACAGAACCAAACTTTGATGGCTATATATCATTCGATAGCCCTAAGTTTCTATATTTGCCATCAGAAGTCTGTTTTTGAAACAAAAGTTAGGTTTAAAAGAAAAGTTAAGAAAACCTTAGCATGCAAAGTCTATGGGAAAAGTGGAGACCCCACCACTACAAAACGATCACCCCACCACTGCCAATAGAATATGTCAATTTTTGATAAATCACCTGAAACGTTACAATGGATGAAACTTTAATGGGTTTGAATCACTCGAAAGCCCTGGATTTATAGATTTTACCTCTAAAGCATGGTTATAGAGGAATATCAGGATTTGACAAGAAAGTCTGATTAAAAAGTCTACGGAACAGTCGAGGTTCTCATTTCCAAAACCCAGTTTTTCAGGTAGCTGTCTTACGCAGCGCGGGTGACTGGTTTTAAAGTTGCTGCGCTCCTTTGGGCGGGTACGAATGTTCTTGCTAACGATAAATATTGAAGCACTAAGGCCTCGGCTCCAATATTAACCGGATCTCACTACGGTACACACCGCACGAAGTGGCCTTCATACGGGCTTTTTTCTTCCGAAATTATTCATTACGGCTTGAACGTTTGACACTGAGCAAAAAGGGAAATACTAACTTTGTAAATCGTTAATCGTGTAACAGCCTAATTTGCGCAATTTTCTGCGTTTTAATTTCACGGGAAAAGCAGTTCGAAGTTTAGAATATTATATGGTTGATTACCCAGCATGCCGCATGATTTGCTGTTTTGCTTCCTGTTAATCGAGAACTAATGCTTTAGCAACCAATACGGAAATGTGCACTTTATGCAAAAATTACCAACGTATGACCGTCTTTCGTTAAGCAGAATAAACAGAAAATACTGATTAGCGTGGCCGACGGAGTTGATTGAATGGATGCAGTAAATATACGCCAAATGCTACATTTACGATAAGTTTTGTGAAACTCCAAGTAGTTTATCAGTCTGTAATAAAGGTGAGCCGCAAAAGGCGCCGAGCTGCAACAAGAGTGAAGCCCGCGGAGTAGCAAGTTTAGCAACCGAGACGATTTGACTTATTTGAGTATAAACAGTTTTTGTCGTTGAAGGCAGTTTCGACAAAAATTAGACAGTTTAATTGGCAATTGAAATTTAACACATGAATTGGGAAGTGCTTAACTACTTTAGCCTCCTTATTAGTAATTTCACTGTTGTGTTCTTAATACAAAGCATTATGGAAAAATATTATGTATTCCTATTGATAAGGGTACCGACAAGGGCACCAGCGGTATTTGGCTGACGGTGAGCCATCTTAAATTATAAGGAAGGCAGATATCTAAAAAGCGAACAATGCTTGGAAATAATAAAGTAAAACAAAAAACTGCAAAACTTTTAATAAATTCAAAGCTGCTACTTTATAACTGAATAAATTCTCTTGATGGATGATCTGGAAAAACTGAATTGGTGCTACCGGTAAAGTTCAAACGTGAAGAGAAAGGAGCTGTTTTCGAGGGAAAGAACTTTCGTTTTTTCACATTATCTCAGGCTTCTAAGTTCTAACCCTATCCGTAAGTGCAAATGCAAGTGTAAGTGCACTTCTGTAAGCTGTGCAATCTACGGGACGGGAAAATATTCACACAGGTTGTAATTTAAAATAGCTAGACACTGACTACGAAGTTGACACAAGTTGACACAAGTATTTCTCTGTGAAGGAAAATTTTACGTTTCGTTGATAAAAGTTAAGGAAATACAGATGCGTAGATTTACGGCATATGTAGATATGTAAGTACCTGTCTCTTTGAGTTTTGCTTTAATTTACGATTCATCCATCGCTGCTATATTCCGCGCAATTTGCGCGGGGTCTACTAGTCGAAATATAATTATTTTCATTGCTGCAGCGTTCGAAATTTACGGCTCATGCAGCGACGGTACTAAAAAGCTACTCGTAGTGGAAAAGGTTGGGAACGGTATCGCCACTGCCACAGGCCAGAAACGGGCGACGCCGGCACAACAGCGGTGGCGCCATAAGGAAGCAGTGTGGCTGACACTGGCTGTATAACTATACATAAGTTACGAAACCGGGAGAGCTATACTAAATCCTGTGCCATTGTACATGTCGAGTGTCGACTTGATTGAGCCCAAAGTTAAAGACAGTACCCTAGACTTTGTAACCTACTGGCTCTGCCAAAGGCTACTAAGATATCGTTTAAGTTTCAGTACGAGTTGATATGCCAACCGCCCGTTTTCCGCAAGTAGGCGTCTTCGCCGTCTTGCGTATTGCTATGTGGATTGTGGACACTGGACAGTGCGTTCTGCTCTGTAGCCTGTACAAGTATGAAGTAAGTACAATACATTGAAACATCCTTACACAAACGCAAGCGCTTGCGAACTGCAAAGTACTTGCAAATTGCAATGTAAAAATTCGCACGGTTCGCTCGGACTGTCGATTAGGACGACCAGTATACATGCCTAGGGGTAACAATCTTTTCTGGAAGTTAAGATGCCTTGTCTATGCCACCGGGCACCGGCTACGGAAACTGTAAGCTGTGTTGCTGCTTTGCAGTAAAGTTTGGACTACTATTGAATACCCAGGAATAAGACGTCTCTTATAATCAGATTCTACTTACGCGTCTTGAATCTCTTGATGATGATGCTAACTTTCTACGCTGTTTATAACCCTGCTATCCAAGATACCTTGGCTGTTCCTGCAGAATTTAAATTTTAAACTAGCTTTTGCCTTTTGCAACCACATGGGGCTGGCCGGATTGGAAATTTCCGTGTTCATTACATCGCCTGAGTAAAAAAGACGCACAAGACCGTACTCTGTACTTTCTCATCAAACTTATGTCGTTTGTCGAAAACTGTACAGGGCCACATTCTGCAACAGTTTTGCGTTTAGCGATACAAGCATTCGTATTGCCGTACACATTCGTTCTCGAAATTTCGCGAAATTTCTTTTTCTTTCCGTGTTACGTACAAACGCTTGTACAGGTTTTACATGACAACACGCAATGAAAAACCGCAGTTGTGCAGGCACCCTCGCTTTGGCGTTTCAGCACAACCTCCTCGTACGACAGTCTTCTCATTAAAAGCATGCACTATACAAAAATAAAGCTTTTCTAAAATCGCATCGAAATCGGGACTTTTGCGGCAGTCAGTGATTCGACAAATGAGTTTCGTGTTAAGTATTGCCATGATCCTCTGAGTCTTTGTACGTCTTTAACGTTAATATTTTATTATGATGTTGTGAGCAAACAAACAGAATTTACTAAGGTGTTAGAAATCGCCCCTTTTATTGGCATATTATCATCCCGACGAAATTCCCATATTGTTTTCTGGATTTACTTCACTGATCGCTTGGAGAGTGGTATCTTGGGAGGCGCTAGTACTTGCCTAATTCGAAGTTTTCCATCCATCCGGTTCCTGAGTATTTAGAGAAGTGTGAGTAGTGCTTTCCGGGGCTGCGTTTAGTAATGAGTGCCGATCGTGGTTAATTGTTGATAATTTAATAATTATGCAATCTTTACTGACTGCATGTACATGTGTAGTAGCCAGTTCAGGCTAGCCCAATGTTCAGCATTGCAGCTTTGCTTATAGTCTCATACAGTTACACTTACGGCTTCCCTGTTATGTGTGCCATATGTTATGATAATTATATTTCATCTCTTACAGAACCGTGGAGTAATTGAAAAATGGGGAAGGATTTTTATAAAGTTCTTGGTATTCAGAAGAATGCTTCGGACGATGAAATCAAGAAAGCATACCGAAAGGTAAGAGATTGTAAGTTCGCACAGACAAGTGAGATGCAGAATAGTAGTATGACCAGAATTATAAATTCCATATACGTATTATGTATCATTCGAATATTATTAAGGATAAAGTTATCTTGTATAGTGTATGTTATCACATTTTGGACAGTAGAAGCCGTAATCTGATATGCAGTTTTTGCTCGACGCAGATGGCCTTGAAATATCATCCCGACAAGAACAAAGCCCCGGAAGCCGAAGCCAAGTTTAAAGAGATTGCCGAAGCTTTCGAGGTGTTGAGTGATCCGAAAAAGAAGGAGATCTACGACAAATACGGCGAAGAGGGTCTGAAGGGTGGCATTCCCGGGGGTCCGGATGGAGCAGGGGGCTTCCCGGGCGGTGGCATGCACTACGAATTCCACGGGGATCCGCGAGAGATTTTCTCAAGATTTTTCGGAGGCAGTGATCCATTCGGGGGATTATTTGGCGGAGGAATGGGAGGCGGCCGCCGAGGCTTCACGACCTTCGGCGGTATGGATGACGACGTGGAAATGGATGACGGCGGTGGCATGGGCGCTTTCGGGGGGTTCGGTGGGCCGCAGATGCGCCAGCAGCGCCGACAGGATGCACCCATCCAGCACGAGCTGCAGGTGGCACTGGAGGATATTTTCAAAGGCTGTACAAAGAAGATGAAAATTTCCCGTAAAGTGGCTTCCCCGGATGGACAAGTGCGCAAAGAGGAGAAAGTGCTCACCATTGACATTAAGCCAGGATGGAAAGCCGGAACGAAGATCACGTTCCCCAAGGAAGGCGATCAGATGCCGGGAACTGTTCCCGCTGATGTAGTCTTTGTGGTCAAGGATAAGCCGCATAATGTGTTCAAGCGAGAAGGACATGATATCGTTTGTACGGTCAAACTCCCCCTTCGAGACGTAAGTTCTGCGTCAAGTGATGAAGCATCTGCATCACTTACATATGATTCACGCTTCCTAGAACGCTGTTTCATTTCATTATTTCTGCTCTAGGTCATAGTGGCTTTTTAAATACTGTACAAGGATTACTGTAATTTTGAATATACACTATCCAAGATATGCTTGTTTCATTGTTATTTTCCTTATTTCAGGCACTTTGTGGAACGACGCTTCAGGTTCCCTCCATAGAAGGCCCCAAAATACCGGTTCCTCTTACCGAAGTTACCAAACCCCATACAGTTAAAAAATTCCCCCAGAAAGGCTTGCCAATACCGAAACAGCCAGGAAAACGCGGAGATCTTGTGATAAAATTCGACATCGTGTTTCCCGACAGTCTTCCTAAGAGTACTAAAGATATCCTTCATGACATGCTTCCTGCGAGCTAAGCAGGAGTACGATGATGTTTCTGTTTTCTTGGTCTAGGGCAGTTTGTACGTTCTAGATTAGAAATAACTCCTGCTGACGACAAAACTTCGGATTATAGGGTTAGAATTGCGCTCTATGTAAATTTTTAAAGTGACACAGTTTATTAATTAGTTGTGCTTTATAGACGTAACTTTTAGATGTGCACTGATTTGTGACACCTTAATGACCTTATGATAGCGTCGACATGGAGCTTTTTGGAAGATTCTGTAAATAAACAATTTTAGTAGTGTTTCATAGATTACGATTTGATTGTAACAGTAAAAAGTACTGTGTGAGTAAGTACAACGCGGTTCTCCAGGGGATGTAATCATACAATACAGTTACAATACAGCCCCTACTCTACATCAGAGAAGCCTGTTGGTAAGTGTAATAGTATTACACTTACCAACAGGCTTCTCTGATGTATGTATACAGGCTTCTCTGATGTACTTCACAGTATTTATAGTATTACAGTAATACTATAAATACTGTGAAGTATAAAAGTGCAGTCGAGATAAACAGAATCTTTAACTGTTTCTTGCTTTCTTAATTTTCCGATAAAAATTCGGCGCAAATATATAATAATTATTGTGTGATGTGAGAGCGTCTCGCATCGTATCATACACTTCCACTGGTTAGCGCAAGTCTCCACAATTTCAAGATTATGCAAAATTTAATTAATAGTGCTACTCTATACCCTCTTTTCCTTATTATAACAAAACAGAAAAAGATAATTTGATGTCGAAATTATCATCCAGATATTCACATTCCGACAACACAAAAAATGCGAGTAAAAAGACCAAAGCCGACAGGCCACTGTATATTTTTATGGATTTCCTTGGTGAGCTATCCCGCAGCAAGCATGAGTTGCCTGCTAAGGTCCTTGTAATTATGTAAATTCACAGCGGCTAACAATAAAAAGAAATACAATACCATTGTCAGAATCTTGTGGAAATAAGGTTCAGAGTGACTGTATGGGCCGCATACACCGTTATCCATACTATATACAGTACAAGTACCAGTAGTAAATAAGTTATCCATATATCTATATATATTTCGGACCCGAAAATAAGAGCGATGACTTTCATCCCGGCGGAAGTACATTTGTATATCCAAGGTGCAGTAGGACACACCGTTTGGCATGTGTGGTCTTAACGTAAGCCTACCTTTTGAAATAATTACAATTTGACAATCGCAACATAAATTTTATCAGCTTTATATTTCATAAAAAAATAACCAGCTGCCTGACAAAATTTGACAAGCTGCACATAATCAATTTGATAAATTTGCGTCTAGTAAATTTTTCGAGTACTCGTAATTATAGGTGCAACAGAAAAATAATAATACGAGTACTGTAATATAGATATGTGCTTCTGTGATTCTAAATTTCGCCTAATGGATAGATAATCATGATACCTAATGGATACCGATTTAGGCCAGACGTATATCAAAATACATACATTTTCGCAGTTTTGTCTTGTGTTTTCACAGTTGCATATAATCATAATGCATGTAAGAGTAGTAAAACTAAAACCGACAAAGATCAGTTTGTATATGGTGACGTATTTTTCCGCTGCTTTTGCCCTGGTTTTTTCGGCAGTTTAGTTTTATAACTAATAAGTATTTCTATTAAAGAAGATCGTTTCTTACCTTACGAGCACTGTTTTCAGTAGGCTTTGACGGATGTTATAAAGTTGTACACTGTTATAAAGTTATAAAAGTTATAAAGTTGTACACTGCAGTTGGTCACCTCAATAGGTACAGTAGCACACCAGACACTTTCTACTGTAGATCGGAATCGTATCGAAATCTGTCGATACTTCCTGCAACTGCTCCTTCCTGTATGTATTTCGCTATTTTAGCCAGTATTTACCATTTCACTAGTATTCATTAGTATTTACGTGTTTGGTATTCAGTATTTATTGTATTTGTATTATTGTATTATTTGTACATACAAATAATACAAATACAATAAATACAAATACAATAATACAATAAATACAAATACAGTAAATACTGAATACAATAATATATTATTGTATTCAGTATTTACTGTATTTGTATTTATTGTATTATTGTATTTGTATTTATTGTATTTCGCTGTTCATAAGGCTGTTTGGTGTTTTGCACCTGGATATTGGTTGGAGCTTAATTTATCATATACAGTATTATGATCATACATAAAATAATTATTGCATCGACGGTAGATGCTCGTAGACAATTATTATGTTAGCTTAGAATAATTACAAACGAACGCGTTTCCCATGGTGTCACATGCGGACACTACGTAGCAAAATATTCTTTGGCAGCGTATTAACACCGAGCAAATACAGAGTAGTAAGCATTCAATTCCTGGCATCGATTTCGCCGTGTACTGCCCTGGAGGGCTGATACAGTTGTAAATCGCAATGAATGCGCATTCGGAGAATATTCCAGGAATATCGTTGCAGGCATATGATCGAGCTGCAGTCAGTCAAATGCGGATAGGACCGATGGTGATTCCGCCCAACGTTGCCAGCGATAACCGGAAACGATGAGCACTGGTTGGTTGTTTCGGGAGGAGTGTAGTCAAAGCGGAAGCGGCCAAAAGTAAGTAAACGTGACCGTGAATATGCGGTACGAGTAGTATTAACAGTAACGTTGTAAATTGGTGAGAAAGCTTTGTCGATTTAATATCGTATAAATTGCAGTGTTTACTGCTTCAGTGTGTGCTACTTGCCGAAAAAGTAATAGAAAAAACATTAATGTTTTCGACAGCCTAACTTTGTTTTTTCTACTCAGTACGTAGTAAGTACTTGTTATTGTTTTAGCAACTACTCACCGTAATATTGCTGCTATCGATCAAGTCATGGAAACTTAAACGAATTTGTGGATTATGAAATTCAAGTTCTTATTTGGAATGGAATGAGAAAACGGAAGGACATTATTTAAGTATTTTCGTCAAAATAGGTAAGTCGTCCGTAACTGGGAATCAATGGGATTATAAGACATTTATACCAATCATACAAAAAAAGAGCACTAGTATTGTATATCCGAGACGCTGCTCACATGCACGTGGGAGTGTTTCGCATCTTGCAGATTATCTCTGGTCACTTTTCGGTAATAAGCGTTACCTTTTCCCGCAACTATCTCTTGCAGTAAATTGCAAAATATGAATTAAATTGCAAAATATGAATTGCAATTGGTGCACAGTTTCATTAACGATTGAACTAAATTGACCTAATCGTAATAAATTGCCGATTGAACTAATCGTATTGTACGAGTACTGTTATTATTGTACAACACTTACCGAACAATTCAGTAATGAGATTTACAACTTTGTCCATCTTATGCCGGAAGTTACTTATTGTTTCTCATGTGCGACAGTATATCTATATGTGCAGTACTACAGTAGCTGCGCCGTCCGCTGTCGGCATTAATTGTAAGCTGCTACTCGGTTTGTTTTTTGCAGCGATGGACGAACATTTGAACCAGAAAGTTGGTGGTGATACTAGCAATTACAGAGTAGTTTGTAACTTCGTATAATTTATTGTCTTTTTATCCTTCAAGCGCCTTAGTGTTTAATATATTAATTTGTTTTGTGAATATTATAATTGTGTGATTGTCTATGGGAGCCTCCTATCGGGAGGGGACGAGAGAAAATATACAATATTATTATAGTAATTATTATTAACGATTTAGGAGAAATTATTTTCACAAAATATGAATTTCGCTCTACCATACTTATGGTTTTTTATTTTTTTACGATTTTGAATTCCGATTTACAGTAAGTACAAGTACTTGTGCAGTTGTACAGACACGTCTGACATGTGAGACTGGAGTTTAGTTTTCACTGCTCACCATCAGTGCTCATGACGACATTATCGATGCTTCATCGTGTTTATGCCAACTGCGTATTGCCGCTATTGCGATAATTTGCTGTTTTTGAGCGCAAACTGGCAAACATGCAGTATGCAATCAACCATTATTTGGGGCCGCCGACTTGAAAGTTTTAAACTACCGTAGTTTTGGAAAGTGTCGTTGTTTTAAGTGCAGTAATTCTGTAACTGTATTTTTTCAGACTATTTTAGACTTCTGGAAGCTGGGGCAGTTGTTTATTCTGCTAACAGCCTAACACTTAAATGCTGTAATTAATTGTAGGGAAAGCCGAAAGTGTGATTGTGTTTTATTGGGATCTGGATGTAGCGGTGTGAGGGCACCAGCCTTCTATGATCCATCATGAACTATATCGGAAAATTCGTCTCCAACATCCGCGAATTCTACAACGACCTCAATCCCGCTACGTTATCGGGGGCAATCGATGTGGTTATTGTCGAACAAGAAGACGGAAGCTATGCTTCTTCTCCATTTCATGTGCGTTTTGGGAAGCGCGGAGTATTTAATCGCAGGGAGAAGATTGTGGACATTACCATTAATGGCGAACCGGTGGAACTGCATATGAAGCTGGGGGAAACTGGAGAAGCGTTTTTTGTGCAGCAGACTGAGCCCGAAGAGTTCATTGATAACAAGGTATTAACTCAAGATATTCATTATTATTATTATAATTTGTAATAATTTTGTGCGGCCTGGCTAAACAGGTCCGTTATCAGTGTCAGCCTATCAGTGAGTACGGCTGCCAAAAACTCTCGTGGGGACAGTAATAATAGTTCATGGAATTAGTGGTAATTACCTTGCAGCTTACTAGAATGGCCAGATAGCGACATTTTTGGCACACCAGCTGATGTGAAAATTGCGAACGATAGTAATTTGATACTCATTAACGAGGGTAAACTTGTATTTCCAATACTGCGACAAGTTGACTGCTATTAGTGTTTGTTGCAGCTGTTATCGTTTTATTTTGGCACAAGGTCAACGTACTGATTCTGGGATCCAGCTTTAAGCATAATGTAGGAGTGTCGGTATAAATATAAGCAGGAGTCTAACTGTAGTCTTCATACACTTAATATTAGATAAGGAGAAGTCTGTGATTTGGAATATTGGATTAATAGGTTGTTACCAAAACAATATTACTTACCAGTGTGAATAGAGTTATCATTTTTCACTCAGTCGTGCAGTACTTATTGGCACCTGGTTGATGAATGGTTTCCCATTTCGTTCGCCTTTTATCGAAGATAACATAATGAGGCTTACCTTGACCTTGATATGTATTATTTGTTGTTCACATCAGGAGAGGACTATGTAACTCACGAAAACTATTGCGTTTTGCGTTTGTTAGTTGTATTAATTTCGTTGCCAACAAACATTTTTTTGTTGGGTAGGTTCCAGCGCTTCTGGCCACTTCACCCCTGCCACCCAGCTATCTGAATGAAAACTCCTCGTATTTCCATTCATTACCGAAGGCTTCCCTTTCACAAAGTGGACCGGCTGCAGCCGGCTCACATGAAGAGCCGAAATCTCATTCCAGTTCAGCCGATGGAACGTCCGAGCGGCTTCCGGTTAAGCATGATGGTTCAGTGTCTCCACCGTCGACGGGTCGACGGGAAAGTGCCGATACCGATATCTCTCTGGAGATCGTTGCGCCTGCGACTACCGCAACGCCTGGCCGCGTCAAGTCACGATCGCGGCGCAAACGCCGGCCAAAGGTTAAAAAGACGAGTGATGAGGAAATCTTCAAGATGGACTTGTCCGATGACGACAGGGAAACAACGCCGGTGAATGAGACGGATAGGGATACGACTCCTTTGGTACGGACTTCGAGTCTGCCGGATATATCTGAAGCCGAAAAATCTGAACATACCGTGCCTGTGGATCAGAATAGTTTGCGGAATCGCCGTTTATCGAGTCATAGTATGGCTCATATACCGAAGCATTTACACGTAACCTTTGCGCCGTCATTTGGAAATCGTGGTGGCAATAACAGTGAAGTGTCCACTACAAAGAGCGAGGGTCAGTTGACACCGCCGAATCCTACGTGAGTGTTTTCAAAATTGGTTTAACAAAGAAATTGATATGGATTGGGTATCCTGGTTTTTCGATACAGGATCGATAAGGAGCATCTTTCCGGATTCTTAAGTGATTCCGAAGTTGACTTGAAAAAGACAGAAACCCGTAAAATAACAGAAGACGACGGGGCAAATGTGAACTGGAAATGGGGACAACTCCCAGAGAAAAAGGCTGCAGAGACACCCGATGCATTGACGCCAGTCTCGCAGGGCAGCCTGGAAAGTATACCGGAAGCCTCCCAACAATCTGCTGGAAGTGAGTGTTAATTGCTTGAAAAAGCGCCTATATTGCCTTACTGAACACGACCTTGACTAATGACTGATAAATTGCTTACCTTTGCATTCAGCGAATGTGACTAACGTTTGTGCTTATTTTCCGGCGGTTATTGATACAGCTGGGTCATGAGTGCCGTGTTTACATTTGTGGCGCTATTTTTAGGTACTGCTGACCAAGAAAAACGTTCGTATCTGCGCGGCATGTTCAGTTTTATGCGCCGTTCTAAGCAGACCGCTCCTCTTTCGACGTCAGCGCCTAAAGATATATCGAAGACAAACACGGACAAAGATGAAACGGAAGCGGGAAAATATCTTTCGGATTTGGTAGAATCGGAATTGAGTCAGAGTCAGAAAGAGAAATATTTGGTGCTCCAACAGTTCAACTTTGAAAATAGTTCTAGGTTAGTATTTACCGGCTTCAGATTTTTAGACGTTTGATTTAACCAGCCGTCAATAACTGTATTCTTCAGGTCCGCTGCCATTGAGTCTGGAATTCCGAAAAACGATAGCTTTGCGAGGTAGTACTTCACTCAAAGTGGCTATTTTGAACTTTGCACCGGAAACAGTTTTTTTGTTTTTCTTTAGACAGCAGAGTAGTCAGCCCTCTGCCATTCAGCCAGCTTCTAAAGAAAACGTTGCCGATAAAGGCTTAAATGTTCCTGCCACCGTCGAAGTTGAAGGCAAAAATATAGAACTGTATGTAACATATTTTTCTGCTCGTCAGGTTGTGATAACAAACCTCTTTTTGTTAATTTAGTGTTCCTTTGGCTGCTCAAGAGCGCGGAAAGGGCGTCGATGCGTAAGTAACTTTTCTGCTAGCGGAAAATACCGTGAAGCCTTGCAAAAATAAAATGTTCTGATTCGAAATTGTGCTTTTAGGATTGTAAATGCGTACGGCCAAGAAACAAATGCTGCATCGTCAGCGTATTCTTCAATGGCGGGATCACCTCCATACAGCGACAGCGAGAGTGATAAAAATAGTGATAAAGGTGTCGGCTCTAACCAGGCGTACAAGAAAACGCTGCGTTTGACATCTGAACAGATTGTAAGCACGGTTGTTTGTGACGCATAAATATAATGAATGAATTAGTGAATTTGATTTTAGTTTTTCTGCTCAGTTAGTAAAAAATTTTAAATTTTGTTAGTGTTTCGGATGCTCAGGCTGTTCATATGCAAACTGCGATTGAAATGGCTCCTTTTACTTTCAGATGACGCTACCGTTGCAGTATGGAATGAACGAAGCGGAATTTTGCATCGTTACGAAATATCAGGGATCTGCGCGTTGCAAGTGTAACATCTTTTTGTGGCGATATGACGATAAGATCGTGATTTCGGATATTGATGGAACCATTACGAAGTATGTTGTTGGTAAACGCCATTACGCTTAACGTCAACGATCATTAAGCCCTCAGTTAAGATTTTTTTTCAAGCCTGAGGTATTTTCAGATCAGATGTTCTTGGCCATATCTTGCCAATTATCGGCTCGACCTGGGCGCAAGCCGGTGTCGCCGGATTATACAACCGCATTGCTAATAACGGCTACAAATTTCTGTACTTATCTTCGCGAGCCATCGGTCAGGCGAGTTTTACGCGCGATCATCTGAAAGCGATTATCCAGGAAAATGTGAATATGCCAGAAGGACCGTTGCTCCTGTCGCCGAAATCTTTGTTTTTGGCATTTCACCAGTAAGTTATCGAAATATTTGATCGAATCAAAATGGTAAATTACAGTAGGTAGCAGCATTATTGTGCGTTTTCGTGGTAATATTCTCCTAGCAGAAGGAAGTGTCTAAATTTGTATCTTTTGGGAATGGGAATATGTACGACTCGTATTTTCGTAATGTTAGTCATGAAAGTCATTTCACAATTCATGAAAGTCATTTCACACTACAGCTAATTGAAACAGTCGGAAGAAAACGTTATTTTGTACTTACGTTAACAGTAAAAGTGTAAGATTACAACCACATACAAATTGACACCATAATTTGATAAAAGAACTTCAGTACGAAATCGTTACATTGACTTTACACATTATTCCAGATAATTTTTGGTTTGAACAGTTGTTTGTCGAGCTGTTGATAGCCTCCGATGGCACAGTTGTGTAACTTGTGTTAGATATGCCGTAGCCGGAAGTGGCTAGTTATACAGCGAAACTGCCGTCTCAATACGAAATCTTCTTTCAGGGAAGTAATTGTAAAACGTCCTGAGGAGTTCAAAATTGCGTGCCTTAAAGACATCCGTGCTTTATTTCCTCCGGACAGAAATCCCTTTTTTGCTGCATACGGCAACCGAACCACTGATTTATTATCCTATCGTACGGTTGGCGTGCCGATGACACGAATTTTCACGATCAACTACCAGGGCCAACTTAAACACGAAATCCTCCGCCAAGCAAAGTCTTCCTATTCGCAGCAGTCCAATTTAGTGGACATGCTATTTCCGCCCCTGGTATCCGTACCCGGGACCAACGTTCTTGTCTCGCAGCATGAGCACGCCGAAGAATACAGCTCATTCGTGTACTGGAAGGCTCCGCTGCCGGATCTGGATTCCACGTTTGAAGTGCCACCCCCTCCGGAGCCGGAAGTCCGGAAAAAGAGAACGGATTCAGGAGGAGCTGCTTCTAAATCGACGTCTCCTACGAAAACGGCCAAAACTGCTCCGCTGACCATTATGTAAATTGTAGATCCACTGCTTTGTGTGCATTTGCATTCCCTGTGCATTTTTCATTTTGTTTCATTTGTTTTTAATACCATCGCCTAAACTTTTGAATTTTTCTTTGGTTGTGGGATTCTGGAAACCCGCTTCTTCCATTGTCTTTCCTTCTGCTGGGATTGGGATGACTGTGAGCATGAAGGAGTCATTTTGTTACGTATCTGTATTAGTTAACCATGTACGGTAACTAATGCATTTTGTGGTTTTATCGCGTTGACTGCAGATGTATTATTTACTTGCCTGTGATCACTGTTGTGAACTTCTCCAGTTCTACAAAATTAAAGAGAACCTTCTGTGGAAAATGACTTTTCACAGCGATACCTGAAAATTAGATGGAAAAACATCAAAGCTTGGTGCATGCGAACTGACAATGAATTCGAATACAGTACTTCTATGGCTGCAAGTTCATGGCTTGTGCAAGTAGTTCTTGCTGTTGCTTGTAACATTATAAAGATCTCGAGAACAGTGCTTCGTTCATTTTTTAAAAATTGTGTTATAATTTATTTATGCAAGATGTTACTTATACGTAATTCTTGTCTATGAAGTAAGCACCTATTCAGTACTGGACCACTAGTAGTCATTTTTTGCGTGAGACGGACTACAGTAATGCACATCATTGGACGTAACAAAAGAAGTAAACAGCCTATAATAAAAACGCTTCTGCTATGTTTTCCGTTTCCGGCGCGTTTCCTCTTCAAATCTGGATTTCTCTTCCTCTTTTTTGCGTTGCTCGTACTATATCTACTCTGTATATTCTATACGAAGTGTAGATATACAATAATAGGGCAGTTGAGGGCCACTGCGCGCTGTGCATCCCTGCACACTAAGATGACGAAAATAATTTTTATTTTTAATACGAGTACAATCATACATGAATACCATGTAGTATGTATTTATTAATTACTGAATTTATTGTCATAAATAATATTGTGCTGATGGAAATTAAATTGATATCGGTATTCGGTACGTAATCAGAAAACGTCGCACATTCAGCAGCTGCCAGTTTGCCAATACTCTGATCTCTGGAACCTTTTGAATTCGGATCTTATGAAGGCGATCCATAACTCAATGATTGATGATTACACCAGCTGCATGAAAAGACTCTGTTCAGCTGCTCGAGAATCATTTCTCTTGGCTCTTGCCTATGCTGAAATTTGTTATCTGTACCTGTGTTTGTTTAAAATGTAAACTTCTCGTCAGATTATCTTCAAGTTTCAAATCCTAATCAATGAATGCATGACTTGTAATTCTGGCACCTGGGAGAAGCAAACTAATAAGTGGATGCATGCTACATGAAGGAGTGCAGTGACAATATTGCTGTTTCGTATTGCATTTGAAAATTCGAATCGCAGTTTCGAATTTTACATTGCCACCATGGTGGCTCTCTCCTCGGATCTCATGCGATCGTTTCGGGTTGCGAAGACGTTCAAAGAAAATCTGGATCGGATTAATCATATGGACATCTCATCAAATGGGCATTATGTGGTTACCAGTTCGCAAGATGAGAGCATCCAGCTGTACGAAGCTGACAAGGGAGTGTGAGTGATTTCCAGCTTTGCCTTTCTTGCGATTGTCTGGTGATTATTGGGCCCATCATTAATCTCGCAACTGTCAGTTTTTTATTGCCCGTGTAGCATTCTATTGTGTTTATTTTTTTAGATCGTTTAAGACGCTGCACAGTAAAAAATACGGCGTGGATTTGATTTCCTTCACGAGAAACCATAACACAGTCATACACGGCTCTACGAAAGTCGATGGTATGATTTCGTGATATTAACTGCTAGTGTAAATTTCATGATCTCAGCAGTTGAGGTTGGTCTTGCTTTTTTTCAGATACTCTAAGGCAGCTGAATTTGCATGAAAACAAATATCTGCGATATTTCTTGGGCCATGGTCGAAAGTGAGTATAAAAACTATTTGTAGATATTTATTTTCTTGATAAAATAACGGCGAAACTGCGAATTCCAGAAAATAAAATTTCCCCAAACTTTGCTGTATCTCGCAGGGTTACCAGTTTAAAGATGCACCCCAAGGAGGATATGTTTCTATCCGCATCACAGGATCACACGGTGAGACTGTGGGATCTGCGCTCCTCCAATTCTCAGGGTTTGTTGCATGTCCCCGGCCGACCGGTGGTCAGTTACGACCCCGAAGGATTGGTATTTGCTGTGGGATTTGAATCGTCGGAAATTAAGATCTACGATGTCAGGACGTTCGATAAGGTAGATATCCGCAATACCTTTTCTTTTTGTCAGGTGCAGCGGTACTGCAGATTAATAATACTTAGTTCC
Organism: Paramacrobiotus metropolitanus; assembly: GCF_019649055.1. Taxonomy (NCBI): domain Eukaryota; kingdom Metazoa; phylum Tardigrada; class Eutardigrada; order Parachela; family Macrobiotidae; genus Paramacrobiotus; species Paramacrobiotus metropolitanus. The sequence continues at coordinate 374,284 of NW_026570282.1, forward strand.
GCTAATATTGCCGTTTGTTTTCATTTTTTTACTTTTATTATTGGTGGCATTTGATACTTTTGTTAGTTTTATTTTTGTGTTTTGCTGTTTCTTTTGGTTAGCTGTGGTATGTCGAATACCTATGCAAATTTATGTTGCACTGATCTAGGCCGTCTGCTTTTACATAAGTGTGACTGCGTTAATCTTATTTTTAGATTCGTAATCGTGAGATTTCGCGTGTTTCTTTTCATACCATTGAGTATGGATGTTGTATGGTCTACGCTCGTAAATGAACCCCTTCGTCGTGCTGTTTATGTTTCCAGAGGCCCCTTTTCATGGGAACGTTTTTTTCATTTCGTTGTTTATATCAATCGTGATTACAGGGGCCATTTTTATCTTTTCCCGTGTCCCGCATGACGGAAGGCGAATGGACGGATCTCAAATTTAACCCGGACACGACTCAGATTTTGGTTACCACGAGTGGAAAGAATTCATTTGTTGTTGATGCATTCGTTGGCGGTGTAGTTCACACATTAACGGTACATTGCGTTTCCATATTAAACGCTCATATTTCGGATATCTTTAGGATTGGTTTGTTGTGGTATTTTTTTGCGTGATCTTCTGTCTTTGTTTTTATGGGTGGGATTATGGTTTGTAGGGGTATGCCAATACTCAGATTCAAGGCTTGGAGGGATGCTATTCACCGGATGGGAAATATGTTTTGTTGGGCTCATCCGACGGCAAGGTGCACATATGGAGTAGCACAACGGGTGAAAAAGTAGCCACTTTATCATCTGAAGACTGCTCCCCCATAACCTGTCTGAAATTCAATCCCAAATATTTATGCTTTGTATCTGCCCACATTCGAACATCCTTTTGGATACCGACTCTTCAAGACAGATCTGGGGACGAGGAGAACACTGCTTCGACCAACCACGTCGATGCCAAGAGCGGAACACCCGGAAGTGGGAAAACGCCTGTATCTTGACATTATTAACGAAGAGCCTGTGTTTTTATACTGTATGGTATTTGAAGTAGTTTTATCACTTTTGCATGCTGTTTTGTTATGGGTTTTGAGTTAATAAATTTTTGACAGTGTGGTTTTGCCGGCGTACTTAGTGCTTTGATTATGTCCATATGAGTTTGGTTATCTTTAATGCTTTCCCGGTATATTGTTTCTAAACCGATACTATGTTTGTTGTACCACTGTTGGGTATGCCTCAAAGATTTTTGTTTTTTTTGTTGACTTTATTTATTAGTATTATGACGCTGTACATTGTTGCGGAAACATGTTGTTTTAGCCAAAAAAATAATTCCCTTTCTGAGCATTTGAGTTTTTACACATTTCACAATGTTGACCAATAAAAAACACGCTATGGTGATAGACTGTGATAGACATGACCAAAAACAATTAATACGGTTTTCAAAATGGGGAAGAAGTGTTGAAAACTAATAATTATTACCGCAAAGCTTTTCGGCTGATCCAGATTGTGTGATTTTTAATAATTTTATATATGACTGCAGTTTAAAATGCGTGCTTATTATATTTTGTTCTGTTAGTTTATTGTCGATTTTTTCGCATCACTTGCTGAGTCGTAATAAACTTATAAAAATCAGAACTGATACATGTACGAGTACGAGATACTCGTATTAATATTCGTGCAATTTTACGGATACCGTAAACACAAACTCTGCTCAACAGTAAGTAGTACGTTTTAGGTTTTACACTTTACTGTTGAGTACGTAAACTGTGTAATTATGTTCTACGTTTAGCATGTCAGCAATGCAGCCTACAAGTAGACGGTCGATCCATTTTACATAGTTATCGTTAATACCATTACCAGATGTCATCAGTTTTTTTCCATACAGTAATGAATTTCGTTATAATATTGTTTAATAGCTTACTAGAATACTTTTCCTAGCAGACTGGTGTCGTTTTTCCGTTGTATCCGTAGATTAACAAGCTTATAATTGGACTCGGTTCGCACTGTAATTTCCCATTATAAATCTTTGTACATCGTGTAAGACCTTGGAAGGTGGATATGGACATCACCTTTCTGGCCGACATCAACCCAACAGAAAGGTTTAACAATGGTGATTTCTTCCTCGATTTACCAGGAGAGATACTGCATCTTTTGCTCTGCAGTTATGTTGGCCCACAAGCCTGCACGAATCTCAGCGCCTGTAGTTCATCGCTGAGTATGCTGTGCAGCGATGATAAGTTCTGGAGGGATTTCTGCTGTAAAGAGCTGCATGTCAAACCCAAACAATTGGGCGTTTCTTCGTATTCCGTTGTGCAAGGACAAGCGTCCGATGATGATGTGCTTGTGGGCTCGCATCGACTAGCAGCAGCCTCAGCAATCCCCTTCCGATCGCTGTACTCCCAACTAGTGCATCCCTTTCGCGGACTGTTCGGGAAACTACTGGTGTCTTTCACATCCGTGTACGGTGATATCTTAACCTTGACGCATGCGAATGGCTTAATCACGGGTGAAGTATGGATGCTGCCGAAAACGATTACGGATCGCATGAAACCGGTGGTGGATTTTGTGATTTGTTTGGATGGCGAAGGCCGACCGATGGTCATTCATCAGTTCTGCATGGACGGATCTAGTAAAGTGGTCTTGACTGGAAATCCCCTGCAGAAGTATGTTTATCGGTCCAATTCCACTTTCACGTTTGGTTTCCGGCGGCGTTCCGATACCTCTGGGTAATTTTATGTTGCGGCGGCTGGGCAGTTTTTTCGCATTTAAGAAAGTATTTGAATTTTTCTTCCGTATCGGATGATGAGTTGCGTGGGTCATTTTCACTACATTGAATTTAATTAGAAATTAAATAAACCGACCAATCGAAAGATTTTCGCCAGGCAGCTTCAATTCGGCACGGCCGGCAGCTTGTTTTCGCATTCCCGTCATTGTTGCCCGTACATCGTAACTCTTCCATACTATTTTGTTTTCGCGCACGAAACTTATGCATTTGTAATTGCGCATCGTAACGCATGCATTTGTTTACGTTTGATCAGTAGTGTGCATGTGTGGATTGCCCTTACTTAAGGAGTAGTTATATAGATATACTGTAGATGAATTTACACAGCTCACCGTTCTTTCCTTACAGGACCTGGAATAGACTTATCCACCGGATACGGAAGGATGGAATCTCATATCCAAACGCCAGCAATAACGAGGACGCACCACTGCGGTTGCATCGTTTAGCGCTGGATAAGTTCGCGGATTTCCTGTTAAGCGTTCAGGCAGTTAATGCATGTTGCCGATATGAATATCATATTCAGAATAATCCTCCACGGCAGATCTTTTCTTCGGGGATTGAATTGCCTTTGGGATTTTTTAAAGGAACTTACGGGGCACATGGCATTGAATTAATTAAGGTACACGCCGCATTCAGCATAACCTTAGAAATATTACCCAGGTTTTGGGTTAAACGCTTGTGTCGCTTTGAGAGTGGTTAAGTGACAGCTTACTCTTGCGATTGGGAAGTTTTTTCGACGTAAAGGTAGTTAGTTACATGATTTTTAATGTTATGAACATTTGCAGAAAGCGGGTAGAGCGTAATGTTTTTAAAATATCGATAATTTCCTTTTTTTTGGCTTTAATAATAATAATATTGTTAGATGGAGTACGCTGAAGACACAAGAAATTTGCGCGGAATCAAGATTACCGGCGATCCTAATGTGCCAGCTGGCAAAATAAGTTTTGAATTTCCCATCGATCATGCCGTGATTTTGCCACTGGAGGGCCAACACGATGTGGATTTCTTGGAGTTACTACATCAGACCGGACCATTCCATGCCGTTGACCGCCTTACGGTTGGCAAGCAGGATTTTCGATTTCCGATGGGCGTTAGTTTACGAGAAGCCTCTCATGTTAATTTGGTTGGAGATTCCTGCATCTTCCGATTAGTCGGTCATGGCACGATCGCTGAACATGGTTTCATAAATCCCACAAGTATAATTGCTCATATTGCTGTTTTGAGCCCGGAAAAATTTGTTGTCTTCTGGTTGGGTGGCTATAATTTTGCTTCTCTGTTTGTAAAAGTTTCCCTTGATGATCGCTTCTGCGAATATATCTGAGTTTTTGATAATTATTTCTCCCGTCTACATATTAAACCCTGAAATTTGTCTCGTCTGCGCTAATTTTTTTACGTTGCACGGACAGCAAAGTATGCGACCTTGCAGGAAAAGTATGCGACTTTGTGTCTGCAGCTTTGCATGCTTCCCGAATACGTACAATACGGTCCGGTTTACACTAACGAACTTCTGGTGCCGTCATAGCAGTGCTGTAATGCAAGTTAAAGATTCTTCTGTGCTATAGAGTTTCAGACATCATATAATAGGTAGAAAAAACAAAAATAAAAATTTAGGGGATACGCGCGGTACAATCGCATTTACCGATTTGCTTTTGTCGTAGTGGAACCGCACGCGTACTGCATTTACGACGCATTTATGGACTTGAGTCAGCTGCCGGCCGTGCCGCTATGGCGTCAATTTAATTTTTGAAAAAGCAGCAAGCTTTGAAGTTTGGAGCTTTCTTTGCAGACTTTTTTTGAAGTGTGGTGTAACTTGTAAGCCAAACAAACACTCGTAGAACATATTGACTCGAACTTTTCAAATTTTTTTCTTAATCTGGAACTGATGTTTTGCTCCTGTTAACCATGAACCGTATCAGTGATGATTTTAAGCCTACTGCCAGTAGGAGAAAAAATGCGCCCATGGAAATGTCTTCCAAGAAGCCAAATATGCAGCGTTTTCCCAGCGGATCGACAACCGTAAAAAGGCAGCGCTATCGCGACCCACGCTTCGACGAGCGCTGTGGCCAGTTTTCTGCCAACTCTTTCGAAGACAATTATAAATTTGTATACGATCTTCGGCGGAAAGAGATGGATATGGTAAAAAAACAGCTCAAAATGGAGATGGACCCCGAAGCTCGCGATAAGCTACAGAACTTACTCGGAAGACAGGTACGAAGTTATAAATATGTGGTGTACTACCGTGTACGAAGTTATAAATATGTGGTGTACTACCGTAAATCACTGATTCACTATGTGGATGTTCCGGAGTAATAAAAATTTTTTTAAAGAGTTGGTTACTGGTTAGCGTTCAGTTCGCTGGGTACTGTGGTATCGGAACCTTGTACTTATTCTTGTGCGCTGATTTGTTTCACAGGAAAATCAGGAACGATCTAAAATGCAGAAAAAGAAAGGAAACGTGAAGGAGATGGAAAGGAAGGAGCTGAACAAAAAGCGCTTAAACGAAGGGAAAAAGCCGTTTTTCATGAAAAAATGTGAGTATATTATAGAATATAAATTATAGTGATTGTAACAGTAGCAGCAGTACTGTATGGACTTCGTTGGTTTTTCTTTTCGACACGTTTTTCCGTACGGTATGCTTGTGCGAAATTTTTATGTGGTAGGATGTGATCTGTACAGCATCATTACTGTAGAAATTTTTGATTTCACTGTCAGTTTATTTTGCTGTTATTGCGACTATTTTAATAAATTTTTTTTCTTCGAATTGCAGCGGATAAATCGCTTCTGGATATGGTTGCTCAGTTCGAAGATTTAAAAAAGAAAGGAAAACTGAAATCATACATGGAGAAGAAACGGAAGAAGAACGCCCATTCCGAATCGAAGCTTCTAGTACAAAAACACGTTTCGCCATAAAACACAGAGATGATATAAAGGCTTTTTATCTCTGACAAGTGACAACGAAAGAATAACTGTTTTGAAAGACATGCACAGAATATGCTGCGGATTATTCCGGCTGCCAGTCCTGAATTCGCTTAATTTGTTCCAATAATATCTCATAACTTTCTTGAGCAGCTTGGATCTGGGATTCAGCGTAATCGATCAGTGCCTGTCGGAATCCCTTGACTTCCGTCTCGTCCAGCCTTTCGATCTGTACAAAGAAAACGATGGAAATACATCAGTTATGAAGCTTAACAAATCAAATCTGGTCATGTTGCTGGTAATTTTCCTAAGTGGTATTGCGGAATTGCATGTAGCATAATCGTATTGGAAAACTGCATATTACGAGTGGAGTTGTCTTCCGTCTGCTCGATCAATGGCTAAAACGGGAATGTACATCCACTCCGCTGGTGGATTTAACAGCTGATACAGTGAACTTATTAAGTTGTCAATGGATGCTTAAAAGCCCTCCATGACCTCATGGTGCAATTACGTTACATTTATGTGTCGTATAATATCACTTGGCCACTGTAGGAGTTACCGTACGGTAATTTTATGGAAACAGTAAGGAAAAATTGTATAGCAAGTTTTTTGCTCTTACTAACCTCTTCTTTTCCCGTATTGCTGCACTGATCAACCAGTTTCTCCGCTTCCTGCAGAGCCGCGGCAGCCTGCAACATACACAGATGATAAATTTATGTATTCACGTAACTTTTTATCCTCGATGCTGCAACTACAGGATTAAACGTTATTACAGAATTCTTCTGGACAACTAAACAGTTGCACAACTGGCCAACTGCAGCTTTGTAGCTGGTTAACAACATGCATACTTAACTAAATTTATAAAACTGGATTAATGAAATGGGCAATGCAGTGGTGGAAGTACACCATATTCAAAGAAGCTCCGAAACGGTAACCATCTTGAATCTTGCTACAGAATAGCCTTGTAGAAATTACAAATAGTTCGTGTGGTTGGTAACTTGGAGTATACAGTTACCGTTACCGTCGGTACTTGACCGTCTACTTGTAAAACTATAATATTAATTTGCATAAAATAAAATGCGACTTATCAGGGCGTCAAGAGTATTATTTATGTATAATCACCAAAGGTCGCCAATCTCGCTATATACTTACATGCGTCTTATGTCGTACACTTTGAATACGAGGACATGTCCATTTATCGTATTTGCAATATTTTACTGGCTGATTCATTTATGGCAGACAGAATCCCAGTTACGATACAATATTTACCATAGTTATTGCTCTATCATAACTATACATAGTACCACATATAAACTTTTTTATTACAGCGCCCGTGCACAGCATAAACAATTAAAAGAGTTAAAGCGCAAAAGCTTCTGGTTAGCACAATAGTTAATAAAAATCCGGAATATCTGTATTGGAACAATTCAAGGAGAACCCGATACGACCAAATCTTCAACATGATACTATGTCTGATTTCAGCACGAACCCTAGAGTAGAGTAGTATCTACCTCATCGATGTCAGACAAGTCTTTCGGGCAGCAACACCGTCGTATTGTAACCCACTCTGACCGTGAAATCATCGGGCGTCAACTGGATAAACGGATCTGCCACACTGTGTCCCTCCGGAGACACCGGCAGCATCGGCACAACGGGCCGCATGAGCTGCTCAGCAGGCGGTACGAGTGGCGGAAAGCCGACATGTCCCAGTAGGACATCCGTTGTGCTGCGCGGCATATTGGGGAAGTGTACCAGAAACACCTCACTCCGTGCTAAATACTCCGCCTGCTGCAGCGAGAAACCGGAACTGGACGACGGCGAGAAGCCCATCCGGATCCAGCGGGCCGTGCGGCGCCGCTGGATGATCTTCTTACAGAACATCACCGTGTAGAAAGCGATAACGAAGATCACGGAGCCCAAGCAGCCACTGGCGATTAAAATATACGAGAATTCCTCGACATTGTAGCCGAAATAGACGGGCGGTGGACCGCTGTAGCTGTTGATGACACGGTGCGTGAACTGATTTGACCGGCCACCGTATCCCGGCGACACACTGGTGCTCGACTGCATGATGCGGAAGGCCGTCTTCGGAATGGTGGTTTGAGCAATGTGCTGAACAGTGGTTGTAGTCGCATTGTTCATCAGCCCGTAGAAATGTTTAAGAATCGCTGGGGTTGTGAGATTATTCATGGCAATACGGCTGCGGCAGAATGTTTGCCGGTAAAGGTCACCGCTAATAAGATTAATGAAACCCGTAGTGTGCGCAACGGTCGACAAGTGATAATAGTCGTCAGCAGCCGGAAATATTCTGTCCAGTTCCGCCGGCGCAGATAGTGTTCTTCTGTTGCATGGCGTTGATGGATGAAAACGCTTCCATTTGCGCGCCGTACATGGCTCTTTTCTTTATACACCAGAAAATCTTTAGTAAGTTTGCATTTCCGGTATATACAAGGGGAATAAGACGGGGCAGCGGATAATGAGTTGACTTATGCGCAGATAGCTTTTCATTGATTTTTTCCATGCACTTGTCAGGCTAATGTCAATATGTGTATTTACACGCTCATGTAACGGTCAGAATCAGTGAATATTGGGTTCGGTCTTGGCGGCGCAGTTCTGTCTTCCCGTTAACCACTTCGCGGACGCAGAGGAAAAAAATCATTAAAGACTTGGGGAAATTCTAATTGCCATCTCATCTATAATGCGCAAGGATGCAGTACGGAGTGTTAAGCACAAGGCGTCGACGTCTAACAGATGGCCTTGATGACTGGAAAACAAGCTGTTTCGCCTTCGATCATCATCCTGCCGCCTACACGTATACCGCAGTATTCGCGGCTCTTGAAGATTAAATGCTGGCCCGCAGTGGAACATTAGCACAAAACGTAGGATCGATTAAAGCGATAGAGACATTTTTGCGTGATCAAATCCCCAGTGGTGAACTGACTAATCAAACTGGCCGCCGCTTCGCTGCTGCCAATATACATATGCATATCCGTGCACAGCAGCGCACGCATCGCACTTCCGGTTGGGCATAGTGAGACACGTCTCCCAATCAACCGGAAGGGACCTTTTGACCTGCTGCTGGCCAGTATCTGCGGCTGGTGCACAACGTACGATAAATGTAAACTCTCAAACCACACGGTATCAAAAAATGCCACAAGCTGTGCGTGGTGACCTTTCCCAGGACACTAGTGTCACATTAAATTTGCAATAAGCTAACCGTAATAAACATTTTCTATTTATCGCAACTAGAATTACCGACAACTTTCTAAAGTCTGAAAAACAAAAATATGTCAGCACAAATAACCTCTACGACAAGCAATTTTTCGAAGTACTGTAGACATCTTCGGAGCGCAACACGCCGTCTTTAGAACGCATGTTAATTCAGTATACGAGTACTTATGAAGCATGTTTTTATGTACGTTTTCACTTCTAAAATACATTGTCTACGGAACTATATAATGGCCTTTTGGAATTCAAAAAACACCCTCCTAAGGACAGTTTTGGATAAAGAAAACATGAACGCTTTTTTTCTCGAATAGTACCGGGCAGTATGTGAGTTGGCACCAAGCTAGCATTAATTTATTGCTTTGCATAATGTAAATTTTCATTATGTGAAATGACTGCCGAGGCGTTCCATAACGGTAGTTTTAAATTGCTGCAGGCAAATAATATACCTGCACGTTTGCCTCATCCTTTTTCCCGAAGCACAGGCACGTCATATAAATTGCGGCTTGAAGAATGAATTCATCTCGTCAACCGCATGCAAGTGCGCTTTCTGCATGGAAGAATATAGCGGAAGACTTACGTAGGGTCCCTTCTCCCTTCTTCCCGTTTTAGGAAAGTAAAAAGGGACCCAAAAATAAAACCCATCCCATCCCGCCTGCAGCCGGCAGCGATCGTACGTACACGCTCCGCTGACTGCATCCGTCAAATCGAAGCAGGAATCAATCACTCTTCTATGGGCCATATTTCGCCCCGCTGCAGTAGGATAGGGAATAAATGCATATCATGGGAAGAAAAACCCCGCTGACTTGTCGCTTTGATTACCATATGGGCACGTAAATGCCGTCCCTTACAGCAACCACCCAGTTTCATTTAAAACTTCTCAAGAGTACACTCAACCACTCGATTGCTACCCCTATCATTAGAATGTCTCCAGCATCGATTAATGCCCAGTACGCTGTCCAACAAGAGTTAGAAAGCATGCAACTCAAACAAAAAACTGAGTACACATTAATATAAGCAAATAATTTCATAATAATTTTCATTATTGATCGCCTGTTAACATACTGTATGCTGTTTATAATTCAAAACTATACTGACCTTGAATCCTAAAAATTTATTTAATTAGGAAAAACCATAAAAGTTATAAGAATTTACGTTTAATCGTTACGTGGTGTGGAGTGCCTGCTCAAGTTTATTTGTACATACGGACGCCCAAACGTATTCCCGGTTTGTTTATTGCAACGCACTTAAGTTACGCGTTGCTCTTACCGCTTCTTTCTTTGGGGGCTTGGCTTTTTCCGCTGTCTTTTTCATGCTGTCACATTCCTTTAGGATTAATGTTCTCTGTTGCATCATATCCTGCCAAATTTTAAAAAACGCCATTAAAAACGGTCCATTAAGGTAGCACAAAAGAGGTGCGCAAATCGTCCTTATATTGTCAACTCACAAGTGACAGAGCATACTATTCCTATGCCATTTTTAATCGTGGAAGAAAACTGTTGACTGTGATGTACCGTGTACGCATGGTCGTGATAATAAGTGGTTTTGTAAGTACCTTGAAGGAGTCCATTTGAGCAATATGGTGCTTAAGAAATATTCCCAGAGTCACTTCACCTTTCCAGTAGGCTAAATGCCAGCCATACTACAGCAAAGAAATAAAATGTCCACATATTTCAACTTTAGAGGATTCCATTGCACACATAATTTTACATGCTGAAAATTATATTCGTTATATTCATGTGTTTACGGAATCGAATCGCAAGTAATCGAGTTAGGAAATGGATTAAACAGGCAAAGTAAGTTATGTCAGTAAGACAAGCACAGCCACAAAATCAAATATAGTTAAGTACTGTTTTCGGTAACACAAATACTATCCTCGCTTTTTGTTTCGAAAACACCAAGGTTTGTCTATAAATGATTTGCGGAATTTTTCGCAGCCGCGCGAGAACTTGGGGATTCCGTGTGAGTTATTACGGTGGTCAAGCGGTAGACAGATTTCGCAATCTGCAGTTACGTTTGTACCTCTTCTTGCTTGATTGCATCCGATGATAATCCCAACAATCTGTAAGCGAGTGTACAATACATACGTGAAAGATCGATGTCAGGTGAAGTATCACTGTACAGGTATAAATAATACGAGTATGTATCTTGAAAAAGCAAAACAGATTATACATTAATTGCGATGCGACTTACTTGCTAACGGGATCCTTCGGATGACCATTACTGTTGAGCATTTGAGACAATACTGCCATAACAGCGGACAAATCTGCAAGAAACCCGAGTGTCATAATTGCTTGAAGACCGAGCAGTGATAGATTTTATCTATGTCAGAATTTCTAAGAACAAAATCATCAAATTATAAACTATAACAACGAGAATTACTTACTCTTCTTGCAAATGTTTTGCAGCGTAAAAACCTGCAACATTAAAGTATCTGTAGGAAGACCGGTAGAGGCAATTTAACGACCGCGGTTTTATGTTAACTGCCAAATTTACAGGCTGCTTTCAACATACAATAAATTGCGACAACAAAAACGGCACAATCTTTTAAGTTTATAATTTTTGAAGTTATAGTACTAAAAACATTTTTAAGATTATAACATGTTTTAAAGAAAAATCTAAGCACTAAAGGCTAGAGGATATCTTTATTTCCTCTCTGGTATTAACAAAGTGCGAGATATTATTAATTAATTTATTGTTTACGTTGTAAAAGTCCGCCACAGAGCCGCTGTACTTCATCAACCACACTTTCCGATTCTGAAAAAATGCATGAGGATCGACATAGTTTGAAGTTTTGATTTCGTCCACTGCTCCTGTCAATCGTTTGGCCAAGCTGACTTTGAAATTGGCATATCCTGAGAACTGCAATGCGAACACCGTTAATGGGATCAAACCGGTAAGGTTAATTGCTTATACCACAACAACATATTTTTGACGTACATCCGACAGAGTGACAAAATCTTCGACGATTTTGCTTTGACTTATTAAAGGATGATTTAGTACTGCATCCAGATATCTGCAATGTACAACACCTTTTATTTAAGTATGTTAATTATTTTACGGCCATAATTTTACTATGTTTCGTAGACAAGCGAAAATTCGCGTATATCATCGGTTATTTGTCAAATGAGCTAATGAAACAGTAAATTTATTCGTCCATGGATTACCTTTGAAACATATTTCTTTCGGCGGCATACTCTCCCATAAAGCGAGCATTATTATCAGATACGGTTTCGACCAGGGAAATTTCTTTTGTAGATAGCCGGGGTGCCTGATAAGCAAGCAGTTTTATAAGGAAGAACATTATTTTGCGTTTTTTGATTTTGAAGTTGAAATTGTACGTATAAATGCATAGTATGTTATGTAACATGCGTCTGGCATCACCTAAACCAAAATTTTTGCTATTCTGCTCATACATTTTTTATACTACAAAACAATCACGTCATAGATATTGGTCTAAGAAACCAGCAAATTTAATTATGACTGACTGTAGTAATACAAGTTACAGACTACGTTAATGCAGTTTATCAGTTTATAAACTTCACGAAAAAAGAAAGGTTCACAGAAAAGGATAAACCTGTACTAGTTTATAAACATTGCACCTACAATAACTCCTGGCAAATTTTCGGTGGTGTCATTTCGTAATCGTTTATCCAAGTTGCGGAAATCATCAGGAAAGCGTTTGACGTGCAGTTCTTCCGGTGAACTACCTGGTCTGCCATGCTAAGCACATAAACACCGTTTCCAGCTTGATACTAACCGTAAGCAAACTACATATCTAAAGCAATCTCGCAATTAGCATAAATAAGAACTTACCTTCTGAACGGCTAAAATAAAGCAAATACTGTCGCCAATTTTTTCCGTTTTATCCGCAATAGTCACAGCAAAAGGGGGCGTGCTGTAGCGAATAGGATGACCATTGCTCTGGAAGACAATCTCCGAAGTATCCGCAGTTGATGTTTCCATTTTTACGCGCCAGGCAATCTTGGCATATATTCCGCTGTCGACTGAGGACTTCTAGGCCGCAGTATAAATTATCATCTGATTAAAATTCCGTTTAACCACCCGAAAATTACACAACAAATGCGGTGCCATAATCAAGCGCGAAACGCTGATGATAGGTAATCTCAGCACAAAAATTACAAAGCGTCGGATATTGATAAAGTGATACTCTCTGTTTATGATAAAACCGCTGCTCCAAATATTATGGTCCGATCACTTCCGAGCATCATGTGTATACATCTTATTTGACGAATGTCAAGTGTTTTCTATTTACACCACTCGACAAAAGGTAACTTGATCTTTCTGCGGTATAACAAACACCGTCGATGGTTAGCTCGTGTGATAAATGTGTGTGCGGACCATATTATTATCGTTCTACGCACAGCATGCGTTTTGTTGTAAGGTGCAATACGGTTTTCCAGTAGCTCGTGAAAAATCTCTCTAACGCGAGAAATATGCGGTTTCAATAGGTATAGTGTGGATTCTTGGGCCAGCTTTGTAATGAGGATCTTGATCATTTTGGTACACAGTCGCTATAATGCCGAAATGTAAAGTCATCACCAAACCGGTTTCTGACCCTGAAAACGATCGGATACAAATACTCTGTAGTTGATCTTACTCTCTGCCCGTTAATAATGACGTACAGAGAAGCATATGCAGACTGCATTTACACTTTACCACCACAATAAAAGGTACATAAACCGCACAAATTTTGCAGTCTTAATTTAGATCACCAATAGAATTAAATACCGGTAAATAAATATCGAGATTCATTCAAGAAGAACAGTATCCCCAATGCAATTACAGGAAAATCTATCAATCTTGAGCTTATCGTAGTAAATATGAGCAATAAATTTGTGACAATAAATAGTAAGTGCCATAAATTTAGTAGCAGGTAAATAAACTTCCCTGAACTTTAATACTGCAAAGAAAGAAACAATAAATTAAGGCAGAAATCTAAGCCGGTTCCTCTGATATGGAAGGCCACGAAACCAAAGGCGATGGGGCTTCCATTATCCCTACAGAAATATGCATATCGCTAATTCATAAAACAAATTACAGAAAAAAGTAAGAATTAATTAAACCAATCTCACTTAGCTTTATAGTTTTACAGAGTAAGAATCCTAATGCTCACACCTAATTGCGAAGAATATATCTATACTATATGAGCATCAATGTATTATCATGCATACAGCTTCGTACCCGAAACAATGTCGTTCAATTCCGTAAAGCACATCGTCCATCCCATACTTTCCGTCTCCTTGGCTAAATCTTTCATGTGTACCGCCACCGTATAATCTAAGTCCGTCCAGTGGCTGCCATCCACAATAATCTTTCCTCCTTCCTGCTTTTCACAAATATGATCCAGTATCAGTTGACGAACATAACGCATTGCCGGAAAAGTAACACTTCCATATGGCGTGATGACCAGTTCATTTTCACATCGATAAACGGACACCGTAGGACGCGCCACCGGGAACAATAGCATGCACACCGAAATAAACATGCCAACCAATACACCGTACTCGAATCCCATAAATATGCAGCAAAAGAATGTGACGAAATAAGGAAATAAGTCGATTTTGTGGATGCGCCACATATTATCGATTACAGCGCAGTCGAATGTTGGCACAACAGCACAAATAATAACGGCGCTCACCGAGGCAATCGGGATGAAATGCAGTAACCCAACACCGTAAATTGCCGCTAACACGCCAACGGTTCCTAGTGACCAAACGTTGATGTAAGAAAATTATGAAATCTTCATGAAATTAGTACGCAAACCTGAAATCAACCCTGAAGCCGGTGTTTTTCCTTTGACCTGATTATTTAATTCAGTCTGCGTAGCGCTGGCGGTCAACGGAAGACTGGAAAAGAAGGATCCGATTAAATTGGCCAATCCGACCGCGCGAAACTCGGGAGCGTGCACACCATGGCGAGTTACGTGCGAAAGACTTTTAATGACTGCACAGAGCTGGACAATACTGATCAGCGGGATGGCCAGTAAGCTGGGTCCGAATGAATGGACAATGTCCACTGCGCTATAATTACCGAACGTAAATCGGGGAGGGCGTATTGGAATAGAACCGGGATTGACTCTGGGTGGAACGGTTATGACATGACAGTGCTGGCTGATCAGAGCCGCTTGGATTAAAGCAGCAAAGGAAACAGCAATAAGGAATCTACCTACGGAAACCGAACATCATAATTCCACTGTCCATATAAAAAAACAGGATAAATTTCATTTATGCAATACGCATACCATACGTTTCGGTGGACACATTTCGCAAATTCCAAATTGGACAAAATGACAAATTTTTCATTTCGAAAGAAAATTTCTCACGTAAAACACAATTCTCGTATTTATCTCCCATTTTTTCGCTTTTAGACGCTTGCTACTGCCGTTTATTCCTTCTACATTTATTTGTTACAAACTTTAGGGCAGCTAATTTTTATATAAATGATTAAGTACAACACAATGTGTTATCTTCGTATACCAAAATAAGCAACTTCCAAAACTCGGAATGCGAACTTGTCATACCACTTCCGCCGCACAAACTCCGAGGCCGGTTTTATGAAGAACAATGCCAAAATGATCGTCAAGGTCAGGAGGCCAATTAATAGATCCCAGTGACTAAATTTCAAATGCCAAATAAAATGCATACCATCACAACCCATATGGCGAGTTATAAAGCAACAAAACAACATTTTGAATACTACGTGTCTCACTTGGTCTCCTGGATTTTCACAATGAATTCATAAACCATATTCGGAAAGTCCGTGGCATTAACGGTCAAACCAAATAAACCATGAAGCTGTTGCATGACAATGACAATCACCGTTGCTGAAAGGAACGCTTGAGCTACGGGCACCGAAATGAAATCCACCAAAAATCCTGCATAACAAATAAAGCGACCCATGTTGCAACAAAAATGCATTTTGCGTAAATCAGGGTCAACATAAAGAAATTTGGCAGCTACAACGTCAAAATATAAAATAAAAGGATTGTACATTACAATACCGAGTCGAGCGATTCCGATTGTGAAAAGCACCACTCCGTTGTACAGTGTCAGCAGAACTGCAACATCCGCAGCATACTCCGGCGGAAATACTCGGACTTCTTGAGCAACCAAAATGGCCAACACCGCGCTGAATCCCAGACAAACGCCCTTCGTTGTGCCAAACAGCACTTGCACAAAACATCCCACAAACGTATACAGAGCATACTACAAAATCAGGCATTTAAGAGGGCAGCAGCCATACAACTAAATTTGTTTCCTGCGAATAACCGCTTAGAATTCCAATAGACATATTGCAGCGTGTGCTAAAATACCTGCAAAGGAACCCTGGAGATACTAGCCGCCGCAAGGCTTACGGGCAGGGATACCAGAGCGCACGTGAATCCGGCCACACAATCCCGATGGAGAAAGGATAATTTATATCCACAAATCCAGGATACGCACGGCAGAATTCCTTGCAGAAATGTCGACAATGATCGCGGTGGCGTGGGGCAGCTGATTTTTAATGGGTGAATGCTGTGGTATGCTCCGAATATCTCCACACCATCTTCTCCGTTGTTTGGCACGGAAGGAACGCGCGGTATGCTCATAATCGCGAGTGTTGACTTGAATGTTGCAATTAAAACGGACCCTTTCTAGTATGGATCATCTACAAGTTTTTCTAACTGTAAAATGAAAACAATTACCATAAAACTGCAATAAGTATTACGATATTCTTTGGAATTTGTCAGACATTTGGGTTTTGCCGTTTCTGATCGTGAAGTATCGGGAACTGCAGACTGATGGACCGGACTGCACCAACCGGCTGCTGACCTGCTCTTGCAGACTGCAGCTGACCATGTTCAGGCTTTATGTTTACTGTTTCTGCTTAAATTTTCCTCGTACGCTGCATGCCGATACTTTATTACCATAGAAAGTAAAAGCCTACACTTTTATTTTCTATGATATACTATATCGATATACTATATCGATCTAACACAATGCCTGCCAAAAAATGTATGTTGTTGCAACGTCCGAATTTGTTGGAAAAAAGACAAAAATCGACGCTTTTCGATTAGGAAAAGCAAAAATTGTTGCAAAAGTTCGTTCGATCTACCAATGCAAGCAAAGAGTCGTACGTTCTTCTACTACTCAGTATGGTTATTAAAATGGTACAGTATAGTATAGTGCAGTATTGTTTGCGTTTTTAAAAGCATCGCATCCAAACTGAAAGCAATGTGGCATTATCATACAGATTGGTGACGTTCTAACGCGCCAAAACATGCAAAAATCAACAATAAAAACTAAAAAAGTCCATATACAAAACAGATAAATGTAGAACCACTTTAATTAAACAGAAAAACAGTCAGTATAGACACTTTAGTTTCACGGTGTTGATCTTGAAGAAGCCGTCAATGAACTGTCCGATTCACTCCGCCTGGTTCTTCTGGGTGTCGGCACATCAAAAGTACCTGAGAACAAAATTCATTGGTTAAACTTACTAAAGTAACCAACAAACCGTACAAATTCTTTAAATCTAGACAATGCTGAAAGTAAAATCTTAGCGCGAACAGCTTAAGCTCACACAGCCTATCAGCACGCACCAGAAACCATTTCGCTCATTTCACTGAAATTGATCTGCCAACCAAGAAGCTGTATTTCCTTGATCAAATCTTTCATACGAGCAGCCACACTGTAATCCAAATCCGTCCAATGACTTCCATCTAGTACGATCTGTCCCGACACTTCGTGTTTGTCAATTTCCGCGATAATTAACTTCCTCAGATACCCCATAGCGGGAAAATTAATATTTCCATACGGCGTAACAATCACGTCCTGCCCAGATCGGTAAATGGCAACAGTTGGCCGTGCAATAGGGAAAAGGATCAATGCCACCGAGACAAATATGCCAATTAGCACACCATATTCGATTCCCAGCAATATACAGGCACAAAATGTCACGATGTAGGGAAACAAATCTCCTTTCCGGATTTTCCACATCTTATTCAGCACGGACAGATCAACATTTGGTAACACAGCACAAATGATCACACCAGCCAGAGCCGCTTTTGGTATGTAATGGAGCCAAGGAGTAATAAAAGCTGTCGCTAGTAATGCCAACGCTCCTAAAACAACATGGTATACTGCACCAACCGCTCCAATTTTATTAACAATAAGAAAAACGTCTCATTTTTTAACGTCTAATTTGTATCGTTTTTCATAGTGTGACCGCGAAAGCTCTTTTTGTTATGTTGGTGGCTACTGCCTAATAAACATCAATAAGAAAAACGGGCTCCATAGTTGTATACAAAACTGCTCAACACGCGCATTTCCGTAAGTAAAGTGTAAAACACGCTATTTTCACCGAATTTAAATACGGATGAAGTTCCAAGGCTATCTCGCGTACATAGCTTGCAAAGCGGAAATAGCAAGGTATACTGTAGATAGCGTAATAACTAAGAAAATGATGAAAAAGACAATCGACAGATCTAGTAATCCTCACCTGTTACAATTCCCGCTGCCTGAGTTTTCACACCACACTGTGCATTAAGAGCGCTTCGCGAGAAACTGGCCGTAACAGGATAACTGCCGAAAAACGACGATATTAAATTGGCTAATCCAACCGCTCTGAATTCCTGCGTCGAGTTGACGTTATAGCGGTATTCTTGGGCAAACGCTTTGGCAATTAACGCCAGTTCTAATAAGCTGATTAACGGAAAGACTACCAGACTGGAGCCCAAGGATTTGAAAGACTGCCAGCTGGTTTGATTGCCAATGTGGAATTCAGGTGGTTCAACAGGCGGCAGTCCCGGTTCAATATCAGTCGGAAGGGAAATGGCACTGATGCGTTGACTTAAAAGAGCGCCCTCCACAGCACCAGCAGCACAAATTGCAATAGCATATCTTGCTGAAATTAACAGATAAGTTAAAAAGGTACAGTCACATGTGTCTAACATGTAAGTGCTGCATACCATTGGAGATCAATCGGAGAAAGTGGTAGTTAACTTTATCGTACCACATGGTACGAACAAATCCGGGCTTCGGACTAACCCATTTCAAGAGGGTAATCACTACCATCACGGACAATCCCAAAATCAAATCCCAGTAGCTATAAAACAGCAAAGCACCAAATCTTAAAACGAGACGCTTACAAATCCAAGAAAACAGTACCGCTTTCCGGAAAACGCTTAAAACAATTTTCAGTCGTCATAAAAAATTAGGACTACATGTTCTAACATTACATACGTACTTGGTCTCTTTGATGTTATTAAAAATTTCGTAAACAAAATCAGGAAATCCACCCGAAGAAAATTTCAATCCCAACAATCCTTTGAACTGTTCGACAGCAATTATAAGGGATGCTGCCGCAATAAACGCCTTGGCCACGGAAAGTGAAACGAAGTCAACAAAAAAACCTGCAAATCAAAGCATCCTCTAAGTACGTACTACCATTATGACTGTGAGAACGTAACTGCGTATTACAAAAACTGAGGATACTTACCAAGTCGTAGTATTCCCATGGCCAACTGTACACAGCCCGTATAAAACGTAAGCAATACTGCAATCGTAGGTGCTAGCTCCGTCGGATACTGGGAAATTTTCTCCAGTACAAGGAGCGCCATCACAGTAGTGGGACCAATCGAGACGTCTTTCGACGTTCCCAGAAGTGCATAAATAAATGGTCCCATGAAGGAACTATATAGTCCATACTAAAAAATAAATGCAACCGTTGTTAATTTCGGTTCAGTTTCCAATATTCCTCATAAACACAGAAATAAAGCAAACGTTCCAAGCATTAGACTAACAATTTCGGAGCACAAAATCATCTGCTTCATTACAATTACAAATTCCAACCACAGAAATTATTTGCTAACCTGTAGAGGCAAGCCAGCGATGGCCGCGTAAGCAATACTCTGTGGCACGATTGCCAGACCCACAGTAATGCCAGCAATTAAATCTGCCAGCAGGAAAGACCATTTGTATCGCTGGATCCAGTTTATACAGGGAAGAATCTGTCG
Source organism: Paramacrobiotus metropolitanus (assembly GCF_019649055.1). Taxonomy (NCBI): domain Eukaryota; kingdom Metazoa; phylum Tardigrada; class Eutardigrada; order Parachela; family Macrobiotidae; genus Paramacrobiotus; species Paramacrobiotus metropolitanus. The sequence continues at coordinate 394,190 of NW_026570282.1, forward strand.
AATAATCGACGAAGGCTGAAGGTTTTCGGATTTGCACTTGCAATGGAAGGGCCGAATACTGTGATAAGCACCATAGATTTTCAATGCATCATCTATCGGCTGCAACAAAAAAACGATCAGAAGGAAAGATCACAAAAATAGCACTTACTTTTACAAGCAAGATACCGAAACCAACACCACATAACATTTTAAAAGCTCAAACAATACTGTACTCAAGGGGTTAGCAGCCCCCTTGAGTACAGTATTGGCTCAAAGTCTCAAACTAACTAAACAGTATGAACAAAGCCATTTTTGAACTTGTTATATATAACTAATATAAGTAAAGCAATTGAGAAATTCGATATCATTGTCAATTCTGTTTTACTTTATACCTGATCTCTTGCTGTAATGTAACGAGCATCTTCCATTGCTGCTGACATGCTGACGCTTCTTGCTTCCATGTGGGTGTCCAAAGAAATGACCAATAATTTCGATCAAAATGGGTTGCAAATCCGTGAACTACGTAAATAGCTAGTCTTTCCTATTCCGAGGAGGTTCGTCATGGGCTCAAACTATTACAGTTCTAAGCCTCGCCCAATGCCTTGTCACTTTGGGCAACAGAAAACCACTGGATCCCTTTTGAAAAGTCAAAAATGGAAACAAAAGCTGACCAAGCACAGTGCACATAGGCTTGCTCTAGAATCTAGATGCTAGCGTCACCGCCGTCACGCACCAGTATCTGTGCTCAAGAAACGTCAGTTTCTCAAGAGGACCATGAACTTCAAAACGTTCCAGATATGATAAACGTGCATGGGCGCACATATCACGGATCAGCCCGATATCAATGTACGGCGCATTAAAAGATAATCGGTGTAATGATAAGACAATTCACAATTGTCACTGAAAGTTTTAATAGGGTATCAGAATCACAACCGATTCAGAAGCACCTTCACAGATTTTAACAGCATGGCTGCCAGACAACATCAGTGATAACACCGTAAAAGAATGAATGTGTAAAAGTGAAAATATTAACAGTTAGTTATTAGTATTCAGAGTTATGAGAAAAAACACAATCTGGAAAATGGAGCGACATGAAAATTATGGTTCATCCAGTCAGCAAGAAAAGAACGGAGCATGACTGCATAATATTGTGATTAGTCAGTCGGGTGTCAGCGGTATATTCCTCACGGCTCGCAGTGACGTCATCGCGAATGCGTGACTGAAGTGAGAAACGCGCTACCGCTTATCGAATCGTTTTTGTAACTCTACGCAGGGTGAGTTTTTGGATTCATCGAGATTTTTTTGCAGCGAAGGCTAACCTATAACGCGTGCACACATTAACCATAATTATTATTATTTTCCAAAATATGTAATTGAATGTCTTGGTCTGGTGACTCTGGTTGACCCTTGGCGCGTTGCATGTTAAGGACACAGATGAGCCAGATTTGAGATTTGGTGGTAGATCAAAATGACCAGAATACAAAAACCTAAGAATACCTAAGAATACCTGTCTGTATTCTGTAAGGACACGTTTTCTAATCTAAGACTATTTGTTTAATTTAGCTGATATAAAAATACTTATTAATCGTGTGAATTGATAACTGTTCGGTGGTCGGAAGTGATTTTGGGAGCCTGACCGGCGCGCGATTTGAATTAGCGGTTCACACTTTAGAACTCGTAGGTTACAGCATGAAGCAATGGAAGAAATCCCAGAAAACCGTAACCTTCTTTTCTAGTGACTTGATAAAGATTAACATTTACAAAATAAAAAACAAAAACAGCGTGGTCTGTCTGATTGTTGAGAGAAATTTTTGATACTACAGCACGGCAGTGCCTGTCATGCACTGCCGGTACCGCTTAAATACAATGTGTTGTAGGTGTTGTAACTTGTATCGTAGCATTTGTCGTGCACTACCTTTGGATGTGTGCCCTTACTTACAGTAACTTAATTAGCGTGTTTCAGTATCATTACAATTTACTTCCGTTTTTATTCAGCGTACCACCTCGTGCACTGAGCTTTTTTGGACCACCAATCAGAAAGATCTAGTGGGGTCTGTCTAATAAGGGTCCGATTGTGCAGTAATTCACATAATTTACACATATCAACATCAGCCGGATTAATAAAATTATTTGGCACTTTAGTAACAGCAGAATTGAATCTCCATTCAAAGAGTCTTTGGTACTGTTCAAAATCACCGGTCAGGTTTCGCAGGTATTCCGCCAATTTGGCTGGGCGCTTAAAATCACCACTGTCAATGAGGGAATTTTTTGGGAACATGGCTGAGTAGTTAGCACCTCCCATAACAATCGGTACTGTTCCAAAATTCAACGCTCGCATGGGCTTTTCGGTCACATAATCCAGACAATTACTGCAAATAACACCAGAAATCAAAAATGATTGATTAATCAGCAGTTCTTATTATGTATGTCTGCGAAAACGTTTGTACAATAATATGCTGTTCAGGCTTCCGGCAACCGATATAATCCATGAACGGCAATTATAGTACACAGTAGAATAACAGATGTGCGCAACAATCATACTTACAACAACTTTTCGCTGGATTGTTTTATACGGTGCAGTCTTTACCTTGATTACTGCGCATACGACCTAAGAAAATAATAGCACAACTGCAGTGCTATTTTTTAGTGGAATGCCAACAAATTTGAACTTGTGTTAGAAACTGTTATTTCATTTGTTCGTGACTCGTGAGCACAATGGATGACGAGTTTATGCAATTACGCAATATAAACGTACCAACTAATCACTTTTAAGTAATACGTACATGTAAAGGTAAAACACAATCTTGTAATCTTTACGATTGCATGAGTCCGGAAAAAAATAGTTTTATACGGGTAATACCGGGGGGCTGAACAAAATGGCCGTCTGTTTTGTCATGGTACGCTGGATCCGTCCAACACTGAATTGACTTTATCCTAGTTTCATTCGATAGAGCAATGCTTTTAACATAAAAAAGTTAAGTTAAGTCAAAAATTTCCATAAGGCTGAAATTTTTTATGAATTGTTTTGTAAAACTGGCTGGGTTTGGATGATGTCCTGGAAGCGAAAATTTGAAATTACCCGTTTCTAAATTAAAAATTCTTGCTATTCAACTAACAACATTAATGTAGCTTGTTTACTATTTCTGGTAGAGAGGTTGTTTCTCGTTTTTTTACTGTAAGGAACTGCAGTATTCTAGCAACCGTGCTTGGCCAGTGCGCTGAAGAACAGAGACTTTGCACGAGTAATTCTCGTGAAACCGGCAAATAAAGTTTTGAGAGCAAATTTCTAACGTTCTACATGTAAAAGCTTACCCGATTCAATTTTGTTTCAGAAATGTGTCAGCTACATTTTAAAGTTAAATCTGCATTTTTTTGTGCAACCTGTCACGCAGCCAAAAATTGTAACCGAAAATACTCGAAAATACCAAATAAAAAACCGGCATTTTTCGAAAAAGTCACAATGAGTCTTGACTGCATAACTCGTTCAGCGTATGCAGCATGGCCACAACTTTTTTTCTATTGAAAGAAAACGTATTTTGCTAAATGAAACAGTTAAAAATATTCAAAAAGTCCGTAAGGGGAAGAAATGGCACAAGATTTTATGTTTTGCGAGCTGGGACACGAAAAATTTGCAGACAGTTTCATTTGGCATCATTGCAAACGAAAACGGCTTAATTTTTTCAAAAACTTTGTTTTAGGTTTTGTGGCTAATAAAATTCTCTATCGAATGAGCCTAAACAGTTTACGGTGCGACAAAGGGTCTGCGAAAAACAAACGAAAACAGGAGACGGCCATTTTGTTCAGCCATCCGGTAGAATCACAACTAAATTTGTAACTTTACATTGCATAGGCGAAAAAGCAGCTTCCCTTTGTTGCTTCCTATAAGTGGTGCAACCAAAGTGCTACGTATGCTGAAATGCCATATGCACTGTGCTACTAATTTTGCTAACTTTGGATCAGATAATTCTCATACCTGTTTTCAAAGGCTAGGTAAAATTTGTATTTCGCGATGATCTTCTGTTCACATTGTTTGTCTCCTTTTTGGCACGACGCCTTTCCGCACTTCCCGAAGACATCTACAGGAAAATGCTTCTCCAGTTCGGTAACATAATCCTCTCGGTGGTTTGGCGTATGACAGTTGGAAGAGAAAAACACCGACCGGTTAAGCTTTTTCTGGAGGAACTCATTGGCTTTTGACCGGTCCACCCATGACTGCACCGCCCAGTTATCAAAGTACAATGCCGAAAATATATCCGAATCCAATCGATACGTCCATGTGAGATTGAAAAAGTCACGGAGCGCAGGTTTTTTCAGATCTAGCAGCGTATGCGGAGGAGATTCCATAAGGAAAAAAACGTACAACTGTTCCGGTGTGCGATGCGGCGGTAGATCATCCTCATGGAAATCCCGGATGTGAAAAATCACAGCAGCACTCTGCGACAAGTAGCGCCGGTCATCGGTGGCGAAGCACTTATTCCGACATGCCTCCATCCTGTCATGCAAGTATGGCATATCCTCACCAAAGAATTTTGTCCAAAACAAAATAATGGGCCGTCCGCTTACATTTGGGGGCGAAGCATCAAAAGCAAAGGAGAAAACGTTGCTGATGCGATTGTCGCTAAACGGCAGCGATCCACTTTGTAGATAAAACGCAAATATCAGAAGCGTTATAACAACGATAATCGCTGGTGGACCATAGTAACGACAGTAATAATTATCGTGCCGCTTATGCATTGTGGTTTTTGGTTTCGCGGTTAGCGGCTGATAACCGTTGTTGTTTGGCGGTGGATCGTTTTCCGCATCGTCGGTGTCAGACACTTCGATTATGTTCTCCATATGTATGTCCATAATATATAGTAGGAGAAATCACTTTTCCCAAGAATGAAAGACTTCAGGATTTTATAGGTATCCATAGCGAAAAACTGAAAATTTTCAAATAAATCAGAATTCTGAAATCCATGGTAATTTGTTCACAGTTACAGCCGTTCGCATAATCATTTGGGCATCAGTGGATACTGCTTCGGCACCTCACCACGGTCAGGTGCGGCATCTAATGGCGGTGCTGGCTTCGCACAAGAATTCACCGACTGGGACGTTCCAAAATCCAAAGTCCTTTCGATGGCTATCAGTGTGCAGCCGTCGCCTGACTTTCCTTCATCGTTCGCAATCTTACCCAGACGATAGCGTCAAAGGTCCACCGACTTCCATCCCCATGAATGAGAGCCCAAAATGAACTTTACAATTCAAATCAAAAGGCCGCCACAATTATAAGGAAACTGTGGAACCGCAGTTAATTAACGTAATACTTATTCACTAGCACTGCAAGCATGTTTTTCGTAGTATTTGTATTTCGCCTACACAAGCGAAAAACAGTGGCCGTACACTGGAGCTTGCATGGTGCTCGAGATGCCTGGCACAAGCAAACGATTGGTTTAGTTTGAACTGAAAAATCAGCGATATCGTTAAACATATTTTCAGCTCGATCGATTTACGTACCAATAAAGCACTGGTGGGCATGCTGGAGAGTGCAGCAACTGTAATGGTAAGTACAGTAGGTGGAGACATCAATTTTGCCGGTTTGAGTATTGCACCACTTCCATAATACCGTATCTGTACGTAAGGAATAACGAATGTAGTTTGCAGCGATCTGCTGATCCGCGGTTGCGTGAGATAGCCGATGGGCCAGTGTTTTCAAATTCAACAGTTCTATTAATACATATACTCGTTCGTAAATCGTATATATATACTTCGATAGAAGTATTAATTTTTATTCGCTCTGATCTGCTTGTTAATGTTTTGTAATGAGTGTATTGCTGCTGCTGGTAGTGACAAATGTGGCTGGCAAATTAGTCAAATTAAAAATTTGTATATTTGAAATAGTAATACATATAAAAAAAAATATAAACTGAGATAATGCACCGATTGGTTCAAGGACAGACCAGAGACTTTCGTTTTGAGAACATTATTATACTGAAGAAATACAGTACTGTAAAGTGTAACACGTTGGCACGGTGCCCTGCTACATATTGACATGTACAAATTAACAGAAAGGAATTATTAAAGTGCAGATGCGCTTAATTATATACATATTATAAAGTCGTTGAAATTACACAGTAATTAGCATGTTTATCGCAAAAAAGAAACATAACGTCTGACTGTACAATATGTCGTTCTTATCGGAAGCAAAATATCCCCCTTCCACTGAAAATGGTAGCTTTTAAATATATAGCCATGCTACGGTTTTCGTCCACGTAAGGTCGGTTATGATCAGAAACCGAAAAGCCACAAATAAAAGAAAGTGTCAAGATCTCGGAACAAAAGAGAAAAAACGAGGACAGTCGAAAAATGCTCTTTATAGACTTTAGGAAGCTTTTTGCAGCAACAATAACTTGTTTGCTATATTTCCAGTTTTTAACATTGAAACACGTTAATTTACCTGTACTTTATCGTAAACAGTTGTTTTAACGTTCATGTTTATAGTTCATTGTCACAGTGTTTGAATGATTTTCTGCACCGAGTAACGCCAGAGTGCCCACGATACTTATACACGTCTAATGTCGAAAACGCTACCGGCAATCAAGACACTTTTCCATTCTTCGGCTATACCGCAGTACAGTTCTATCATTTTTCTAGTACTGCTCATGATTACTGTATATATTGTATTGTATGAGCAGTATCTAAAGGTACTGTACAATACCACTTCTACAGAATTACCTCTCTGAAGTCTGAACTATTCTTAACGCGAAAAGAAGATTGCGTTAATGAATCTGCCGACTTCCATTATTATTTTCACATCATGTAAAGCCCCTTCTCCATCAGCACAATACCGGTACCGGTTATCTTGACCGATCAATAAATGCTACATTTGTAAAACCGAAGTTGGCTTCTTTTTACTAACGCCGGCTTATCATTTTGATGATTCCATGGTGTGATCTACCAATGGAACATAGCTGTAAAAGAATAGAAGGTATGTTGTTCCTTTCACGCAGGCCCAAAATTTATTGCATTTTAAATTCTTTCGCTTGTGAAAACCAAAACGGATCGTCCGTCCATCAATTGTAACGTTGTTGAGATCGCTTCCGATGGAAAACCGCAGATGGAAACAGCATCGCAGCTCCGATGGCGGTTTTCCCTACTGTGCGTGACCTTTTTGTTTTGTCTGGCTTTGTACACTCTGGCGGGACCGGTTGGTCCCTATGGTCGCTGTCCGGAAAGTAATCAGTCCCAACAGGTGAACGACCGTTGCCGATTACGTCGGTTTGTGGCACCGCGCGATAATAACGCGCTCTTACAGTGCGCATCGGCGACATCGTTTGACATACGTGATGCATTAGTGCGGTATGCTTATCAGAAGTGTCAATTTGTGCTATTTTTGGACATTGTGTCCTTCATCGGCAATGAAACCCTGGATTTAGCGGAAGACACATTTGACTCCATTCCAACTATTACCACACATTTGCAGTTGTGGGGATTAACATGGATTATACCGAAAAACTGGAATGAATTAACACCGTTTGTAGTAACGAATATGATCAGACAACTACACCTTGTCAACATGAAATTTGTGCCCCCGGATAACACTTTGCCGTTCGATTTATTCAAAGGATTAGATCAGGTACATCATTAACTTCTCGTAGGTATATAAATTTCATATGCGGCTCTGAACTTATACGAGTACGTAACACATGTGCGAGTTCACGGCTGCAGAAGGTAGTTTAGGTATTTAAATATAAAATTACAAATACCAGCACATGCAAATCGATGTTATGCAAATCGTTGTAGGTAGATAGGCTACATTCGAATGGGACTCGTTAATTAATTGCAAAAGAGCCATAAAATCTTTTCTGCTTTATTTGCTTACTGCTGCTTTATCTGCTGCTTTATTTGTTTCTGCATGATTTATTTTTCGGTAGTTAATATTAATACTGTTACATACTTCATCTGTTTGAGCGTTGTTTCATTTAATTTGCCGCTCAGGCAGATAACAAGATCCGATTTAGAGTTTAGATATGTATAATATTCAAAAGATTTATATTGTCGGTTTCGAGCGTGTAAAATGGTAATAGTTCACCATACAAATTCTTTAAAATAGCGTCGACCTGACAGACTTGCAAAAAAGCGTCGGTAATTTTCCCTTGATATACCCTGTACTTCTATGACTGATCTCTGTAAATACGCAAAGCGCATGAACATATTTATATGCAAATTTGAGCGGCGAATTTGGTGAGGTTATAACATCCGCTTTATCGATTTAGGTGGAGCGTGTTGCTATATTTCATACGGAGTTACCCCTTGTCGAAGAAGGGTTTTTTGACGTTCTTCCGAAACTTGGCTGCCTTAAATTGTTCAACATTTCCATTCCATGTTTATGCTCCATGAAGTGGTTCCATGACTGGATTGTAACTAATCAGTTTACCATGATTTTCAATGGTGACCCGGTAAGATTCTAATACTTTGAACCTTTGTTGTTTTTGCATATTTTACTTTTCTGTATCCTAATTCGGTGGGCGACCAAATCTGAATGTTACTGAGCAGTGAACATACCTAAACCGAAACGAAGTACTGTCTCTCGTTCTGGGGTTGGCTCTTGCCGCTTATGATTATAATTTTCTAGATTATTGAATGAAACTGTATGTACCATAGGCGCTATACCGCACCGGATAACGTAATCATCTAAATTTAGCGAGCACATTAAATGGGAAGAGGTGTTAATTTTTTCCTTTCTTATGTAAGGATTGCGGCATTTATAACACCAACTGCTATGGAAATGGTTTGGATGGCGTGTGGATTTTAAGTCCTGATGTGGACACCGAATTAAACAAGTGTACAACAGCGACGAAACTCTCACCAAAAAGTATCTCCTTGAAACTACGTAATTTTGATAATGGCACCGACGAAGAACTGCAACAAATGCTACAGGACGGTAGCGAATTATGGATGGTCAATGGTCAAGCGTCACTACCCAATGGAAGCGCTCCCACTCAGGAAGGTCGCACCATGATTCCACCAGAACGCCGCACTGACATTCAGACACTGGATCCCATCAGTCTGGAGTGCAAACCCGAAGGATTCCGGGTAATGATTCCCTTGCAAACCTCCCCGGTAACGAAAGCGGAATTCTGGAATTTTGGTAATGTCACCAAGTGCACCAGCGAAGGAAACATGGAGAGCAGTGAACGCATGCTGGTGCTGACGACAAATTACACGTCCTGTGGCACGGTATTGACGGATGACGAAGAACGCCTGACCTTTCAGAATGTGATTGTCGTAGAACACCCTGCTGCCGACGACAACAACGATGTGCTAATTGAACGTGTGACCTTTTCCATGATACCGATTGTCTGTGTATTTATGCGCACCGAGCAGTTCTCCTTTCTACAGACATCGGATCTGCAGCCGGCGAATGTCCGCCGCATGAAAGATCCCCTCAGTGGTGTCAATACGGCCAAAGTGAAGTGAGTCACAGTGTTATTAACTATGCAGTCAAGATGTCGGCGTGTGTGATAATTAAAGTGTGATAACTGTCAACTGTTATATCCATGAAGCGTGAAGATAAATTAGAGGTTAATATGCGTTTTATTTTTTTCGTAGGATCGAAATCGTCAATGCAGTGGCTTCCGCCCTGAATAACATCTTCTCTTTCGATATTTTTGCGGAAGCGATTGCCGATCCGCGATTGTCTCTGATGGTAGAAACCCTCTACGCCACCCCCACAAACAACAGTGCTGATGTCAAGCGATATGACATTATTGTTGACGGGTGAGAAATTAATGATTTATTTATACGGTTAAAAACCCCTAACCCCTAGGAATTAGCGCAGAGATAAATAATAGTTTGTATTGACTAGACTATTACCTAGTGCCGAAGAGATTAAAGTTATTTGCTATTGCAAAACAATTTAATTGCTAGACAATCGGTGGTTATTATATGAAACATATGGTTTCTCCTGCCGTTAGTTATTTTGTAGGAAACAACGCACTGATTTTTGTGCAAACACTAGCAGTTTAACCCAACTTATTATCGCATAAAATACAGCAAAACCGTTTTGGAAATTTAAGTCGATGTTGATTTTCATAAATCTTGCGATAACATTTAGTAAACTTGCCTTATTAATGTTAATTGGCAAACTGCAACCATAAACTTAAATACACAAATATCTGTAGTCTTGTTCTTGTAGTTGGTGAGGGTCCTTTTTAACTATGGTTAATCTGAATCATTTTAATTAGTCTCTATTTGCGCAGGTACTCGTATTCTGATATGTAAGCGCAATGGCTTTTGCAAAATAAAAATCATATTAGAGACATCAGGTTACAATTTCCATTCAGAATCGCCGCACTAGCAGGAAGTCACCAAACGAGTATTTGCAGATTTCTTGGAGCTGCAGTAACTCTAAAACTTATTATGCGCAAAACCACAAACAGCCCACATAACAATTTTTCTACGATAACAACAGAGTGAGCCGACAAATAGACTTTTTTATCTATGTTTTTTTAGTTGTCCAAAAGACGGCACACTGCAGTCCACGCCTCTAATTGACGGCAAGGTCGGTTTCCGGTTTACGATGACGCCTTTCAAATTCCGCGGCAACGCTACCAACGATGTCTACCTACACGGTCATGCCATTCTGTGCAACAACTTCAGTGAGAAATGCGAATTTGATTGCACCTCCAAGGCACAGCCAAGTAAGTACTTTAATTACTAATACACTTATGATGTCAACAATCATTACAACTTCGACACGGCGCACCGCCTTTGTTTTGTCTTTTCAGGAATGATGCCGTCTCAACGTTCACTCAATGACATTGATTTCGATGTGGTCAGATACTCGAAGACGTCCGTTCTGCGAGCCGCGGAAATGATCTGAGGAAATTCCCTCAGAAATTCGATGCCAAACTGTTCCTTATGCCAACTGTGATAGATCGTTTTATTCTGTGATAAGTAAACAAAACATTCATCTCCATACCCGATTTTGTAAGTCGCTACGGAAAACTGAAACACACGCTTTGTAAACAAAATACAATCAATAAACACGATCAATAATGGGAACTGAAGTGGCTTAACTGCTTAAGCAAGTTTTGCCGTTCACAAAAAACGAAAGATTTCGATCAAATATCAAAAATCTGTGCCAACTACAAACGAGACCAGTCTGGGCAGTTCAGTTCGTGGAAATCACATCTTGAGCGTTGTCTGTAACAACATCCATTTCTACCTTCACTTCCTTCGATTCATTACTTTCCATCGTTTCATCCGGATTTTCATCCGCCGATTCACTCTCCGCTTTAATGCTGCTGCCTTTCTCGGCGGCTTCCTTGGCACGCCGCTCCGCACGTCTCTTCAGTGCCCGTTGGCGAGCTTGAACATTTTTCTTCTTCGGCAATCCACCCGGTGGTTCAACTATAATCGTCTTCCAAGCGTCCTTTCCATACTTTTCATCATGTTTCGATTTAAACATTGTAATGAAAACACCGCCTGCTGTGCGACGCTTTTCACCATCCTAAAAGTGAAAACTGAATCGTTATTATAAATTACGGGAAACTCACGCAGAAACAACAGAAGCTATGAACTGGAAATAAAAATATTAAAGTTTTTCGGTTTCGGTACCTTCGTCAACATGCCCCCGTTCTCCTCGATAGTCTTTGTCAGCTGAAGTAAGGTGCGGGCCTCCGCGTTCCCCAAGTGACTCACAATCTGAGCTGAAAACAAACAAACATCATTAAGCCAAATATTCTACAACTTCCCTCTACTTTAATGGATCCCTGAAACAGCTTCCAAATTTAATATATGCGGTTCCTATTTGAGTATTAAAGCGGCATAAGTATCCATAAGTCCAGGCCCGTCTTCAGGGGGGACGGGCCCCTTTCCTTCGGGAGCGCAAATTTTTAAGACTGGCGCCGACGTGAGAAAATGCGACTGGCGAAGCCCGCACTAAAATTTTCACAGAAAAGTGTAGAAAATTGGCTCCTAGAATTTTAGGCCATTTTCCAACTCACGCAGCTGGGGCGAGCCGTGCGCTCCCCCTTCAAAAAAGCTAAAGACGGGCCTGCGTAAGTCTATAACTGTAACTTTCTGTACGGTTAAGTGTAATAAGTTAGTCTGTACTTATAAGGCACAATAAGGACGTACTGGCATGAAACTAATGAATGGGTGGGTAACCGTGGGATAAGCTAACGAATACTAAACATAAAATATGAGGTGCAACTCGGCAGAAGCCCACAACCGCTGACTATGATTAGGGAATCTACTTTCTGTGGAAATCTGAGCAACTTGATAAGAATAGACTTACTAATTGTCCAGGGATTAAATTTCTCCTTGAGTTGATGAACAGCTTTGCGGGCGGCCACATCCAGCGTATCTAAATCCTCAATCGGAGAATTCATATCGGGATATGAGGAGAAAAAGTGCGTTTTGGGTGGGCGACGTTTAGCCCTGGGCACCTGCACATTTTTGCGCTTCTCGCCCTTCTCCGTCTCGCCGCCGACGCTAGGCTGATCCCCAGCGCCGACTTCGCCACTGGTCGAGGACACGCCGTCCTCTGCGCATGACTGAACGCTGCTGGTCTGTTGGGATCGAGATCCGCGCTGTCCTGGTCGGCGACCCTTTGGTCCTTTGCGCCCCTTGCGAGCAGGGCCCCCTGTCGTGTCCGCCGAAGTCGACGGAGCATCCAGATCCATGTACGCGAGTTTACTCGTCTTGTCGTCCGTCGTCACCCTCGATAGGGACGATGTTAGATCTTCTTCCAGCACGGCGTTTTTCCACACATTTCCCCGTTTACGCTTCTGCACAGTTTTTGGAACAGACTCGGTCGGATTAGTGGAATCACCCAGAGTAACAGGGGAAGATCCATCGTCGTCGATGTCGCCATCGGAAATCTGGCCATCCTCTGAATCGCTGTCTCCTAATGGCTGGCTTCGTGCCTGGCTGGCCATGTTCAAGCCAGTGTCGATTCGTTGGTTAATTCGTAAATCGTCAGCTGAGTGCCCTACTTACGTAGCTTGCTTCATCCAAGCTCTGGACAAGAAAATTTTTTTGTTGCGAAGAATCTTAACGGATAATTCGGTATAATCTCGTTGTTTACATAAAACGCTCACATGTAAAACGAGTTTTCCATCGAAAGTATGTGAAGCACAAGAAAGATGGTACAGTAGTAAAAATAATTCTTCCGAAAATTTCAAACCTTTTCCATTCTTTCCCAACCAAACCAAAAGCGTTAATACTACGCGCATTTGAGTCTTTTTGAAAGCGAGAAGGCAAACTGCCTCCTAAAGGGGCAGCTCCTTACTATCATTTACAATAAAAAAATAAATAATCTACATTTATTTAAGTATAATTAAAAAAGGTGAACTACTGTACTCGTATAACAGCTATCAGCTACATTGTGTTTTTTTACCCGCCAGAACGATAAATTACATTATCAATCATCAATCTAATTAATTTTTATAGATACGCTGTAAATTGTAGATCTAGATTATAGCTCCCGGTGGAGCCGTTCGCGAACGGAGGTCGCATTCCCGGGCTGGATTTCTGTGCAGATACGCTGGCGTAGATTTCCGATGCTCGTGCCTTGCCGGTTTTTTGTCGCATCTTCTTGCCCATTTTCGCGATCAGGCGTTAGCTCCCGGCCCGAAGGATCCCCTAGTTTCGAATGCCAGGGCGGTGAACTGGTGGCTGTATGGTTCCCTGGTAATACGTACTTAGTGACCTTGTCTCGTTCGGCTTACGCTGCCGCTGCCTTGCAGTTCGCATGGATGTTGCCGCGATGTGCAACAAGCTGCCACTGTATCCACGCACGTAACATCCCAGATGCAGATAGTACTACTTATGGGACACAAATATAAATACGCAAACGAAGATAAGCACTTTTTTTCACGTCACAGCCTAAGTTGAGTCATACGGAGGCTTCCAATAAACATCAGCTTATCTTGTAAGACTAAGCTGTTAACTTTGGGAGCCCCTTTGCGTACCGCCATCATTTAAATTATAAAACGACAACAAATTCATCAAATTGGTTAATCAATACTATTATTTAGAGTAAATTGTTAGGGCATATAGAAATGTTAGGAAAACTTCCAAACAAAAGTAAAAAAGATAAATTATAGAAGAGCACGCGATGCGCTTATGCTGTAGTACGAGAAATAAGCCACTTATTTGGGTTGTCATTTCAAAAAAACTACTCCCGAGTAGTTTCTTTATTTTGCTTATCATGGGCGGGATATGCAAGTTCTGCATATCTGCGTCACGCAGTATGGACCAACTGCCGTAAAGGGGAGGTCGCTGTGACGTGAAGAAAAGTGCTTTTCTTGGCTTGCACATTTATATTTGTGTCCCATAACTTAGTGTCGAATTCACCCTCTTTCCCATGGTCGAATGTGTACGGGCAAATGTTGTACCAGCCATTAGACTTTAGTTTTTTTCTTTTTAGCACTATTTCAGTTATAAAAGCATGTTAAATATTTCGAAATCGGAAACGACGTTTTGGTCATAATCGGAAAGATGTTTTATTCACGCGTGTGGGACCTGAACTCTGAAAGTAAAACACAAAATTGCCTGTTGCAGAAATCTGCCTTGTGCTTATGCTTTATAAGTTCGTGCTAAAATATTTATATTTATATAAGTACTGTAGTTGTGTCGAAATATACTTAAATGTACGTATCTGTATAATAAACAGACAACTTTATCTGTGGTAGTCGGTCGATTTGTGACTTGTGTATTGAGATTGTTAATACAGATATCGACCGCATAAAATAATAGACTAGAAATAACTATGTAAAGTTTGTAGATGGTGTTGTAAAATAAATATTCTGTAATAATATTATACGGTACATATAAATAATTCGCTCGTGATTTACCACAAGCATTCTGGTGGTAGCTGTGACATTCTGAAAATTTGCAAGGGAAATTACGCAAAATCTTCAGAGATAGAAGTATGCAAAGTATTTACTGTAGTAGTACTCAAACTGTCCAGCAATCCAACTCTTACAATTCGCAGCGCATTTTAACAGCGTATAGGGTGGGTAAAATACAGTTATAAGGTTTCTTCTTACGCTATTTCAGCTTGTGGGTATTTCACTTATCATTATAACTTACATTTTCGACAAACTTGCTGGTCATCAATGCCTGCGATTGACCGGGCATTTACCTTTCGTTTTTCTACAAGTAATGGTGGCAGACTTGTGGTTAGTAACTTACTGGTATACGTAAGTGGTAACATGTATATACAGAGTAGTGGCCATAATCAGCTGTGCCGGTATGAATTAAATTCGGCGACATTCGCAGTCGCAGCTAGTCGGAAGATCAATTAGCATCCTAATGTTCATCTACCGACTACGAGTGTCAAAATACATATTGTACCCGTTCATAAACAAAAAGCTGAATAATCGAACTGATGCTAACCCTGCTTGTTCACTACGCGCGCCAAAGTTTAGCGGCACATGCAATAATATCATTATACGCTGTGGTAGATCGCGGTACTTCAGAATTTGTTAGCTTAATATTTTTGCTTTCATAATTCTTATAAACTCTCAAAGACAGCACAAAAAATTTCATCAGTGCCCTACTGTACTGTTGATCATACCACACGGTATTATTTAAATATATTCGAAGTCCGTCAAGTTTAACCATAAGACGACCTCTCCGCTTCTACCCAATATGGAACAACGACTTGTTGTAGCGCTAATGCTGCTCTTTATGGACATTACGTTCTGTCAACCAGTTCCTGAACCAATGCCCAGATCAGCGGTGCCAGTGGATGACCCTTCTTTGGAGTCACAAAACGATATGACGGAAACAGACGATCCTTGTTCCGAAAGGCATAACGTCCAACCCGGAGAAACATGCAACAATATAGCTGCTTTGCATGGTTTGAAAGTCGACCAGTTGGTGCTTTTGAACCCCGGTTAGTGCTAACTTGTAAATGCTAATAACAGTAAACACCCGGGCACGCAGTGGAATCAATAGTGGTTCGAGAAGTATTAATTGTGGCCGAAGCTGGCAAATATAATACTTCGTTACTTCCGCTACTAGAGTATCACTTCTGCCACTAAGTATTACTTCTGTTACAAAGTAGGTATCTACTTTTATTACTTCTGCTACTAAGTAGAGTGCAAGTACGTCGTATGTTGCAGAATCTAGAGTTAAAACTGCCTTGTATAAATATTCTATACTTATGCGTAATGGAAATTTTAAGTATTGTAATTACGTACGTTAGATGGAAGCACATTTACTCATATTATGCTAGCGACTACAATAGCCTTTCAGGGGTTTTCGGTGTCTCAATCCAAAATATTTGCAGGAATGGCATGCAGACCGTTCTTCTCCGGCATGAACCTATGCGTAGACCAAAGTAAGATATTATTACAATACAAAAAATTAGATGGCGCGCAACAGTGCTTGTTTGGATTTAGGGTTAGTCCGAATGATGTTGTGCATGTAAAGTGCATGCTTGTATCTATGCCGGCAGTATACGCCGGTATTAATATATATACTTATTATGTTACAGTATACAAAACGACTTGAAGCTTTTCTTAATGATTATTTAGCGTGATGTTTTTTTTTTATTTTTTTTACTGGTATTCACTTTAATAACAAGTAAGTATCACTTGCAAGTACAAACTGACTGTGAGCACCAAAACAAATTTAAAACAAAAACAATTCCTATATGCTTTCCTGTTCAAGGATTGATGCTTGTGTTTTTGTGTCTGCTGTTGATCGGCGCCATAAATTTTCTTCAGGAGCATTGGACGCAATTATGAGCGATGCAACGAATTCCCAAGGATTTCGGATGTTGAGCAGAGAAGAAATGGATTACAACATAGCCAACGCCGATTCGGCGGCCGTGCAAGGAGATATCAGCGAAACCGCCGGTTATGGCTACACCTAATTTACTTACTCGAAAATCATGGCCGACTTTCGACAACCGAGTTGTACTGCAAGTAATAGATATTTACAATTTTTGTGTCAGTTGTGTTGTGCAGATGAAGCAATCAATGGACTGGAATTAGAATGTACAGAACGAGAACTTATAATTTTATGTGATGTGGGATTTACGGCTCATTTACTGTACTGTATGTACTAATATAAATACTAGCCGGCTTTGGGCCAGCTACGGATCGCTGCTGAAAAAACCACTTCGTTGTAACCGCCTGGTGCTACTCGAATTCCGTAAAAAATAACACTTGTGATAAATGTTTATCTGAATTTCATGAAATAATCAAGCGGTAATACTCATATGCATAGTTAATATTAAAATGTAGTGTAAAATTAACGATTTCATTACGTAATCATACAACATACGGCTACTTGCATTGTCGGCATCTGCCTACTCCCGGGTGCATGTCGCATAGCATATTACATAAATTATTTCATATTTCAAGTTCTAGGGTAGGATAAGAATTTTCAAATTTTCCGATCTGAGGCAGTTCGTCTCATTTCTGCTTCTTGTGATCGAAAGTTCAAGCCCAAAATTGGATCGTGTATGGCGTTAATGTCCATCTAGAAATATAAAAAGGCAACAGACTAGTAATAATTAAAAATGACGGATGAAGAGATGGAGATTCCGGAACAGTCGGGTGATAAGGACGAAGACGCTGCTATGGAAGCAGCTAACAGCGAGCACACTACTTCCGACGAATCTGATGGTGAGGGGGAATCTGGTGACGAGCAGGATTATTCTGATGAAGAAGGCAACGTCGAAGCCGGTGAAGAACAGGAGGAAGGCCCAGCTCGTGTATATCTGCCTGGTGAGGCTGAAGATGCGGAGAAGAGCGGGGACCTGGTGTGCGATATGGCAGCGTACTCCATGTACCACACTTGTGGAACGCGTAAGTTCTCTTCTAAAAGTGCATTTTCTTCGATTCCTATTGTTGTAGAGTAATAAGTGGGTTACTCACACACAGTCCTTCCTTGCTTGAGTTTCGACGTTATTCCGGATAATCTGGGAGAGAACAGAGCAACGTTCCCCGCGACCTGTTATTGTGTAGCCGGCAGCCAAGCGGACCGTGCCAACAAAAATTCCTTACTCGTCATGAAAATGACTAATTTAACCGCAACAAAGCCGGATAAAGGCTCTGATGAGGAGAGCGAAGAGGATGAAAGCGATGACGAGGATCTGCCCGAATTGGAGTGTGCACAAATTCGGCACATTGGTTCTGTCAACAGGTTGAAAGTAAGACTAGAACTGCCATTTTGCAGTATTTTAGTTTTCAGTGTTTTTGGTTTTTCAATTTTTTAAAAATTTTTCTTCGTTATTTTTTCCGATCTGCTCGTCTATGCTTAGAATTCTTTAGTTGGTTTCCGATTTCTCAAAAAAAAACCTTTTTCTAACATTCTGCTTGAAAATTTTTCACTGTTTTGCTGAATTGGTGGGAAGAATGCCAACTGACTGTAGGTTAATGCTGTGTTCGAGCTGAAATAACTTCTGCTTTTTTAAATTAAAATATGAATATGACCATGGGAGTATTCTTAGTTACTGGTAATGAAAAATAAAGTATTATTATTGCAGAGCATTTGGCTACAGTCGAACAAGCTGATCGTCAAATTATTGTTGCAGTTCTGCCGAGTGGGCGAAATTCCTTTAGCTGCGACTTTCTCGGAAACAGCAGCAGTACATCTGTGGAATCTGTCCAGCGCACTGAACGCCGTGGATGATTCCCGTGTAATGAGCACCTTCCAGCAGAACTCACCGAAATATGCGCCCGTGTACACATTTTCCGGCCACAAAACCGAGGGTTATGCGTTGGCCTGGTCACGCGCCGCAGCCGGTTGTCTGGCGAGCGGTGATGCAGACGGTCGCATTTTTGTCTGGAAGCCTTCCCAGGGAGGACAGTGGCATATTGATGCACGGCCATATACTAGCCATTCGTCCTCAGTTGAAGACATTCAGTGGAGTCCCCACGAGCCGAACGTAAGCAGACTGGCTCCGGCTACAGCAATCGTTGCAGAATTGTAACTGTACATTTCAAACAAGCCATGGCTGTGATAACACGCTCAATTTTTGTACCCTAGTAGGTGGTTTTTCATTTTTAATTCTAGGTGTTTGCTTCCTGCTCTTCAGACAAAAGTATTAAAATATGGGACGTTAGAGAGAAGCCTAGCGCTGCATGCAAGCTCACAGCAACAGAAGCACACTCGCAGGATGTTAACGTTATCCATTGGAATCCTACTGATCCATTTCTCGTATCGGGCAGTGACGCTGGGGATATTAAAATATGGGATCTGCGCAGATTTACCGTACGTGTTTCAAAGCTTGCTAGATTTGTAATGAGCTATTCTGCATGGATTGCTCGGGAGTGCTGTAAACTCTGGTAACAATTTTCCAGACAGAAAATGCTGCTGTGGCTGTTTTCCGGCATCATCGCGGTCCCATATGCAGCGTTGAATGGCACCCAACTGATTCAACAGTTTTTGCCGCAGCCGGTGAAGATAATCAGTTAACGCAGTGGGACATCGCTGTGGAGAAAGGAGAAGACGAACCAAAGGAACTCGATGCTGTTCCGCCACAGCTTCTTTTCATACATCAAGGCCAGACTGAAATCAAAGAGCTTCACTGGCATCCACAAATTCCTGGTGTTGTTCTTAGCAGTGCTCTTAACGGAATAGATGTTTTCAAAACGATTAGCGTGTAAATTCTGTTGACGTAGGCTATCTGCGGAATTGGTTCAAAAATAAAATAAATGTTGGTCTTTATTAAAATGCATCAGATTTTTGTATCACATCGGTGTAGTGTGTGTGATAATTTCACGCTTGACATTCAACAACCACAGTTTCTAATGAAAGAAACAAGCAAAATAGCACACGAGATTCCAGCCTTTCGAACAAACATACGGTATTACATTTTTATATACACAGCTATTCACAAAACAGCTATTCACAAAAAGTTGTGCACCTCAGTCACAGAACAAGATTAAATTAAATCGCACTTCGTTTTTCTTGCTGGTTATTGCGCTGAACAGTATCTATCCAATTCATTTGACGTAGACTGATCCTTCCCTCGCGTGTAACCACATTGATTTCAGCAGTTTCCGTTTCACCCGGAGCAATTTCCTCTGCAATAACTCGCGATTAATATTTAACAGCAAATTCATAGTCAGCTGGTACATATATTACGGATCGCTCACGCTTAGAATCCATCGATACGTTCTCCGAGTCCACAGGGTACGGACTTTCTAATTTCAAATCCCCTCGTACAGAACTGTCCAAACCAAGGCGCACGTTGCCCTTAAGGCATTCCACTTTCAGGTTTCCGGTGCGTGCCACATTGGCCGAAAGATTTCCATGCCCCAGACTCGCACTGAGGTCGCCTTCAATAGAGCCTACCGCAAATAAAATGTCGAGCATTAATAACAGAAAACCAAATAAACAGTGCGAATGAAACTGAGCAAAATGTACATAAGTTATTCGTGGCAGCAAGTTTGAGTGTCCAACTACTTTTATTAAGAAGACACACAAACTCTGCCGGCTCTAATTACCAATACTGTTGTCAAGATTTTACAAACCGGTAGAGAATACTCGTACATAATTCCACAAAAACTAGGAAACGTTTCACAAGAGCTTCAAATCAAAGTGCCAAAAAAACCGTTATATACTTCACCTATATCAACATTCCCATGAGTGCTCCAAATGTTGACATCTTGTCCTTGAATATTGTTGGCAGTAATATTGCCGTGCCGGCTGGATAGCTGCACCGTATCACCGTAGATTGCTTTGCAGTTTATCGGTCCTTCAAATGTATCAATTTTCACCACAGACCCCTGTAATCGGTCTGCCCGGACGAATCCGGCCACGCCCGTTTTAATGGAGACATTCCCTGTAAGGTTACCGGTCACCTCCACTGATCCGTTATTGGCAAAAATGCTGGCCTTTTTCGTCTTGACTTTATGCAAATGCACGGAACTGTACTCGGACGATATATGACATTCTGTTGGCTCAACACCCGTGATTTTTACGTCGGCGTCGCCGTTTGCTGATATATCCAGAGCCAGGTGGTTTGGGATTTGAATAGTGCACCCGCAATATTCTGCATGTTCGCCATTTGTGCACGATAAGCTGACTACCCGAGAGTCTGCAGAATTAAATGCACAATATCGAATTAAAAGAGTGCAATCCACAGTCCCGCACCAACTAGTATGTGATGCCGGGTAGTAGTGGAAATTGGCAACTGCCAACTGTGACAACGCAGCAATACACGTAATATAAATATTATGTACACTTGTACAGTAGGTCCTGCTTAAATTTAATAATGTTTAGTGTTGGACAGCTGACGATAACAAATTGTGAGAATTTCACAGCAAGTTAATAAAAGCCGCAACTTATAAATCATGTTATCATGTATCGTGTACGTAACGCCATAATATTAGTAAACCCAATGAGTGGGTGTTTAGTAACATTGTGGTAACAATCATTTATTACCATTTCCTTTGGTCGGAATGAAGTCAACTTGATGCTTTTCAACGAAACATCCACTGCAGTGCGAAACCACCACCCGATCGCTGTCCGGATATTTCGTGTGGTCCAGTGCAACGATTTTTGGAGAACAGTCCGATACTCTCAGCTGCAGCAATCCGAAGGGTTGAACTGGGAATTCGGTTTGCTTTGATAAAACCTTTTCCGCGATTCGCTCCGGCATACGGCGAGTGGCGGTGGCTCGCAGGAACATGGCAACCGATTTATGCATGGTTCAGCTGCCGTAGTATGCTGCTAAATGCTAATGCGCCTGTAGCAACTCGTAAGGGATAAGCCAGAAAGCCGATGGCCGTGCGAGATCAAATGCAACTCAGCATAAGCGGTTGATAGCAGGAATCGCGCCAAACCCAAATAACGAGGTCAGACTATGGCAAGATTCTCGGACACAGACAATCGAAGGCTTCGGGCGATGGAACCCAAGTAGCACAACACTAGCAACAGCTGATCAGGCGGTTATCACGCACAGAGCACGAGGGTGCTATTTGTTGCGCCCCTTCTCAGGCCTTCTGCCCTCCAACTAAGAGTATAATCGTCAGCCGAAGATTTACCGCAGTTTACATCTCTCAAAGGAGGCCGACTCACAAGACAAAAAGATGGGATACTGCAAACGATATACAGCACCGTCGTAGGATTTCTAAATAAACATTATTTTTATTTTAAAAAAATCTTAAAATCGCTCTTCGACCCTGATTCCTGGTCCGGACACATGAAAATTGCTACAGTGATAAGTGATAAGTCAAAAAGCTACGAAATTAACCTGCTGTACCTGCAACTACCAACCGCTGGTCCCCGTTGTTTAGTTGGCTATGAGGATACCGACACCCCCCACGGGAGACAGCGGGCTGTAAATAACGAATGTTTGAATTCTTTCTGGAACTTCGGACCATTAATGATTAAAAGTGACTTAAAACTGCAAAACTGTTTGATACCTTGATAATCTTTTTAATTTTTATGGTTTCTAGTACTTACCATCCAATTGTGACTGTGCCAGTTTTAATCTTTATCTTACGTAATTTTTGTACGAACTTGTATGGAGCACGCGAATACTAAGCAAAGTCAGTATGTGCAAGTAGTCGAACTGGCGAGATACACCGACGAACTGGGACGAAACTTAAAGCTCAGCTCTTCGCCACTTGCGCAAGTGGCGCTGTTTCTATTCGTTTGCGTTTCTAGAGTTGTGCTTAATTCAATACCTGGACAGTTCTTTGTGGTTGTTGCAGATTGCAATAGCGGGGATTTGTGGTTGACTTGATTTGAAGGGGCTTGCTGGACTACTCCGAGAGAAATCTGTGATTCACTGCATTGGCACCTTTGTCAGTGCTTGAATTGACCGCATTCCTTCGTCATGGAAGAATACGGCCCGGATTCCGGTGGTCGGCAAAAAGTGAGTCATTTGTCGTTTATGTTTATTGAGAATATAAGGTGCTTACTAAAATTTGAAAGGGTTTGAGTGTGCGAGGATCAAACCGTTTTATTGATTTGCAGAGCCGATAATTCATAATCGTCATGCATTTCAGAATACTGTGATTGTGAAGCCCATTCTAATTGGTTGCAAATCCAAGAAGCTTCCGGCTCCCATTCCCAATCCATATGCCGGCCAACCGAGTAGCTCGGGTACTTCACCCGCCGGCACCAATGAAAAGGACCACACTCACAACTGGACGCTGTACGTCCGACCGTACCATAACGAGGTTAGATTTAAATACTGATTTTAAATCACAATCTCACTGAGTAAGAATTTGAGTGAAGAATTCCTATCCAATTAAATTATTGCATGTTAATGGTCTGCAGGATATTTCCGAATGGATAAAGAAAGTCCAGTTTAAGCTGCATGAGACATACCCTAATTCTGTACGAAGTGAGTGAACCTCGTTTAAATATTCCTCGTTCCAGCTGCGGGCAAATTTGTGCTTCTTATTCACTTGAAATTTGTTACTTTGCTTTGAATAGTCTGTTTTTAGCATGCACATCCACGCCTTACGAAGTGGAGGAGACTGGCTGGGGAGAATTCGAGGTACAGATCAAATTTTTCTTCATGGATCCCAATGAACGACAGGTGGGTAAAGCGCTTTAGGGTTAACTAAAATGACAAAATCGTATGCCCCTGGGCCCTGAATATAACTTTCGGCATTTCCTAGTAATTTTTTAACGCGTTAAGTTTTGCAGGTTACCGTGTGGACCGTAGTGCGATTGTTTAAGAAGGAAACGGATCATCACTTAGTTGAACTTCCGGACGGCACATTAATGTCCGAAGTCTATGACGAATTGGTAAAAAGGGCAAATTTATATGTCAAGTTGAACTGTTGATGTGCTACGTAGACTGACAGCGATCTTCTAGGTCTTCATGGATCCATCTGTGATGATGATCGATTATCTCAGTAGGACTAAGATTTGGGGATCCGATTACAAACCGGAAATTAACTGTACGATGCAGAATCGTACTTTGAATAGTCCGCGTAGAGGAATTTTTATTTAAAATGAATTTGTTCGCGGCTTTGCAGATGACGTAAAGAAACAAGAAACGCTGAAGAGTATAAGAAAAGCGCGTGAGCGTATTACGCCGGAAATACAGGCATTGTCCGCGCAATACAAAACCTACAAAAATTCTTACGCCAGTATTGTCGCACTGTTGCGGGGAGAACCACTTCCAAATTTCCGTGGCTTAAGTGCACAGCAAGTGGAATCGGAGCACGATGGTTCGGTAGCAGCCAGTTCTCAAGAATCTCATGACGCTTTCAATACAGATTAATGGCAGGGAGAATGGTTAATATAATCTGTTTTCGGCGACGGCCGTTTCCCTAAACTCGAGCAACCGAAAAGCAAAATTGTTTTGTTCAGTTGTATTGTTACTACATTAATAGTGATCTACGTTTTTTTGTATCTGACAGGGGCAAATGCACGCGTAGATTTGGCTTTTGTTAAAGTGTTTGAAATCATCATAAATCATCATAATGTGGATAATGCATGAATAGGTAGAGTACTTGATTACTTACTACCCAGAAAGAATTATGAAAATTTGTTTGTGTTAGAATAATTATAAGCGCAGCAATTTGATTTGGTAAAGAATACACAGAACTGACGATGAGTTGAATCTTGAGAATTAAGCGCTGTCGCAGTATTTTGGTGGCATTTTAGCATACATTTATACGTACTTCTATAGCTAGTAGCTAGTAGCTACAGTAGTATAGCGCGTAGAAATACAAACAGTAAGCAGGTACCGGCATACTGCGCGATATTTTTCTATTTGACTGATGTAGTGCTGCGGCATAACAAGCGAGAGTCAAGCGGGCGGCGGGTTGTTCAACAAACATGCCAAGTTTAACGACCAATGAAGTGGGTTTTCCACGCCTCATAAATATGGCATGCTCAATAATCATTGGTGTAACTCGTAAATAGGGCGAAGTGGAGCTTTTTTATCCTGCAAAAATTCGGTGCAACCTGGCAGAGGCAGCTGTTTTTCAGAGATTGTTGTTGATCTCTGATTAAAAGTCAAATTTGGCATTCGTTTACATTTTCGTTTTTCAATGTTAATTTAATGTTATTTAAGGATCTGTAGTGGGGTTCATTGGTTATGTGACGAAGATTGTGCGAATTCGCTTAAAATCTTTTGATCAGACTTTAGCCAGGTTAGCGCTTATCGCGAGGAAAGCCACTGTGCAATCTTGTAAGTTCCTGTTCATGATAGTTCATCGCTTCTGTTTAATTACTGCTCGTATGAGTACTTAATTAACTTATACAGTATACACGATTGTGCGATCAAGATTTGTTCCTCTGGAAATTGGGAGTTGTTGCGTATTTCTACATAGAGAATCGCTGCTTAAAACTGATGAGGTGATAGGTAAACAGTTTTCCTTGTACTTGCAAGCGATTGCCTTTGCAGATTTACATTGAATAGACAGAATAGTCACACAAAATGGGACGTCGCTCGAAGGGTGTTTCTGCGGATCCGCCAGGAAATCGTACCCTGCCGACCACCACCTTCCAAATCCTACCGCGTCTTGATAACCTGGGCGGTCTGCAGACTGGCGGCCTATCCATGGTAGCGCCCAATCTCGGCCAGTTGATGTTGGGAAAAGTTCCACTGAATCTCAATCTGAACGATATCACCGCCCAGCTGCGCCAACCCGCTGCGCCCTCCCAAAAGATCCTCCTGCCCAAACTCCCCCAGGGGATCCGACCCCCGTCGAAAATCATCCTCCTAAACGGAAAAGACAGCGGCGGCAAGATGAAGGTGCAGATCTTGAACACCTCCCGTACACGCGATGGGTTGACCGAGGAGGAGCGCAAAAAGAAAATGCTGACGGGAGAGATTAATGTCCCTTCTAGTATTCTACCCAAACCCAATCCGGTGTTGTTGCGTCGTCCCAAAACACTGGTAATGGCCGATAAGGACGGCAATCTTAGTGTGACCCAGCAGGGTTTTGGTTCCGTGCCTAAAGTGGCGATTCCGCGTTGTAATCCATCACCCAGTAAATCTCCGGTGTATAGACAACGGCGCATCGTCTCACGCCAGATTGATCACGATACGGACGCCGTGGATGGGTTCGATAGTGAGGATGAAGTGGTAGTGGCCAACCAGTCCATGGACGAAACCGAGTGTTTCCTTCCACCCAACGACATTGACATTTCAGAGCCGCAGATGTCAGAGATGCCGAGTACATCGCGAGTATCTTACAGAGTATCGCCACAGTCCATTGTTATTTCTCCCAATCGACTGTACCCGAGGGCGGAATTCTCCAGTACACTTCTGGGCGGCGTTGGCCAGGTGCTTATTCAAAATTTATTTCCGGTGGCACCTTCGAGACCACCCAATCCGGATGACTTCCGTCCTCCCAAGCGGCGGAAATTGTTGAAAAAGCCGGAAAAGTTTGATGCAATTGAGAAGGATCTGAATTTGGTAAACATACGAGTACATGCACAATCATTTTGTTATAAAATACGACGATATCGCATGGTTGCGCTTTTTGCACAATTTTGATGGGCTTTCAATAAAAGAATTTTTCAGGATGAATTGAGAAAATACAAGAAGAAAGGCCGACCGAGTTTCCTGAAGAAATCTGCACAGAAACTAATTGAGGAAATTAAAAATGACTGTTTAGCGGTTGCCTCGGATGGGATAAATTTGAAATGTCTAGCCTGCAATTGTCTGCTGACCAAAGGCGGCTGGGGATATCCGCGCCAAATTCTCAAACACCTGCAGTGCATTAAATCCCACCAGTCACGGTATGAAATCTGGAAGCACCAGAAGGAGATGGATCCTGGCATGGTCGACAATGTCATTCCCGAAGTTATTCGCACACGTGGCCGGTACCGCAAAACACCGTTAGATTACATGGCAGAATTTAAAAATCCTTGGTTAAACACATCGTCCGATGGACAAACGCTGCGCTGCGAGGCCTGCAATCTGGTGCTGCTGGATATTAATACCAGAGAAGGGAAGATTCAGCGTACGGACGTCTATCGCCATCTTTATTTGGATCAGACACACGCAAATAACATTAAGTCGGTGGAAACTGAGGGACAAAAGGACACCAGCACCATCGAGATGGAAACTGAAGCACTACCCGATGCTGAAAGTACTGCGTTATACACAGTACTGTCGAGCGGCCTTTCGGGTGAATAGAGGTTTTGCAGATCTGAATTATTTAAGTTTCAGTTTCATAAATCGCTTAGCAAATTATTTGGATCTAAATTCTATTGTTGTAATTTCCTCGGACTGCTGTCGCTTTTTCACAAACGGTTTAATTCATTTTCACTATGGTGGAATCGATTAAGCCAGAGATCGGCTTGTGATTCGTAATTGCTAATTAGTGAAACAACGCAGTGGGGTCATGAAGCCAATCTTGTGAGTCTGTGCAGTGACCCTTACAGAATTTTGGGGGTTCATTTTTCGTTGCACAAAATTATAAAATAAATTTTTTCGAATTTCACTCAAATAATTAATAAGCAGTAGTGTGGGGTCTGCACTTATATGCCAAGTTGCCAACTGCTGAGGTACTTCTATGCATCAAATGTAGCTGTTCCAGTAAGGCCAAAACTTTATCACGGACCGCGGGAACTGGGAAACAAAGAACTCTTCTGAAACGCATAAACAATCCTGCGACCGACAAGCTCGGCAATAAAGTTGCAAAACCTGGAATCACATAGGGAAACATGGCATGATATTAGAAAAATAACTACTAAATTTCTCTGGAGATTGCTGACTAAAATTCTGAATGACAAACAAAATTCAGGAAGGCGGGGAAAGCAGCGATATAACGGTTCAGGATAATCGGTGTCCATCCTTATCCTTCCGTTGAGAGCTGCTTGGACAGCGACAGTTCTTCTCCAGGACGATGATCAGCTACCAACTGATTATGGACTACAACAACACAACACATCAATGCCAACGAAAAATGACTTAAAAATACAAGACATCGATGTACCGTGAGAAAGGCCTTTGAAATACTTCACAGTCTTCACACGCAGTTCCATTGTGGCGTCCTCATCGCATAAACACAAGAAGCATGGATGCATTTGGAACGCGGAAACCGTCCACATGTGATTCACACCTTCTTCGATGGCTTTGTAAAGAGCGAAGGCTTTATGCGCACCGGTAATCAAAATCAGCACCTGAAGGAGTACAGCATCTAGACCAGCAACTGTCATATCGCTGTTAGACGACAAATTACCTCTCGAGCATCCATCACAGTGCCTGAAATCACAACCAAGGTAAACACCGAAAACGATTTACCAGCAAAAAAATTATGGCCATAAATACCAAAATGAAATCACTATTTAGAAGATCAAATGTAATTCTTACCGACACCAACAGTCAATGCCATCGTCGGCACTTTTTTCAGATCGTTATCGAAGAAACGTGCATTAGCAATGATGGTCTCCTGCGCTAGTGTCTTCACTCGGGTGCGAGAAACTGCAAAACATCAGACGAAAAGTGCTGATTCGGTAAATATTTCAGAAGACGAAATGCATCATACCCAAGCTTGATCCAGGCTCGTTGAAAGCTGCAAATTCATAGATTATACAATTTTCCACAGAAAATACAGAACTTTTTTTCATTACAGAAAATGTGGGAAAACAAACAGAGAAAAGTAGTTAACGATTACGTATATGATTATACTCATACACTAGCATTTAAAAGGAACACACTGTGACTTATGAATTTTTAAGCTTCTTAAGCTAAAACTAACCAATATGCCCGTCAGGACCGATTCCCCCAATAAACAGCTCAATGCCTCCTGCCTCCTTGATAGCCATTTCGAAGTGCTCACATTCCTCAATCAGGTTAGGAGCATTGCCGTTCAGGATATGAGCATTCTGCGGATTGATATCGATATGCTTGAAGAAGTTGTTAAACATGAACGAGTGATAGCTCTCCGGATGATCGCGAGGTAACCCTAAGAAAATTCCAATAAAAAATACAGCACACAATTTGCTGCTCTGGTAACATAATTATTCTTACACAATCATGCATGTGACACTTGTGGGACATTATGCAATGAAATTAATGTGGAACCTACCTACGTATTCGTCCATATTGAACGTTTTGACGTATTTGAAGGAAATTGTTCCCTGACGGTGAAATTCGATCAGCTTACGGTACATGCCAAGCGGTGTGCTTCCTGCAACAGCATACGGACCGTGTAAAAACGGCCTACAGAAACAAACTCAGATCGACAACCTGTCGGAAGACCCAGAGTGAAATATTTGTCCGGACCAGGAGCGAAATCCAAAATACGACGACGAACATACTTGGCTGCCCATTCAGCCACTGCGTTAACATCATCCAGAATAACTAACCTCATTTCTAAACTTCAATAGGAAAGAAAATAAACTAATAAACTTGCCAGCAGTTAATGAAATTAAGTTTAAATGATTGCAGGCGAAGTAATTTAAATGTTATTTTCAATTTTGATCAAAAGTTTTCGTTTCGCTGCGTGTCAGAAATGCCAGCCAGGGCAGGCTAGCAAGTTACCAAGTATTAACAGATCAAAAACCACTTATCAAGACTAAGACGTATTAACGGATCAAAAACCACGTAAGTGGGCGCCGTTAGGGGCTTGGCTTTGAGATGCCTACAGGAAAAAATTACCAGCGTTTTTTTCGTGTGCCGGCAAATACGGATTACATATTTGGTGGCAATACACAATAAATGCCGTGCTGAAATTCGATAAAACTGGACATTTTATTAGAGAATTCGCTAAAATAATAGAGTGCTGTATACAAAACGATGCATAAGATATAAGATGATAAATATGAAAATTAACGGAGGTAGGCGGTAAAATTATGTTCGCTTATGGTAAAAAAATCCCGCGTCGAGCTCGCCAGCATATAAATATAAGATAGATACGAGTACCGGTAGATGATTCGCAACTTTAATTTAATAATTATTTGAAAAATAGTGCACGATGATACACAGTTTAATGTTGTAAAATTGGCACTGTTCTACATATTACAGTATTGTACCTCCGTGTAATTAAGAAAACGTGGCAGGAACTTGATTAAAAGCGCCTGTAGGTGTAAGCGATTCTCACTGCAGACTGTATATCGTGCATTCCAGCTTACTTGGCATGAAATTTGTTTTAGGTCGCTTTGGGTTGTCTTTGCGATATCATTTCACAAAACACCATTCGTAATAAGGAAGTGATAGTGAGAACGTTTTAACTATGGTTGGAATGATACCACTAATCCACGAATGACAAGACGATTTTTTTAAATTCAAACGCTTGTGATTCAGCTAATTAAAGCGGTTGTGCACGTTGTTAATAGGTCGGTTCAGCGGCTGATTATTGTTAGCAAAAAACCCACAGTTAGTTATTGCCGTCGATGCGGTTGTCCACTAACCTGTTTTCCAGTATTATTTTATACTAGCTGTGGACCTGTGGTGAATCTGCATTTTATTTTTTTGTAATAAATGACACTCATCTATTGGTCAAATTGTTTTCTTCCTGAATTGATGCGACAAAAATTCGGCCGGATGCGGATACATCAACATGCTACCTGTATTTCGTTAATCTTGGGAATTGCGTTTAGCAGTTTTAAAACCGATGCCAAAGTGCCAAATGCACGAGCCGGAAGGTAAGAAAATCTTCTAGCTTGACGCTTGCACGAATTGCTGCTTATTTCAGTATTTATGTATAACAGTATAATAACACTGCAACAAAATTTGTGTTTATGCGACAGGAATAATGAAAACGTGACCAACATCCACAGGACACAGGAGATCTCAAAGCCCTCCAATTCTTCATTAAACTCCTCTTTTATATCCGCTGTCGATTCTGTTACTATCATTTCTACAGTCACGCGCCCTTCCACATCCTCTCCCTTTATAACGGAAAGTAGCACGAAGTCACACAACAGCATTTTGTCTTCCACATCAAGCAACTATACCTATTTACATAAAGGTAATTCATCTGGCGGTTTGGTTGATTACGGTACGTACACGATACTCGCAAGATTTGTTGGTAGCGAATTTTGTATGGAGCCCTCGGGGAAATTATATGCATAATATGTGCAGTATAACAAAATCATATCGGATAATAAAAACAACTGTAATAATATTATTTTAATCGAGACTTTGTTAACACAGTTTGCGGTACAACCCCGATGCTATGGGAGCGCATAATTGGGGGCTTCACAGCTGCGGTCGGAGAGTTTCCATGGATGGCTTCGCTTCGCAAGCGCGATAGCTACAACACTTCCATTCATAAATGCGGCGCGACATTGTTACATCCAGAGTAAAAATCATCTCTACTCTGTAGTTCAGAACATTGTTTTAGATGATTATCAATGTCGGCCTTGTTATTTGCAGATGGATCATCACAGCAGCGCACTGCGCATACAGGTAATAAATAAGTACAGACCAAAGTCCTGCAACTGGACATAGAATTACTGTTGTGAATCTAATAACACGAAGCAAGAACAGCTCTAAAATCATTTGCTACTTTTAAAAGTTTAATGCAAAGAAAGCTGATTTTTTATCTTTATCGGCCACCAGATGCCAACTCCTGTCCGTTAAAAACCTAATAAATAATACTTTCAGTGGAATTATTGAGAATTAAAATGTACCTCTACTTACGATTACAGATTTTAGGATCCGGAAGCGCCGGATGGTGATACGGCTCGGAGCACTGGATGTCGATTATGATGACCAGGCCGATGATTCGCTATCGTATGTCGATGCCAGAGTGGCTTCGGTGAAAATCCATCCAGATTTTGATAGCGTAACGTTTGAGAACGATTTGGCACTGCTGAAACTGAGCGAGCCGGTACGCTTAGCTCCCAATATTGTGCCAATCTGCCTAGCGCCATTCATGGATTATATTGGCACTTTCGGGATGCTAGCCGGCTGGGGATTGACCAACCCAGGTATTCTTTAAAATTCAGATATCGCTTATGTGGTCGATCTTACACATTTCTGGCAGTAAAATAGCTTGTTAGCCATATAGAACCTGTGCTACGATACCGAATCTGGATTAGCGTTAAAAATCGGCGTCGCACTGCCGCATTTTACATATGTTGTGACCTTTCAAGTAATATTGTGTGATTCAATCACTTTCTTCGAACAAAAATTTAGTCTTGTTAATCGTTATTTAGTTCTGTTTGCTGAAGTTTATTAAGAGTATTAGTATATCTTAATGCACTGGACGCTCAAGCTTTAAATATTGAGCGGAAATTTCAATAAACCTAGGGCACATATTGTAACAGTGGCCTATCTGGCTACTGTTCTAGTGGGGTGGCGATCAGCCTTTACCACGATTAAACGGCTGTTGGTGTGAAAGGTGGCACGGCCGGCAACGATGCTGGCCGAGGACGCTCTTACAGATGTAACGCAATTACACAGGTGGCTCCGATTGGGATGACGCTAGTTCATCCCAAGCGGTCAAACGCAACAACGTAACTCAAGGCATGTTTAATGACAAGGGAATCAAGAACACAGCAAGGTTGTAAGCAAGGGTTTCAGCAAGAGGAACAATCAAGTAGATGCAAGCTGTAGCAAGCTGAGCACAAGACTGAATTCTAGAAATTCAGGAGAAAGGAAACTAGCCGGTAACGGGGACACAAATTCATAACGCGATGGAATGAATCATAACTGGGCGGTCTTATCGTTCGTACAAATACTATCGCTACATCCCTCACGGTAGCGATGAGATATACTTGTCTCATCAAGACAACAAAACGAAAGACGTAGGAAAACAGGAAAACAAAGCGTTAGGAATTAGTAAACAATAGAACACAATGGTCCGGGATGATCCTTAACGTACGGCGTGGTGGTCCCTCACGTTGAACTACCACGAGAATCCATCCGGCGATCGGAAGGATCCTACAGTCAGGTTCCGCTGAGAATGTCCGGGATTGGGAAGGGGTCCCTCACGGTATCCGGAAATTTTCCGCGTTCTTCCGGCGGCGTGGGGAGGGTTTGGGTGTATCGGCAAAATTTAATGTAGCTGTAGGTATGTTTAGCCTGTGCGGGTTGCTAAACATCATCTGATAGAATGGAGAATTGCTAATATACTCCAGTGTAGAATTAAGACCATCGACTGTAAGTTCGCGTTTAGCCGGTCTGGGCGATAATGTACTCGGAATCTCTGGATCTGTGTGACGTACAGCCACTGAAGCAAGCGTCTGTGAGGATTGTGCGGTTGCTTCATTGTCCTGTCTGCACTGTGTGGGGGCACATAATGTACTCGTACTGTCCGCATTAATATGCGATAATTTTTCCAATAACTGCATTCTGGCTTTTGTTTGCGGTGTAATATTCGTTTCGGAATCAATCGAGCAATTTGGCACAGTTGAAGTCGTAACATCGTTGACACAGTTGTTAATGTAAGGCGTATGAGGCTGAAACAATTTAGCTGTACCCAGATTTTGGCGTTGTTCCGTTAATATTCGTGAACATCGTGCTACGGAAGCATTCACACGATCAGCGTAAAATGTACTTTCAGTGATAGTGTAAAATACGGGAGGGATATACTCATGTCCATAAGGACCTCCCTTTTTATACTCGTTCAACCTTTTGCCTTGTTGACTGTTCCAGAAGGAATTTCCCTTCCGCCATACCATCTGTTCTACAAACCCATCGTATTGTTTTTGAACGTTGGCCTTAATATCGTCAGGGCAAATACGCGGTATAGTATGCTTGTCATCGCAGCTAAAATTCTTACATTCGCCATACGAATGGAAAAAATCACAACATTTCGGGCAAAATAATTTTCCGTTATTCAATCTGTAACTGTCGAAATCTATGTATTTCGGATGTACCTTTTTACTTACGTCGAAAGTTTTGCGATTGTAATATTTCGTGTGGTCACGCTTACGCAAATTACAGCGATATCGCAAAGAATAAGGTTCAGTGCTGCGCGCACTATCGGGCGTGTAACTGCGGTACGGCTCACGGTAATATGTCCGATCGCTCTCGGACGAGTGATTGCGAATTTCCCGGTAATGTGAACGCTCCTTTTCATTACTGTAAGTACTTTCACGCGAGTAGGGACGGTGTTGTGAACGATACCGTTCTGTACGTGCACGGTCACGGTCTGCACTGGGCGACCGGCGCTCTCTGTAATGTTCACTGCGTAAGTCATTGCGGCGCGGGCTGGATGACCGGCGGTTATCTGAATCGCTGGAATCACAGTAATATTTGTGGCGATGGTTGCGATAATGTTGTGCATTGTCGGAGGTTGAATTGGGACTGAATGCGCGTCCAGTTTGGTGCGTACGCTCAGTGGCCGCACCTCTTCGCTGTGTATTCCCAAGCATCATGTTCTGTTCTGCAGCTCTCTTTAACTGGGCGTTAGTATCTGTAATTTTGCAAGCCGGTTGGGGAAGGAATACAGGCTGGACAGCAGACGTTGTTCTTGGGCTGTATATGATTAATTTCGGCAGGGAAGACGCGCTGGCAAGCTTATCTTTACAGTGTTATAATATAGACGGCTATGTTAATAAATCTGCTGAGATTCCACTGAACTGTTGGACCGAGACCAGTAATGTTTTCTCTGAGCTCAGGCAGTCTCTTGTGTACTGCAGGGTGCAGACCAGGACGTTTTGGCGCGAGCAGACCAAGGCGGCACAGTGGCGCCGGGTGAACAACGTTAATGTAACGGCCAACGAGAGCACAAACAATTAATTTCAACAAATTTTACCAGTTAATGTAAGCGCACGTAATTTTAATATTGTTACAAAATGATGGCATTAGAACACGTGTTAAAATTAATGTAATCTTCGCGAATGTAAATCTAGTGCAAGAAAACAGCAAAATTTGCAAAAACAGTGTTAATATATGCGCACTGGATGTTTTAGATATTAAGACCGAATAAGGCAAAATTCACCGGTTACAAATTGCACAGTCAAAACTCACGAAGGAACCTCCACTGGTTCTTGTGGGAAGTTGCGATGGTATATAAATCGCTGATATAGGCTGCAGGCGTCCAGGCGGTATGGTTCTTTACAGGAGCGCCATGTAACAGTGGCCTATCTGGCTACTGTTCTAGTGGGGTGGCGATCAGCCTTTACCACGATTAAACGGCTGTTGGTGTGAAGGTGGCACGGCCGGCAACGATGCTGGCCGAGGACGCTCTTACAGATGTAACGCAATTACACAGGTGGCTCCGATTGGGATGACGCTAGTTCATCCCAAGCGGTCAAACGCAACAACGTAACTCAAGGCATGTTTAATGACAAGGGAATCAAGAACACAGCAAGGTTGTAAGCAAGGGTTTCAGCAAGAGGAACAATCAAGTAGATGCAAGCTGTAGCAAGCTGAGCACAAGACTGAATTCTAGAAATTCAGGAGAAAGGAAACTAGCCGGTAACGGGGACACAAATTCATAACGCGATGGAATGAATCATAACTGGGCGGTCTTATCGTTCGTACAAATACTATCGCTACAATATCTATACTGACTATATATAATGAATATAAAAAACGTTTTATTTCAAAAAATAATATTTTATTACAGACGATATGGTAGGCAGTTCTGTGCTCAAAAAGGTATTTTTGCCAATCGTGAATACGACACAGTGTGAGCAGTGGTACGATACTGCTGGCCGCCATCAGATCATACAGTCTGAGTTCCTTTGCACAGGATACCAATACGGTGGCCGCGACACTTGTCAGGTACGTAGTGATTTGATAACATTTCAGTCTACCATACCTATCAGGGATGCCTTGACTTGCGAAGAGCTAAAGAAGTTTAACAGGTTCTTTTCCAGGGTGACTCAGGTGGACCTTTAGTAAAAGAGATTCACGGCCGATGGAGCTTGATCGGTGTAATTAGCTGGGGTATGGGATGCGCTAGGGCCTATCTGCCCGGTGTCAGTACGTTCGTTCCCGTATACCACCAATGGATAGCCGACACAACTGGCGGTAGCGTAACTTTACCGGATTTTTTTAAGAAATATCAAACCAACTTTACGCTCACTACTTCGAAATAGAGCATAACTACATGTATTACGAAAAACGAAGTAAGCGATTAGTCGAAAGTGGCCCAACAGCACTGCTGCGATTGTTTTGTAATTTGTAACAGCTAGCGCTAGCTAACATTGCTGCGGTTGTTGCATTCACCTTAAAAAAAGTTCAACTTGAAAGGATTATTTAGAAAACGTTCACCACCTGCATTTTCTGAATAGGAAGTTGGGAACGTATACGAAATTTTGTATGATTTTCAAAATTTGTTGGATTACATAAGTTGACACAAAGTACACTGAGTTATATTAATGGCAACTGAAGCGAACATGAATACCCACGGGCCACAGTTGAATAAAACAAAAATCTTCCACAGCATCAGCCAAAAAAATGGATCGATACGCTATAAACGCTATGAAGAGAATATAACAATTATTACTCGTACATGCAGGAGTATACACAATCTCTGCAAATAAATGCAGTGACAGAAATTACATGAATCCATTAAAATTTGAATTCCTTGTGTTTCTTCTTGGAGCTATCGCTGGTGGTTTCTTTTTCTTGTTGCTTCTTCCTTTTGTTTGTCTAAAATTAATAAAATAATCAGCACAGTTATTCATTCATATTGTTCGGCATATCTTCTACATATCGCGTTTCCACTCTACCTGTCGAGCTGCATGTTCGGCCACCATATCACTGAAATCTTCTTTAGCCAGCTGACTGCGCTCTTCCCGTACACGTTGATCGTATCGCGCTTGGAGCGTTCGTTCGTCCAAACCTCGCTCCAAATCTAGCGGATCCAGCGCTACCTGAATGCCTTCTCCAGATTTTTTGGCTCCCTATTAAAAAAGGGAAAATCACAATTAAAAAAATGCTAACCATAATGCATGCAAAATACTAACGCATTTATCACGATTCTATTCAATTAAATACTTAATCAACCATAAAGAAAAGTAAGCACTGTATAGATCCTAACATTTCGTAACTTACTCCAGGAAGCTCATAAACATGAGTAGATCCCATAACCGCGCCTCCAATCCGATCGACTTTCTTCTCCGGCAGCACAGTGTACAGCTGCTGCACTTCATCGCTAGAAAAAACCGATAAGTTAGCTGAATGCTGGCAAATTCTTTCGCCATACCAAACAATGTGTACTTAGCTGCACACAG
Source organism: Paramacrobiotus metropolitanus (assembly GCF_019649055.1). Taxonomy (NCBI): domain Eukaryota; kingdom Metazoa; phylum Tardigrada; class Eutardigrada; order Parachela; family Macrobiotidae; genus Paramacrobiotus; species Paramacrobiotus metropolitanus. The sequence goes on from NW_026570282.1 coordinate 431,198, forward strand.
CATAGCACAATTAATTTTCATAACACATCTTTCAGATAACTTACCCAGCTTCCATTTCCCGTTCAATTTTTCTTTTACGAAGCTCAATAGAGTCCGGCGTTTCTAATCCTGCTGGAACGGATGAAGCCCCGCCACTAGGCGTGATCAGCCTACAGGAAAAAGCTACGATGACTTTTGTAGTTCAAAACCCATCACCACATAAATACTTTCCCTCCGAATAGCAAAAACGGCGACATTCAATAAACCATGAAAGTACATTTCGCTTACCCCTCAAGAGGCGTGGCTAAACCTGACTGATCGGGTTCAGTGGGGGTTTCTTCCGCGCCGCCCTCTTCCGGCTCGGCCTCTTCGTACTCTCCGACTTCCTCTTCAGCCTCCAGTTCACCCCAAGGGTCTTTTTCTACGTCAGCTTCCGAAACAAGCACCTAATGTAAGCGTAACAGAGTTTGATTGATCTAATCTGCAAAAATGTCGGCAGTAGTTTCTCATACTGACCACTCCGGCGCCCAATGTCCCAAAAACATCACCGTACAGAGGACGACCAGTTTCATCCACAGGTGGTTTGCCCCACCCACCGGCATGATAGCCAAACGTGCATCCTTCGGGAATGGGAGCATTCAAGCCGGGAATTTTCAGATTCGGATACGATGGTGGCGGACCGTAGCGCTGCATGGCAATCAACCAGGGCGGTGGGTATTTCTGTGCATTCTGAAATAGAGACAACCAAATAGCTGATAATTTCATCAACGAATTGTGATACTTATATTTTAACTCCGGAAGCAGTCACTACCGATCAGATATTTCAATAATTCAAAAGTCCCAAAACTGATTTTTGCAGTTGCAAAAAAAAAGAAATATACTCTAAAATTGTTTTGAGAACCCAACAATTTCCCGGATATTTTTACCGGGCCAACAGGCATCCCGAGGGCTATCCGAAGATCATCCGTCAGTTCACCAGGTTTCTTGTCCTTCAGTTTTGTTTCAAACTCTTTGCCCTAAAAAAAACAACGAACAGGAATAGAATTTTTGCAGACTGCGGTCAAGCGTACACTATGACGTACCTCGTAGTACAAATCACCATGATGCGTCATTTTCGGCTTGGTTTGCCAGCGGAAAAATGCATCGTGCAGTTTCTGGTAATCAATTTCAATTTTTCCCATTTTCGGACGGACCTTCTCCCTCATTTTAGCTTTCAAAGTCTTCGTGTCCTCTTTTTCCGCTACGGCCTGTCGCATTTCCATAATTCCCGTGCGTTTGATAAATTCCGGCAGACTGAAGGGAGGCTTTTCGAAACCACGTTTTCCTTGAAGGTATTTGCGCTTAAAGCACCAGTGTCTTGGCACGGAAACAGTGTTCCTTACAGACTAAAACAAGGGATACGTACTGTAGGTGTTATGTGTTACCTTATACGTAACCGATTGTACAAATTTTCTCAAATCATTCATTTCAATTAAAGCTAGGCTGTTCCATTGCTGACTGGACGAATGCAACCTCCGTGTGTGTATTAGTATCAATTTCCACTACATGTAAAAAACACACCTTCAACCAGACCAGTAGTTTAGGATCACTGGAAGTGACATCGTGCATTTCTACAACATCCGGTCTAGAGACAGTCTGCTTCAGCTCGGCCACGCTCATACGATTCATTTTCCGCAACTTTCGACGGGACATTTTGGCTTCGTCCTTCTTCTCTTCTTCCTCCTCGGCTAATTTAGGGACTTTTCGTAACGATACCTTAGCGTCCCCTTCTTCCGATTCCGTAGCGTCTTTATCAACACCGTTCTGAGCAGTCTCCAACTGCATCAAGCGATTAAAAGGTAAATTAAGTCGATCATCTCGCCATTTGACCGAATACATAGATTTCTACACTTACACTGAAAGCTTCAAAGACCTTGCAGAAATACGCATTAGTGGGATCTTTTGTATCCAGCGCTAGTCTCTCTTCCACGTACCTGAAAAAATAATAAAGAAATAAAAACCCGACGCGGAGTGTATTGGTTAAATGGCACCATACTCGATATCCACTCCGTGATCGTCTTCAATTCCCGAATCTCTTGATACGGGTGAATCATCTTTTTTCGTTTTGCGCTGCTGCTGTCGCTTCTTTTTCTTGTTTCGTCGTCTCTGACGCGCGGCCTGTTGTCAAAAAGATACAGATGTTTCGATTAAAGCAAAGCAAAACCTAAGCCTATTGTACCGAACAATATACATTTAACAAATTTCAAAACATTTTAGGAAAAGCGAATTTTCAAGACAACCAACCACTGTAAAGACACTTTCTTTACCTTATCTTTTGCTGATTCTTTTGAACTGCTGGGTTCCTCCTCTTCTTGATCCTCCCAGTTACTTTCACTGTCGTCAGCTGTTCCGGTCGCTGCTGCTCGAGGGGCAGATGAATCAGTAAAGGCTGTAAAAATTCAGATGACAAAATGTATAAATATGATAAACTGGGTATAAGATCATCCCTCACGTACACATATCTTCCTTAACACCCAGCTCCACAGCACGGTCCTTTTTCAGCTGGAACACGCGATCGAGTACCGCAGGAACCATTCCACGAGACGGCATGGCCCGTCGCGGTTGCATTTGCATGGGGAACGATCCGTCCGACGGTTGCATCCCCATTCCCGGCGGCCCACTGTGTGCCCCGGGGGGAGGAGGGAAATTGTGCCCCCCAAAACCCCCAGACTGTCCGAAGGGTGTCAGACCCGGTGGCGGACGCATTCCTGCTGGCATGGGCCCGGGCATCGGAGGTGGTCCCATGCCTGGAGGACGCTGCATGTCCATGGGCATCATCCCCGGCGGACGTGGGGGAAACATATTGGGGGGAGGGCGCATGGGGGTCATATTGGGTGGTGGGCGCGGCGGCGGATTGAACTGAGGGGGCCCGCCGGGCGGAGGCATGCCGAGATTCGGAGGTGGGGCGTTCATTCCTGGCGGGGGCGGCATGGACATGGTGCCCGGGGGGCCGGGTTGCGGGGGCATCCCGGGGGGAGGGGGCCCGGGCATCCGAGGCATGCTGGGAAAGCCAGGAGGGGGAGGCATCATGCCCATCGGGGGGCCAGGTGGCGGAGGGGCCGACATCGTGGCTTCTGCAGGGATTGGGAAAGATGGTCGCACTACCGCATAAATTATAACACAAGACTCGATCAGGGATTCAGAGAAGAGAGTGTGTCTTCCCAGCAGATAAGAATCGTATTCAGAGGAAGAACATACCAAGGTTCCTCAACGCCACGCTCAAAGCGTCACAATGATCTCCCGAAAAGGTAGTTCCAAAACTTACACAGTGAATACTAATCACACTTTAAAATGGTAAAACGAACCAGTGCCACAATCTGCACAATTATCGAGGAAGTTATATCTGGATTCTGGAGTAGATCCGATTCCCAGTGTACGAGAACTTCGCAAACTAGAAAAATAAGATTACTGTATAAGAAAAGTTGAAAACGAAAACTTTTCGCTTTGCCGTTTGCTGCCTTGACGGCAGGCATTTGTGTTTGTTCCGTAGCTCTGCGCTCTGGCACGACTGTTACGTATAAAGCAACTTGCGTTTACAAGTTTACATAGCGTCCTCGCTGCCTGTTTCAACTGAAAACGTTATTGGAAACTTCATAAGAATTTTTGTGTGTTAGCGTTAGTATATTTTTCACTGGCTGCATACGCTTACGCGGCAACGTCCTTAAAATGGTGGTCAAGAAGGCGAAAGGATACCGAAAGTTGGTTATGAAAGTCATCCATGGCCCGATCATGAAGACCAATATACCAGCAGGTGCCGCTGCACCAGGACCTCCACTAGGGCCGATGCTTGGCCAGGTACAGTCCACTTTGAATTTTTCTTGGCTTTTTCGTTTTCTGGTTTCTAGGTATTGTTTATCATATTGCTTGGATGGTTAATTATTCAATTCTCTCTGCAGCGTGGGTTAAACATTGCCGTATTTTGCAAAGATTTTAATGAGAAAACCAAAAATATTAAAGAAGGGCTTCCTTTGCCAACAAGAGTGAAGATAAACGTGAGTGCTGAAAATGGTGTTAGTATTTTTTACGTAGAGGCTGAATCTGTTTACTAAATTTTATGTTACTGAAAATCAGTATTTTGCTGACCATAGTTTGTTTGTTGTTTCCCTTTGCAGCCTGATCGTAGTTACGAATTAACCATACATCGACCGACGCAGTCATATTTTATCCGTGCAGCTGCCGGGATTAATCGCGGCGCAATGATGGGAAGTGAGTAATGATTAATCCAAATTTTTCAGTGACAAGATTCAACAGTGCATCTAGGAATTTTGATGAATCGTTGTAATATAAAAATTGAATAATTAAATTGAAAAGTTGAATAATAAAATTAAATATAAAAATATGCTTATGCTAGAATGACAGGACATTCTGTGCATGGTATTTCTGGTGATACTGTACGTATGCGGTATGCCATTGAAATGGAGCTTGTGCTGTACAATTGTATACCTGTAGTCGCTTGTGCTGCCGATGTAAATCATGTAACAAATTGCACTTACTGACTACATTTGTATTCCGCAGCTAAGGAAACCGCGGGTAAAATAACTCTGAAGCACGTCTATGAGATTGCAAAAATTAAAAGCGAAGATCCTCCACTGGAGAACGTAGATTTAAAAGAGATCTGTGAAGATATTATTGACCAGTGCCGCCGAATGGGTGTGCAAGTTGTTCGGGATCTGGACGCCGAGGAATATGGCAGATTCCTGGAAGAACGAAAGATTGTTGTAGCCGCTCAGCTCAAGGAACTTGAGGAAAAGAAACAAGCTAAAATGCTAAGAACAACGAATGCGGCGTAATGAGGGAATGCAAATTTCTCGTCTGGAAAGCACGAATGTTTGTGTGGATTGTGTTATTGTTTGCATTTTATTGAATCCTTGTAAATAGTAAACGAATTTAACTGTCTCCGTAAAGCATATTTGCGATTACTTGTGGAAAAAAATTTCATTTCTTGTATGTGGCTGCTTCTTCATGACTTGGAAGTTAGCAGTGACGATACTAAAATCAACAATAAAAACAGAAATCTCAATCTGAGTAGCAACATGTCAACAACAGGTATGGTCACTTCAGTAACCTTTCCGAACAGTAAAAGCGCGTTTATAGCTGCTGGAAGACAGAGAACATTTTAATTGTAACCCAACTATGAGACAACAAACAACGGTACAATCCTCTTTATCCCCAATCTACACCCAAGAATCACCACCCATCCCATCTTCCGACATCATATCGGCTGACCCGTCGCCGTTGTCCCGCATTTGGCGCAGACGGATCTTCTCAGCTCGATTGACTTGTGCGTACACCGGTTCCGAGAGCCGACCTCCGCCACTTTGAACCCGCGAGGAACTGGTCCCGTTCATTGGCACACCAGAATCCTAAATCATAGAAAAACCGCTTTTAAAGTCTATGCTGGGAAAACAAAAATCTACAAAAAGGTGAAGTATATATGCGTATAAACTTTCAACAGGCCAAGTACGACGAGAGAAGATAAATTGTGCTACGGCAATTTAAAACAGGCTCAATACTGTTGCATAAAGCCTGTGGTCACTATAAAAATGTTGCTAAATGTTGCTGAATGTTGCTAAAAATGTTGCTAAATATTACTAACAGTAAATCGAACAAAAATGTGGTAAGCTACGGCTACTGTGAAGCATTAAAAACAAGAGTGAAACGGCTATCTATATCGCACCGTTGCCTCCAAAATTGTTTAATCCAATCAATTAAAGGATAAAAATTTAAATTATCAGATAATAACAGTACAGAAACCGATAGGTACCGATACTCCTCACACTTCTTATTCCAAGAAGTACTGTTCTCGTGTGCATTGCATCCATGCTGTACTCGTATAATCGTACTTATTGACAGTGGGAACTGTGAAGTATTGAAAGTGCGATCATTGAACCCTGTTTTAGTATAGTGCAACTAGTTAAGTAATATAATAAAACTAATTTCCTATTAAAAATTGTTAGCTAAACGGAAACAAAAAAATCTCATTTCAAACTTGACAGCGTTTGTATGGTAAACCTGGTTCAGCACTAGACATATAACGAATGGTTACCATATCGTATGGCTACCGTAACTTGTACTACCGGTAGGTCTTATCCCACCGAATTGGCGAAATGGCACCAAAGAAATAATTTACCTGGTCATCAGGCATCATTCCTCTCGGCAACGTTTTGTCTTCGAACTTTGTAGCTCCTTGTGAGCTGAATGTCCGGCCCAGGGTGTCCGTTCCACCCAGTGTTTTGGTTCCCATGTTGGGTGGTTTAGAGAGAAAGTGTGATTCCTTAAAGCCGGCTGACCTATACACTTCGTGTAGGCTCTGATGACTCCATAATGTTTGCAAAACCTGCAAAAGAAACGAGTTTAAGTTAAAATGCAAGCCAAACAATTTACTGTCGCGATCCTTCTTTAGAATAATGCTGTACGTACCAGGAAGGCGAATCGGACGATTTTACTGGAATACTGGCTATAATGGGTTGTGATGTACACGAGTTTCTCCACGCCCTTGTAGTCCAAGAAAGCCCTAACGGAATGGAAGAAATAAAGCGCATAAAATTATGTGCTGGTAAACTTATCGACACATGTTTCCAGTAAAGTTTCCTGTTAAATTTAAAGACAAATATTGTAGCGAACGGCAGTGGTAATTTAAAATCTGGAAGCTGTCAAATATTAACGTACTCGGCAAGATCATAAGACAACACTAGGTATTTAGGAGTAAAAAAGTACTAGTACAAAAACAATACCGCCGGAAACCGCATGAACCGATCACCGCAAATTCGGGGTCTTGTTGTGCCAGTAAATCAAAATCGCAATTACCACTAAAGGGCACAAATTTATTTACATCCCGCCATGATTTTTTCGACAATTTCATCCAATTACAGCGTCCGTTGACCCCTCGCAACGCCATGACCAAGTGACTTCTCATGCGACCCGCATTAACTTACGACACGACAGCTTGAAAACGAGAGTAAAAAAATCGATTGACTACAATCATGTCACTAATATGATCCGAAAAAAGGCTCCCATCTCTCAAATTCTCATTTCTCAACCAGCCCAAAAACAAGTGCTCTACTGACAGCTATCACCCCATATCGAAATGCCGTCGAGTACTGAGTTGTATAAGTACACAACCGAATGTTCAATAACCATAAATCGCTCAGTCCCGCGTGTACGCACCGAGCAAATTCCGGATGCTTTTTGACAACTTCGTTAACGGTAGCCAGAGCGGCAGCCATGGTCTCTTCGGATGTTGGCACAGCCGGCACAATGCTATGACTGTCGGGATGGGCAGGCGGACCGGGGATTTTTTGAACCAAATCACCCATGGCGTACTTGCCTGTGAGTAACAGGGAAACAAGGAATGATGCTTCATAGCAAACGCCGCACAAGCACAATCAAACACAAATATTTCCGCCTTGATCGCTTACGCAACGCGTGTCTGGTAAAGCGAAACGACATACCAATCAATTCACGGTTTCTCTGGTCAACGGCAAGATTCCTAAAGGCACGCAATGTAGTGCACTTCACTTTGTCGTTATCTATCCTCAACGACTCCACCAACACTGGAAGACCTTTCTCCTTCCGTACAGTAGCCCGCACTTCCATTGCCGGCTAAACAATCCAGTAATATGGTCAAATATTACCGAAGTTAACACAATAAAGTGGACAAGCTATTTGTAAAAACTTCCGGTATAATCTCAAAAATTATTTACAACAGCCAATAAAAGTCAACCGTATAGCAGATAACTAAATGTGACAACAGGAAAATACAACGTAATTCAAAATCAATATACCTGCCAAAAACATGCCGAAAGATTTTGTAGAATTCCAACCGCTGCTTCTATCGTGTCAAGGTTGGCTGACTTTTGTATCAAGTTCAAATAGGCTTGAATACTTTCCAGACTCCACAGCGCATCCATGCCTTTCAAGTTGGTATATACGGTATTCTTGGCAGGGGTCCTGCATGGACGAACGGCAATGCAAAAAAAGCAGAGAGCACTGATTAGTTCTCTTTGTCATATAAGTCAGAGTACTCTAAATAGACACAAGTCAACCAAATGACAATCGTACCCATTCAGACTTCCGGGAGCACTCGCTGATCCTACAAACACCATCTCGTAAGTATATTGGTATCCGCTTCACAACCTATTCTCATATCAGTGTCGTCTATGCATCGCAAACACTTACATAACATTTAATCAAATGTTACGATGGAAAGGAGCAGTTAATAAACTTCGAACAACGCAAGCGAACAGCAAAAATCAAATCTGACAAAGACACTTCTAAACCGAATGCGAATAAAAAACTTTAATTTTAACAGATTTTTTCTTAAAATATTTCACATGGTAAATCCATCTTTGTTTCATAAATTATTTTTCGGTAAAACTGCAGCGAAAAACTTACAAATTAAAACGACTAAAATTTTTCATGCACTAACCTTTGTCCTTGTTTCCCTTTTTATTTTTAGGCTGCCGCTTCCTATCATAATCGGGATCTTCGACTTCCTGGCAGCGGAAAGACAGATTGCGTAATATGCAGACGACGTTCTCCACACTCTTATTTTCATTGTCTTGATTGTTCACGGCATCCTTCAATATGAAGAGTAATGCTCCTATGAAGTCTTCACTCTCACGCAGTGTCTTTCGCGCTTGAAAACCAGCCGAGCTCACATTTCTTAACAAAAAAACAACACATTCGATCAGATTACAACCGAAGCCATTGAACGAAATCCAGCGTCGCTACCTTAAAACGCCGCTCGAATTGCGAAAGACAGTGGAACTATACAATACTGGACGCCCGGCATCAGCGGAGTGTGCAGAACGCTGCTTATAGCCGGATCGGGGGATAATAATCTGTTTTATCAGCATCGGACAGGCTTCGTCCAGTATCGGTTTCTTCAGTTCATCACAGCTCGACAAGATCCATAAAATGGCCGTTACCAGCTCGCCAATCTCATTATCATGGGTCTGCTTGAGGAGTTTGATTAATGTAGCCAATCCCCCGCTACTCCGTACTGCTCTCTATAGCGAAATGTCAACAAATAATCGGTCCAGGGAATGAATACAATTTTATCAGATTTCCATATTTATTTAAGACAGTCTGGTAAATACTACCCAACATCTTCAATAACCGGGATTCTCCTTAAACACCCCCTTTACACTGGGGAATTCATTTAAAAACCAATAAAAATATTGCAAATTGTCCATCATTATCGCTCACTTCCACCAAGCCGGATTTTAATAAATTTTTGACTAGCCATAATGCAATATCGATTAAACTCCGTAGCTTAAACTCGTTATGCTTGTACGGAAAGTCTCAACAAAATACAATAAAGCAATCGACAAAGAAACACATGTACAACTACAGAAATTGCACCAAGAGTTAATTAAGCACAGCCCATTTGATGTAGTGTATACACCGAAATAAAAAATATTAATCTGATACACGCTCTTTTAAAGAAATTCTACGTAATTATTACTTTAAATACGAAACTCAGTGCACCACTACAAAGACCATCCATGACGGATCATAGCTGTATCAAATCAACCAAACATCCCCACACAGCGTATGCACACAGCGCAACTGACCTTATTTTCATCATTCTCTCTGCCAAACGCGAGATTCCTCAATGCACTACAGGCATTCCGCTGCAGTTCCGGAATATTGGATCCCAGCATCTCCAGCAACGGCGGGATGCCATGCAGTTGGCGGGTGAGATGTTTGACTTGGTCATTGTTAAAGGCCAGATGGGCCAGATGCGCCGCCGCATTGGCTTTGATCACGTTGGAAGGATTGCGGAGGAATTCAATCACTTCCGGTAATTCGGGATCACGATATTGGGTAATGGGCTGTACATGGGGGTGCGAATTGGCCCGCGATGAGGTCCCGTTGGTATGCTCGGCCGGGGCCATTCTACTGCCACCGTCGATCTCTGCAGTCGGCGATCCCGAATAATCACCAACAACCAACTGGTCACTCAGATATGATCCATATAATCCAACTACAATATTCCACAAACCGAATAAGAAGACCATAAATAATCAACGAGACACGATCTGTACAAACAAATCTGCAAGCGGCATCAACTATGCACTAAAGTATGCAATCCCGAAAGCCGGGAAACACTTTGGGTTGTGTACAACAAATTTGATTGATTTGTGCAAAACTATTCTTTACCCAGTGTTACAGAGCCGAGCGCAATGAAAGCACTTGATTGTATACTTATCGCCGCTAAACTATCGTAGATATGCTGCCACTATGTAATTAAACCACCATCACGCGTACGCGTCTATTATAAAGCACAACACACCACTTTGTCGCACATCGAGACGGTAATATTTTTCGTCAACAAGCCAACACAACCGATCTGACAACAAAAATGGCCGCAGCCCACGCAACAGGAATTCACACTCGCTACCAAGCAGCAGCTCTACGACCATGACCGCTCAACGAGCCAAATCGCCACGCCCGACACAATAGTAAATGCTGTATGGTGCGCGGAGAATCAGCCAAACAACCATATTATTACCGGCTCAGTATTACAATTACGTCTTGTCGAATGTGTGCAAGACATCGTACAAAATCCTTCCGGAATAATTGGTTACGCCGCTCGGCTCACTATGCTCTGTTGGATACCGAAAGAAAAACTCGACCCTCGTTTAGAAACGCGCGCGATGTGTACTGCTTAAAGCTTATAATAGAATGGCTGCGCCAACTGAATATATTCATTTATTGAATAAGAGGTAAGCATATGAACATGAACTGACAACGCTACCACTTGTCCACGCACAAAGCGAAAGGTATCTTTCCAATTATACTGAACCGTTAATCAAATTTTATTATGGTTACGAATTATTTCACAAACGAACATATAGCTTCGTTTAAACTGCTGCAATAAACAAACATTAAATAAGGGCGCCAGATGGCAAAACAAGAATTGCGATCTAATTAATCTGATTAAAATCGATATGTTTTCAGATTCACCCCCAAAATTCGGGTTGCTCAGCGGAAGGCATTTCATTCCAGCCACCTTTTGTATGTGTGCGGTGGTGGCTTGCTTTGCCCTGGCGCAGATCGATTGAGCTAACAATAAGACGGAAGCTGTAACTCGATTACTCCATCCCCAGAAAGTACCATAAATTATGCATTTCCGTTCGATTCCCAGATAACGATAGGTCGTTAAATGAAATCAACATCCTAAGCACTGACCGGCCCGCGCTGTTTGACTCGTTGCAGCGGACTGACCGTGGATCTTCTGGTGAATATTAAACTTTCCTGTAACGCTTATTAGCATGTAAAACACAGTGTTTTCAAATCAATTTATAATCAGCAACTGGTGCGCTTTTATTTCAGTTAACTTGCGCAAAAATAAACTGGTTTCAGTATTCACATTACATCAATAATATTCATTAGTACGGATGCTGAACGAAAGCTCCAAAAATTCAAAAAATCATTTTAGATCGCACAGCATTAATCCACTTAAAAATTGCATTAAATTTTCGAAATCATTAAAATGATTTCTCGAGTTCTACAGCAATGCTGTCGAAAAAGATATCGTAAATAAATAACTATCAACCTTAAGCTGGATCTATAATCTGTCTAAATAGGGAATCAAGTAGAACATTTACCGTCCCTCCAGTTAAAGCATAATTGTCTTCCCCAACCGCCAACCGGAACTGTACAATGCCCCGCTCAGATGATAGTTAATATCCCCTTTGCGAGCGCACGCGCAAGGCCAATCGCTCTCCATAGCAGATAAAAATGGACACTAATGTCCATGGAGATGAATAACCCCTATCAAAGACTGGTGTGATGACCACTCGAAATAATCTTTTCAACATTGGATGACGACAAAATTTTCCATCTGACCTCATCCAAATCACATCTCCAATCTCATCGTTCCATTCTGACTTACGTGTTCACGCCGACCACCATCAATAGCTGATTCAAACTTTCCCCAACCCGAAACGGTATACAGTTTACAACAAGCTGCTTATCCCGGACATCATTCCGGCAAAGCTTAGTTAATACACAAAAAGTCACCTAACGACCACTACTAACTTCCACATTAGGTTAAATGAAATCATTAAAAATTTTAGCACAGAAAACAAAATAAAAATTCCTGTTCTCAATGTCACAACGGGAAAATTTATCAAAGATTTGTACGATTATTACCAGAAAATGGAAAAAGTCCCATAATAAATTTATTCTGCAGCCATGTAGTGATTTGTTTATTTTACGTGTAGACAGACAACCCACCAGGCTATTATTAATATATTATTAATAATCAGTGTTTGCGTTGTTTCAATATACCGCCACATGAACACTGACCATCGTCATGTGGACCGGAAGGACGAGATTTGCGACTGGACCCCTTGGTGGAATGCGTACTGCCATACAAATCACTGCGATCGAAAACATCCCCGTTGGTCGTCGGAACAGCAGCCGCCGTCGCATTCCCATGCGCCGTTCCATTGACATAATCAAATCGCTTGGGTGACCCATATTTCCGGTAGGGCCGTGCATACAACTGGGATTCATAGTCGGCAAGGTACTCTTCGGGATAGTCATAGTCACGACTGTTAATTCCCGACGAAAGGGTTTCATTGGGGACACGCTCATAGGTGCGGTACACCTTGGTCACCGTTGTCACCTGCCGAAAGACACACAGAACCCGACTATTAGTAACTGGATCTACGATTGTGTGCTTTACAACGCGGTCCAAATCTCATAAGATTTATCGATTTTTAACCGGCTCACTGGTCAGAAGAGCATGAAAATGCCGAGAGAGCGATTTCCCTGCCCTGATGGGATCTCGGGTAAGTAGCTCAGGCTGTACATTACATGTTACACGCGAAAAAAAGGCAACGATAAACCGCGGCAATGCGATATAAACAGAACCAGTGAGTGCATATCTAGGTCATCTCTGCACAAGATCAACAATTTCTGCACTGATTCTTGTATATTTTATTCCCTGCAAAATGAATTACATTCTAAAAAGACTAACGAAACATAAAGCGGACAAACAAATAGTGGGCTGAATCAAGGAGAACACGGCATATCAACGTAGCACTCAATTTTCAATATCAACAGGAAACTGGAGCGCATTATAATAAATAATTTCCCGAATACTATGTTAAAAACAGCGAACTGTATATTATTATTTGCAATTACCAATTTCGTGGCAGATTTTGGATGTACACTACTAATACTTATTTAGAGATGTTAATTAAAATTTGGCTGTGCAAAAAAATATTACCATTTCTGTAAGTATACTTCGAGCAAGCGTTCCATAACAACTGTTTACTTGAAGCATGAAAGCTGGGATGTATGAATTATTTATGTGCTAAAATACAACTGACCATGCGCACTGCGCAAATCCTCAGCATCTTAAGTGAGCGAATTTATATGCACGAAAGTTGAAGAAAAGATGAAGTGACGAACCTCTTGGGTGGTGGTGCTGGAAGTGTTGCGGCTAACTAGGTTAGGATCTGAGCCTAACGATCCATTATCCAGAAGATCTGGATTGGGCTGACAGTTGGTATGAGTGGTCGTGTATCGCGATTCGTGAATAGGCACCTCATCCTGCGGGTAGCACGATCCGTCAGCCCTGGAAAAACACAAGTGCAATTAGACCCTCATTACCGTGCAAAGCGTCCGTTATTGGGGGAAAATGTGAACACATATACAAATAACAAAAGCGTAACAGATATAGAGAATAGGCTGTGATAGAACGAAAACAAGCAGTTCAGTTCGATCACCCTCTATTAAGGATAGCGAAATTTGGTGTGACAGTGGACAGCATCCAGCCGACACCCTGGAATGCTGATGCGGCGATACAACATGAGGACTCTTGGGAAATGAGCCATCTGCTCACTCTTTCCATCTGTATTTTGCATTTCGCCCCAAACTTTTAAATTATTTTACACAGGCCGACACTTCCTCCTTAAAGCTATCGCTACCCATTTACTCATAAGTGCGAAGCTTTTCAATGGAAATTTCGCTCAGCCAACAAGACTTTACGCCAACTTACCCGTAGCCAGAATCACCAATCACTCGCCTGCAATTAAAACACGTATTTCAATGACTCTAGTAATTGTCAGCTAATGTAAGCCTAATGAACTATTTCAAAATAACATCGTCAGCATTTTATATAAAATACTAAAACGGTGGTATGCTGGGACTTCAAAAGACAACAACGGAGGCACATACATATAATTTAAGGGATAGAGAATCTCATTTGCCACTTTCATTAAAATACGACTGCTTTGTACAGGAGTTACCGGATAAATTCCTACTGCACAGTTCCCGGTTATGCAAATGAGTTTAGTTTTAATAAATATAAAAGAATTCCTGTGACAAAGCAGTATCATTTTACGGAAAGCATGTTAAATCAAAACCAATAAGTCAAATCAATTATGTAAACAAACGTGAAAACGAAAAACAAAACAGCCTCACTTCGAAAAAAATGCAAAAGATGTCGCAGTTTTATTTTGTTCAATTTTTTTCGAAGCATAATCGATACAACAAGAATGTGTTTGCTGGCTTGCGCCGCGGTACGTGCTAGGGTTATTTCCTGTTGCTCACTAACCTCTGTATCCGCTCCGATCGGTAAACTTTTTTATCGACTTTGGTGTCGACTTTTCGGTTGATCAATCTGAAAACGAAGCCGCAAGGCCTGATTTAAAAGCGGAACTGATGCGGAAGAATGCCAATACCAGCGAGAGCAACTGTTAGAGATTCACAATTCCACGCAATTTCTGTGCTTGTCAATGTGTAGAAACTTCTTAATACTCCAAGTTGGTAAAGATCCACACAATAGGCAACGACATATCTCAGTTTTTCTTAACAAAAATATTTTCATATCAGAAAATTTTCGGCATTAGTTAATATCGGTGTGTTTACGGATACGGAATGCCACAGCCAAACTCCAGTATAAGACTCAAATAAAAAAAAAACTAAAGTTAAAATAATTAGTTTATTTTTTCGTCAAGACACTTACACCGGATCAGTAGGATCGTTTTCGTAATCTTCCGGTATCGCTGGACCGACGTTGTTCCATCCTCGATAACCGGTATTACCGTCGTCCAAATAGCCCGAACCGGACATACCGCTGTCTCGCGATAACCGCACCTGTCAATGCAACATATACTTGACAATATGTTACACCTTAGAGAGATTTAATGAAGAGAAAAACTGCTCATAAGTCAAGCGCCATGTGTAAATTTGTATCATTAATCATATTCCACCGTCATCTATGGTTTCGCTCAGGGCATCTCTCACAAAAGGCAGATAACTGATTTAATAGCCGATAGCCCGTAGCACGGTATTTTTGACAAGATCATTCACATCGTTTTTGCGATGTCTTCAAAAGCTTTCAATAAAAGTATTGTGATTCTGCCCACTTGAATGCTGCATCTCACTCACAATCAGCATGTTCGATATACGAGTATTTCTGAGCCAAAACGGTGTTCCTGTTTTCTTTATTTAATCATTATCGTGTCAGTTAAGGTTTGGACAAAAACAATGAACAACCCTATTTCCCTTCAGTCAACAGCGGCACTTGATCGTTAACTACGCTTTAGCAGTTTACGCAATAAAAAACAAATTAATCGCGTAATCCATCAATGCCAACCAGATATTCTAAGCAGAAGAGAAAACGCAAAAAAAAAAACATTCAAACTGAATAACGTGCCGAACTGCCGATATGAGCAACCCAAACTACAGTCAGTTATGAAGATCAACATACCATAAATGCAACGTTATTTCCGGTTTTGAAATCTGTCGTAAAACGAAACAGTTAATAACTGACGGAGATCAACATCCAGTCAATCGAAGACGATAGTGCCACATTTTAAGAGAAACAGTAAACAATTCGCTTTACTGTTGACGAAATAACAAACCAAAAAAATAGCAATGGAAACGAAGAAGTCTGATTTTCCAGTCTAATCTACAGTTACACTACCAGCTACCATCAAGAAGTAAAAACGGTAATCGGAATGGAATGTGCTTGGGTTACGTGCGAACACCATTAGACTGCACACCAACTTGACCAATGAGCCAAAGATGCCATTAGTGGGACGATTTACGGTCTCGCGTATGCATTTATGCACTTGCCTTTTCGAGCTGGTTAGCGACGCTCCGTCTTTCGGCTGCTAACTGTTCAGTCAACTGAGCAAATTTTTCCTGTTCAGCCAGAACAGTCTCATAAACTGACGCCGGGTCCGCCATGGTCAAATGCAGTGGCAAGAAATATAAAGACTCCTCTGTATACAGCTTGTCCAAACAAATCGCCTCACTGGCAAATTAGGGCAAAAAAATAAACAAATCACGGCACAGGTAACAGACGTGCTATAACTTCCGCGTTGGAATATCCATTTCCCGAGAAATAAATTTAACGGATACCAATACACATTTTAATAGCCCGAGCAGCCGCATTCAAGTCCCAGCCATTTATTCGCATTCCACATCTGCCACCTTAATTGTCGGCCAAATGGGGCAATTAGCCAGTCAGAATAGTAAATCGGTAAATGCTGTGCAGCGCGGCACAGTCAAATACACACACCTCAATCAATACATTTCCGGAGCGGTCCACAACAATGTAACAAGGTTATGATATTCAGCTGCTGCTAATTACCCAGGACGGATACAAGATACTGGAAGCCGAAGCACCACACCATTCAACATCAGGACAAATTTTGTCCTTGTACAGTAAAAAATGCTGTTGTAAAAAATTCCGTTACTGGATGGCAAACCACGTAGCAGTTTAGGGAAACTGGCCGGTTGATTCTCAAGCAGGGCGTAAGCTAAAGGGAATCATTCCATAAGTGATAAGTTTCCGCATCAGATAACGTTAACGATTTAACAATAAAATAATTCCAAAGCACAAACTGAATGCACGATGAATGTGGCTCAAGGATATAAAAATTTTCCAAACAAAATGGAATTTCATAACACCACAACAAATGGTCAAATGCTGTCTAATGTTCGCACTATAGCTATTTTCACTTTCCAAAACATAATCGCAAATGAATGAGACAGAATTTTTGTTGAATTTGTTGTCAAAGCATCATGCGCTGTTAAGAAGATTGCACACGAGTGCACGAGTCGGCCATCAGCGGAACCAAAGCATTTGCGACGGCAAATATGTATGAAGCTGACAGTGCTGTGACGGCGTACTACAATAATATACGACCAAACTAGCGTAGCGCACTGGGCACTCCCCCTTGTTGCAAAAGCACTGTTTTAACCGTCTCGCGTTTCGGCTTATCAAGATCGCCAAACGCAGGATCGATTCCCGCATGCTTTCTCAAACAAGTCTACTTCTAGCGCAGTCTCTTTTAGACGTCGCCGAAGTATGTACCAGAATACGTATAATACATATATATATACAATTCTGGCATGGCCAGAATCTGCCCTTCAGGAATCGGTTGCAGTATCTGTACAGGTACTGCTGCCCTACCAGTATCGTACCAATATTTAGTTGTCAAAAACTGCCAGTCTCCTAGAAAAATGATTACCTTTCCAGCCATTTTTAGTACTGTATCCGTTTATCTATTCCGTCGGACCTTCATTAAATTCATTTCATATCGCGTGGTACTTGTACCAAGGTAAACGTATAAGAGATAAAATCCTATGTACCCTGCTTGTGCTACTGCTGAGTGCTGACCAATGTCCACGAACAAATTAATTTTATATATAGATATAAGGTATCAGCTGCTGAGCTAAATATAAACTTACATAAATGTAATAATTATGTACTTACTACCAAGTATCGATGTGTTATAACGGTTAAAAGGTACTTATTTCAGTTATTTGCAAACCGGTGAATTCGAAAGCACTAAAGCCGAGAAGCATATAACAACACCAACAGCCGGTGTCCACTGTCTAGGCTAGTAATCAAAACAAAATTAATAATAACTGCAAGCCTGATACTCTTTTATCGTTACTGGTTAACCGCAAGTGTCTTTGCAGCTTTAAACCGGATGCTCGTATTATACTTACACCCATGTACAATACAGTATCTGTACTTCAGCGGTACGAAGTACAAAATTTTTCAGAGGACGGTAGCGGCCATATTAATTTAAAAGGTGTAGTATGCATTGTTTACCAAATTACTCGTAACGATTCACCTAACCGCTATTAAAACATGCCGTGATGGATCATCGGTGTAGCTTTAGAAGGCCGTATTCAAATGGAGCTAGTGGCTTACGTTTTCTGGAACTGGTCACTGGACAGTGTGAGAAGTCTACGGTAGACGTTGAGAACATCAGAATAATAATAAGACTTATTCAAATCGGGAAAGCTCTATCGTAAATTTTACCGAAACATGGATATGTGTTGCGTACTCCGTGTATGCAGGAAGTTACATCATTATCTCCATGTAACAAATTACTACCAAGCAAAAACATAAGATAACATTTTGCAGTTTACTTACTTCCAGCAGAAACTTGTCTGGAATGGAACAGGATGCCATTTAGTATCCATACCGTAGTGTGAAGATAATAGCAGCCGCTCAAGGTTTTGACTTTAAAGTTCATTTATTAGTGGTTAACTGCTAAGATAACCAGCAGTAATGGCAACAATATTCGATTCCACAACTTCAGTCTTAAGAGATTAAGGCACACCGAAACGGACAAAACAATAATGACAGTAAGTACTCAACTGAACTGAACTTACACATGTCTGAAAACAGTTTCTGGACTCTGGCATTGTCAGATTCACTCATATCTCCACAACCTCGTTAAAACAGCAGAGGCTCTGAAACCCACATACACCTACATTTCCGAATAAAAAAGTTTTAAAAAACTGGAGCAGATCCATATAAATAAACGGCGTTCCTTTTTAACGACGGAGGAATTACATCAGTCTGAAGCAACAAAGCAGAGCAGAAGCTTGGTCAGAATAGATTGCGAATTTGCGAGTTGCTGTGTACTTATCCTGTAGTTAGATATACCTTCAATTCCATTAGGCCGCTTTCCCTTTGCCATCGGGGAACGAACCATTAGTCCGCCACCTCCCGCATGAGCAGCAGATCCTGCGCTCCCTTTCACCAACTAAATGAAAGGCACAAGGTCAGTATCGTATACTCAAAATGTCTCCCTACGGTTTGCGCGACCTATATACAGTGTACAATAAAACACGTAACAATAAATCGCCGTAGACAAGGGTCGACCACATGCACTACGGTAATGTTTTCATGTGTTCGCTCGATAAAAAAAATTTATTTGATACTTACTAAACACATCCTTAGTGACAGACGGCACATTATTACTATCACTGTGTGTACTGTATCGCACAATCGATGAAATGGCCATACCTTTGATACTTCGAGCTTCCCGGTATTGAACTCGTTCTTTCTTTTACCCAACTGTGCTCCACCTTGTTGCTCTTTCTCTTTTGCACGACGACGTTCTTCTTTTTTATTTTCCTGCTGGGCCTGATAAGCAGAACGTTGCTCATCGACGAACTCTTCGTATATCCTCCCGTAAACCGTGAATGGACGCTTGTGCTCCCCTTCCCACTCGTGGGTTTTCTGAACCAATTCGGCATCCAACTGTCGCCAGAAAAATTCAACATATATAAATCACATAATATAAAAGCAACTTTCGAGTTTTCAAACTGATTATGGTACATTACTCACAATTCCCAACAAATCAACTTTCGCTGTGCAAACATTTTACAAATATGTTAAGATAGTACTTCGGGCCTCTTAGGCTGAGGCTGACCTTTTTAAGTTCATGTTCCACTCTAGCCTTCTCCTGCTGGTCACGCAACAGTTGACCTCCTCGGTTCAGAAGACGTGCGGGGTCGCTTTCCTTCTCCTAAAATCGTCTCTCGCATCAAATAGTGCACCAGTGCGCTGACAAATTAACGAAAACTCGAGCTCACATCCAATTCCATTTTCTTCTTCCAGACCTCTTCCCTTCGAACAATTTTGGAGAAGAACTCGATGTTTTGCTTGTAAAGATCTCGCAAACGATTGCATTCTTTTTCATGTTCTTCCAGCGAAGCTTCATCATAAGTCCCTGAAAAACAGAAATACAAATTTGCCGATATGCCACATTTACTGCCAAATAACAGCAGGCATTTTTACTGCGATTCCTTAATCTAGTCAGCGCAATACCTGTATCGGATTTTAAATCGATCAGCTTTTGCTGCTCTTCCGGGCCGGTAAAGCATTTGTTGTACAGGTCCTTGATTTCCGCCCGTAATTGCTCAACAAAGTTATTCAGGTTTTCCTTTTTCATGATCTCTAAGTGGGCAAGCTCCCCTTGAAGCTAAAAAGAATTCACATCAGGAGCAAGTTGAGCAACCTGATACAAGGATAAAGTTAACAAATTATTTCAAAATACGTAAATGCACAACATTCTTCCACGAAAAACCGAAAACACAACTACTGTCCTTTCCTGCTTATTTAAACAAGATGCTATAAACTCAAAAGTGCAAATGTTTTCATCGAAACTGAATCTTTTAAACCAGGTGTTACAAAGTTTAAAATTTTCGAATTAAAAACCAGAAAATTTCAGAAAACACAACTGTGCACAACCGAGCACCGGGTGCTTTATAGTAAATTTAAAGGATAAAGTCAACCACAATACATACCAAATACGTACCTTTGCTATAACATCAGGATCGCACAAGTGGTCGACAACATCGGAACTTTCAATGGAAATCCTTGTCGGAAGGTCCATACGCTTTGATAAATATTGTATGCGGTCCAGTAGCGACTGACCCTGCTCTTCGGCGGCTCGCTTCTTTTCAACCATCTTCGAGAAGATTGAATTAAATAAACAACCAGTGCGTAGATGACTATTCGTTGACTGGAAGCAAACACGTAGACCAACCTGTTTTTCGAAAGCTTCCGTGTGTGTCATATTGTGATCAGAAAAATCCTCCAGATTTACATGAGATATGTCCACCTTCAAATCTTTTGCGATTGTTCTGATATGATCTCGTCGGGCAGCCATGATATTTCTTCGTCTATTCTGCAAAAATCACGGAAACACACAAAATAACCATCGCTTCTTGTAAATTAAAAACACTGCAACTACCAGAATGATCAAGTGGGCATCGTTAACTTTCGCCAGTCGATCAAGAACATCTGTACGATAAAGCAAACCAGGATCCGATACGTGAAAACGTTCAACCCCGAGCAAGCCCGCATAATTATCGTTCTCGGCCTGAAAGAACAACCATTAATTTAAACAGTGTTTACACGCTTTGGTGTTTGGTCAACGGCATACGGTTTCCATGAATTTAAGGCAAATGAAAATTCCCGAAAACAACCATGTTCATCGAGGAAAGCGAATGGATTCCAATAACGCACCTGCAGTCTGTCCACCATTTTTTTGCGATCTTCTTTTATGATTAACAGTGGTTGAAGAAGCTCTTCGCGATAGTACTTCTCCAAATCCACCATTTTCATGTGGGATGCTTTCTAAAACATAGCAGTTTACTTGTACTAAAGCTTATGATGATGCTAATTCTTTACAAATACAGTATCGACATTCTTGAAAAATTCCTGTGAAATCCCGATTTCAACCAGAAAAGGTAAGTCAAACTGCCAAAACATAAAACGCCTGACGCGTTATACGGTTTTCTCAATTACCTGATCGTCGGGTTTACAGGTGACTCCCAAATAATGCTCCAGATTCACCAGTTCAGCTTTGCAGTCGTCGATGGATTTAAGCAAATCCCTTTGATAGTCCTGCTGAGTCTTGAGCCCTTTATTCAACACCCATGAAGTGGAAGAATAGTACGCTTCTTGGAGGACGTCAACGCGAATGCGGATGTCATCATCCGATAATCCAATACTATCCCAACATTGCTCGATTTGTTTAGTGATGTCCTTTTGCTCGTCGTTCAAGCGAAACAGATCACTGCAAAATAGCTAAAAGCTAAAGAAAATATTGAACAAACTATTGACCATCATAATAATGATCTTGTGATAAGTGATAACTCAACTTATGAGCCTACAGTAGTTCTACACTCCACAGTTCGCTGTTTGGAGTACATTGTGAAGTTTTTTTAATCATATCGGTGGATGATTGCAGTCATTTAACCCAATCCACGATAAACTTTCAGCAATCGATGTTACCACCATCCACTGCGTTGGGGTAATGTGCCTTAAGGAATGCTCATAAAGCGTCGTAGGAAATGTTATTTCGAAACTTTCAGCTTTTATAAGTTTTATTGCTACTTATTACTTAAGCATCAACCATTTTGTCACAAGTCAATCCATGCAAAATTGCAAATCGATTCAATCACTAACCTGAGATTTCCCGTTTTCCTGTTCCAGTCGTCAGGCGACTGAAAAGTCATTTGACTCATCTTGATGGCTCAAGAAAAGGAGACAAACAGGTAAAAGTTCCACACCAGAGTTCCTCTAACGTGTACACGGTTTCATCACAAAACGAACAGTTGCACAAATGTATCAAGATGAGTTAACTTTTGAAGTAGTCCTAAACTTTACTTTTACAGATTAACACTTACACGGACAACCAGAGATATTCAAAAAAAGTAATTACTGTACAGTGTACTATAAATCGCAATAAGGTACTATTACTGCTATTATTACTAATAATAATAAATAACCAGAAAACTCCAGACTGGCGTTGGAAATAAGAACGAAAAATCGTAGCAAGCGATCCACATAACAGTTAGCGCGGGTTACTGGCAAAGTAATCAGCTGCGCCAAATATTGGTGCGCATTACCCATACTGTGGTTTACAGTATAGTGTTTAAACGAGAACGAGGAAGTTTTGGCTGAAGCCGCTATTCCCAAACGCCACCCCAGGCCGGCCAGGCGGACACGCGTCATGCACCAAACGGGATGCCGTATTTCATAATTTTATTTATTTTCAGTATTTTCATCCTGATTCCTGATTAGCCTGATTCTGTTTTACAGTGCGCACTTGCGACACATTTTGACGTAGTCTATTGGGTAAAGCTCTTGTTATTTCGCTTAAAAATATACTTATTCTTTCAACTGGCAAATTCAAACTGCAAAACGAAAATATATAATACGAGGCCCGCATAACAAATTAGTGCGGGCACGGCAGCACATAATATTTGTATTATACGAGACTACGGCAAAGTTAAAAAATCAGTCTTGAACGGAAAAGAAATCAAACATGCTTCGCAAAATCTGGAGCATCTGGAGTCCAGCTTTCCGACTTCCCTTCGTTTACCGTGATCGAGACCGCGATAATCATGAATCATGTGCATATAGATGTTATTTCTTTTATTACGTATTGAAGGTCGTTGCTAACTATCGTATGGATTAGTTAGCTACGACCCGATGTAACATGAGGCCTATATAATGTGCAGCAATAGAAAATGAATTCAATTGCAATTATAGAAGTTCATGATTTGCGTCCCTTGCGCCAACACAGTTTGATTTTCTAGATCGAATTCCGTTCCAGCAAAACTGAAAATTAATTACAAGTTGGATCAAACTTTTCTTGATGAAAACACACCGAACACTGCTAGGAGTATTAACAATGATAATTAATTAGCTAGTAGTATCCACATTTCTGATTGAGCAACCCAATTCAATCTAACAGAATTAAATTTTACATAAATGCCAGAATACATTCTTTCCAGCTGTTATCTAATAAAGCGATTTGGTAAATGTGATACACTTTATGTGCCGACTGCTACGCGGTCACCCGTTTGTATTCGCCTACAAGAAGGCAAGACAGCATACTTTTCGACAGGTCCGTGGCTCACTGGCTATCAACCGGGGACGGAAGGCATTCAAGTGAAGCGAATCGGCGCTGTTGGCCGAATTTTTTGCTGTTGTGTTACTTGCATAAATTGCGGACCTTGCATAGCCAGCGGCCAGAATCAAAGAATGGTGCACAATTTGGACACCTTATTGCCTTGACCAGCGCCGGGGAACCCTCGATTCCCTGTTGATAAAGGATTTATTTTTAATCCTCTTCCCCCGCGGTTTCCTTTGCCAGACGAGGGTGCACTGCCCGCCGTGTTTAGCGCTGATGGCGCAGATTCGGTCATGTCGTTTCCATTGGTTGCATATTCTTCATACTGGATCCCTAAGGCTTGTTTCTGAATGCGATGCAGTACAATCCGGTAAGTCCCGGTAATGCTGGACCGCGATTGTTTACCCATGGATTTTTGTATGACGTCGCGTGTTATTCCCAGTTCTTTTAGGACCTTTCTTGCTTGCCGTTCTTCGCCCGTTAGATTATCTGCAATTATTGTTGTTAATGTGCTGCAACATGTGATCCAGAAGGGTGATGAAATACTTAGCGTAGGTACGTCAGTATACTACTTAAACTTCACAGAAAATACCCGATGTGTCTTGTAATTGGTGGGAACCACTACATGCCAGCAATTGTCATTCAGAGCAAACTTACAGTTTGAACACTTTCTAAATAATATACCGATACGAAATGGGACTCTGTGGTTTTTTCGTATTTTTTATCGACAGCTACGGGTAGCATGCAAACGGTGACTTGTACTCATAGCTAGATTCGTTTACTTAACCTCGCATTGCCTGTAAAGCAGCTATACTTACACAATGCAGTGCAGCTATGTAAGGTATCTATTAAAGGTTAATTTTCCATCGTTACGAAAATGAATGCCTGAATACCAGTAAAAGTACCTATTAGTATATCGGGACACATTCGCTGTCACATAATAACCGGCGCACGCATGACCTTTCGACCATAGAATAAAATTTTTCACTGTATGGTATTTACCTATGTCGTATGTGTTTAGTCTACAATTTTCGTTTGATTATGCGCACGCTCTGGAACATTCGCTCACGGGGTCCGATCAAACGATTAGAAAGGTATCGATCGATATATGAAATAAATGGATAGCGAACAGTAAGCATCACATTTAATAGGCGACCTATTGTGTCTAGCTCCCATGGGGAAGAAATATCTGCATACCGTGCATTATGTCATCAGGATTGAGAGTGAATGGTTTTAACGGATCCGGGTACGTCGCACCATGCATCCACTGGAATCTGCGTGTACCGTGAACGGATGGCCGATCGGCTGCGACGGGTCGTAGTAGTGCCGAAATTAACTGAAATTACAAAAAGTATTACTACATGCGGTTGAGGAAAATGTGTGCGGACATCAGCAGGAGCAAAAAATCCAATAGAATACACTACGCCATGACGTTATATAATCCCCACCTCAATGCACTGGACACTTAAGTACGTCGGGACGGAATATACACCTGCAACGATGAGTAAAGAAAATCAATAAATATCTTTTCCGGAAAACATGAACAGCGGCTTTTGTGATTTAGCTAGCTACGACGCTGGTCGTGGCTGCCTAGTTAATTGACAGCAGATCATCACGTGCATCCGGGACTTTTAGACCATTTTTCCTGCGGACGTTCAGTCAACAATCATAGCGCAAGTTACCTGGTTCGCGTATATGACTTCAAATTTTTTCAACGCTACCGAGAAGGGATAATCAGTTATCGTGCGGTGCAACGAAAGCATAGTAAAGGTTGCGGTGTTCGTGCAAAGCGATTATGTGAGCACGGTGAGATGTACGAGTAGATACCGACATACTTCTACAACAAGTAAGAGAAATACGAAAAGCGGCGACATCAGGCGTAGGACTAATTGTATTGTATCAATTAATTAAGTACTGCACTAATTGTAAACGAAATCATAATTCATTGATTCATAACCTAACAATTAATGGGGATCGCGAAATTGAAACACTTTTTCGTCAAATAGGATTATGGGACTATAATTAATATCAAGTATACCATAGCATGCATACAAGCATGAACTTTTACCTTCAAGTATAGCTTTCTTTAGTTTGCCGACGGTTTCTCCTCGGAACGGAAGCATGCCGGTGACCATAAAGTATAACATAATTCCCATGGCCCAAACATCAACAGGACGCCCTTCATAACTTTCATCCCGAAAGAGTTCCGGTGCGGCATACGGAGGTGAGCCACAGAAGGTAGTCAAGGCCTGGCCCTGAAGGCTAATTGTGCTGAATCCAAAGTCACCGACTTTGATTGTATTTGGTCCAGAAAAGAAGACATTCTCGGCTTTCAGATCCCGATGAATAATATTTAATGAATGCTGGAAAAACATTATAGAATGAAGTGAATTATTCAAGTAACGCCGTATAGGAAGAGTAGTGAATATACCAGATGATCCATTGCGGAGATAACTTGAGCATATAAAGGCACAGCGTCGGGCTCTTTAAGGCGACCTTCGTTGGTAATCTTGGCAAATAACTCCCCTCCACCGGCGTATTCCATTACCAAGTAAAGTTTCGCCAGAGTTTCGACCACTTCGTACAAGCGAACAATGTTGGGATGATGAACACGCTCCATGTTGGCGATCTCTCTGAAACGTAGCAATATATGCAGATGATGTGCGCATGCTTATTTCTTCAACAAATTACGGATATTTTCACGGCTATATGGTATGTTCTGTTAGTGGTTTAGCCTTAGCGAGAGTACCTGGCCACAAGTCGTTGAGTTTTTTGGTCCAAACGCGCTTTATCCAGAATCTTGATGGCCACTTTTTCTGTCAATCGAAATACATTATTATGTATTATTTACTGCATTTCATGGGTGCCATTTGTTAACCCTAAGTAGGCACACCGTTGATTGCATAATCAATAGGAATAAAGAGCAGAAGTAATTTGAGTGCTTGTGTCTACCTCTCGTGAGTGCGTGTACAGCCATCTTCACTTGGGAGAAATTTCCGGAGCCAAGCTCGGTCCGTATCCGATAGAACCCCACTCGCCGACCCAGTGTAATTTCCTTCAATGTGCGTTTATCATTGGCCAGCTCTTGAGACACTTGCTCATAAGCGGTTAACTTCCGTGCCCTGGCTTTGGCCGCTGCACCAGCCGCGGCAGGCACCTCCCCCAGCGATTTGGATTTGCTGGACACACTGTTGCGACGTTTGTCACCCGCTGCGTGAGAATCCACCGGTACGCCGTCAACGGTCTTGACCACACCGTCGTCATCATCATCATCGTCATTGTACTCTTCCTCAATATCACTTTCCAATACTGTTAAAGGCTGTGCTGGCGCTTTAGGATCAATTACCACGACGGAAGGCACCAGTGAATCATGACCGGCAACAGAGGATTTGGCTTTCGATGCTGGCACCGTGCTGGCAGTTGATGAAGGTGCGGAGGAATTATGACGAGATTTCAAAGCTTCGCTAATTGGCTCGGTTGCGTTAGTTTCAGTGGAGATAATTTCCGGTTCCACAGAGGGCATCTCCCCTCTACCCACTTGCAGATTATTTGGCATCTGCTTGGCTAAAAGCACCTTAATATCGCGGCCCAGCTTCGGACCATCTGTGGCGTCAGGTCGCATTATGATCCTTCATCTGTTCAACAATTGACATAATAAGAGTTTTAATAATTCGGAAACTCAGGAGTCAGCACGGGCAAATTATACAGTTTCTAGCAACACGATTCCGATTTCATGAAACGTTTTCCTCAGCGTGACCAATGACGATTTCGTACTTTCGTTTGAAAAGCTTCTGTGCACTAATAACTGTAGCATTTAAATCTCAATAATTACAAAATCTAGGGTGCCGATGCTGTCTCCTGCATCTTTCACATAAAACGAGTACTTTGCATAGGCGACACTGATTAATTACGCAATATTATAGCCTAATTATCAAAACAGTTAAATAAAATTTGGGCACACATAGTCGGAGTTTACCGAAAGTGTATCAGACATTATGGTATAGCTTAGAAGTTTGACGCTCCAAATGTATGGGTTCACCTTTTCGCTGCATGTGTGCGTTTAGAGGTACAAAGTATAGTTGTTATAGACTTTTTTTACAGCCTTTCAGACAGCAGGGATTTTCTTAGTTAGTACGATATGGACAATACAGTTTTTCGATGATTTGCAGCATGAGAATGTTCCAGACGACGGCATTTAGACAACCACACTGCTGTACCAACTGCTATTGTACGTATTATAGTGCTTCCACTTATGCGGTATATGATTCTGCCGATTTATCTTGTACCGAATACGCTTCACTAAAAACAATTCGGCGTAATAATTTGGTCGTAATGAACGAAAAATACATTCACGCACGTTCGGAAAAGAGATATGTACGTAGATCATGCCTGTTGTTACAATTAAACAAAGATTCCTACCGTTTACCATGTGAAATCAAAACGTACAAAGTTATCAGTACACGTTATTTTGCGTAAACTGTAAACTCCCGAGAGCATATATTAGTATCATACTATGCACTACGAGGTCGATCGTTTTTATTCCGAAAGCATGGGCTTGAAAATGTAAGACTGTTAGCAGCTACAGCTAGACAGCACTTACCGTTTGCCGCAAAATTTCTCAAGAAACCGTTGTAAGGCGTGTGAAAATATAACGGAAAGGTCCAACAAGTTTACGGATTTATTATAAGCTGCAGTTAAATGGGTATCGCAAGAGCACCATCCAGTACACGTTCATAGTGAGTTATTCCGCAACAAAACAATAAAGGTAATTGTGAAACTTAGCCATGTTCCCCGGTAAGAGAGGTTACGGCCAGCAGTGTGCAGCTTATCAGGTGCAGCAAGCAACCTCGGGATCGGGTCGATGCGCATGAGAGAGTCTGCTCCTGTTTGGATTCCACTCCGCGAGAGCATGGTGATCCTCAAATTGTCCCCGCGTGTACCGGCAGCAGCCGCAGCCTAAGCTCACCTGCGCCAGGTACATACGCCGTCGGTATGTACGCAGCCGGGACTAGGGAGCCGGTTGTTGTTAGTTGGGGACTCATTATCGATATTTTGTGTTTGATTATTAGTGCATTATATTCAGTCTATGAACAGCCAAGGCTGGTATTCAACTCTCTACACTGGATTGAATTTCAGGGCCGGTTTGCGTATGGATGTCGTCGGGAATCGGGATCGATAGACGTTTTCTGCCAATATTGCGGCATATGTATTAAATAATAGACGGTGGCATGAAAAATGCTGGATGTTGGGATACTGCAAATTTCATAAACGTTTTTACCATTAGATACCTTCACTAGAACGCGCTGTAAGTGTATATCCTCCATGGATTTGTTTATCGGAATTCTGTTCAATATTACGATTTCCGGGCGGTCAAGAGAATTACGCACTGCAACAATTTTGCGAAGTTCTGTAAAGTGCAAGATCGGTATAGACTCTATGCGTACTTGTTGGATATGACGCAAGTTGACAGTACAGCGCATGCAAGTGTATAGATCAACACAAAATTTTGCGTTTCCTACCGCACAAAAGTGGAGCATTTCATGGTCATTCGCGTCCCTTGCGGTAAACATTCAGAAATGTTTACCTAAACTGCCTCAATATTATTGTTGGTTTTTTATTTTTAAATCCATCTTGTTCTATGAAATCAACTATTAGTTGCATAAAGGCATTTTAATATCGATGAATGTTTGGTATCGTACAAATTTTGCGAAATAAAGTTGATCCACATAAAAAAAACATTATGGAGTACAGAATTATGCATTTCAGTTTACCTAAAGATTTTTCTAGAATTCATTGCATTTCATATGAGCGCTTGCCCTAGATATTAATACGTAAAGAATCGGGTCAATTCCCAAATTTTTATAGGCTTTTTTGTATTATTTTTTATTAATTTTTTTAAGAATTCGAAGCTGTGCATTCTAAGTTTTCATTAAAACAGCTTCTAGATAATAATATCTAACGGAAGCACTTTGGATGCGTCTCCAGCACTTTAATTTATCGCATCTGTATGACCTAAGAATTACTTCGCGCAAATACCTCAAAGGTCGCAGAATAATACTTAAGTATGGAAGCGGCACATACGCTTCAGGTTTGTACAGTCCGTACATTCTACTTTTACGTACATATCTGTAGCTACCTTGCTTTCCGTCTCTCCTTTGCTCTTTGCCGTTTGTTGTTGTTGTTTTGTCAACTTTTTAACATACCATAATTATGCATAATTATACAAGGACATGCACACAATTGTTATACCTAATTACGCATGACATCTAATATCTACATAAACATATGCACATGAAATACATTAATTAAACGTATTTCTCCCACATTAAAGATTACAAGCACTACTCCCAGTTTCGTGGGCGAATTCAAGCTTGAAATCGCCGAAAGATTCTTGCAACTATCCTTCGATTTCCATAGCGTACCAACAATTAAATGATCGAGGAAGAAATCAGAATCCGTGTGATGTTCGGTAGCAATTATCTCATCAAAATTTCAAATTAGTCATTATAAAGCTCAGTTTCCATCTCTTTTCTAATTGCAGTTCTAATTAGAGTGTTCTTGTTTCCGAGTACGTTTGATCAGAATAGGCTTCTGCACTGCACTTATGGTTAGAACAATTGTCTCAATTTGTCTGTATAACACCATTAACCCATACAGTACCGAAGTATTTATTGTACGAAAATCTCTGGGCATTTAACATATCACTATGGCACTCGTACTTGTTTCATGTATCTTCGCACCTCAACGTCAGATGTCATCATGTCCTAATATTTTATAAAAGTTGTGCTGGGCGGATACCCTTTCAGAAGTCCATATAATTATAATACCGACCGCCGCGTATATCGCTTTATGAAGCAACAGCCAAAACCAACGAACGAACCAACAGCCATTTTACTGTAGACCCGTGTCCAAATTTCCGTCGGACTGTGTTTTTATTTGGTAAAGGGTACACACATACTTACTGTACGTTGGGCCGGACGGGAATGCTCTGACAGGAATGTCGTATCCTAATGCGGCTGTTGGTCGCAGCGTTGTTGGTCGCACCGTTGGTGTGCGACCTGTTGCACCGGAAAAACCATATTTGTTGAAGGACGTATGCCATAAGGACCCTTCAAAAAAGTAGAGGGTAGGTAAGGGACAAGGGTAGGTCGCTACCAAGGTCAGGGGCTTCGAAAAAGTGCGTATGGAATTAGGAAGCCAAGACCTTGGTCTTGGCTTCCTTATCCACCATTTTAGCCACATGTATCACCGGATTTTAGCATTGTATCTTGTAATTGTAAGAGGGTAGGTACAAAGTGGTCCAAATCGAATTTTAAAGCTAGTAAAGCCAAACGTATAATTTTTAATTACCAAATATACAGTTTTGACAGTGATTTTTCAGAAAGCGGTTTTAAGGTTTTAGCGGTTTTATTAATAATATACTGTAGCGATGGTATTGGTACGAACGATAAGACCACCCAGTTATGATTCGTCATTCCATCGCGTTATGAAATTTGTCCACTTTACCGGCTAGTTCCCTTTCTCATGAATTTCTAGAATTCAGTCTAGTTTTGTACTCAACTTGCTACAGCTTGCATCTACTTGATCAACTTTGTCCTATAATCTCTTGCACCAAACAGCTTGCTCCGTTTCTTGAACGCCGTTGTCATTAAAGAAATCTCTTTTCCGAACTCATACTGAATGTATGATTTAGCTTGGTACTTCCCTCGTTTGTTGCCAGCAGAGATGTTATAAAAAATACGGTGTAAAATATTCTTATCGACCAACAAGGTTACCGATTTGACAGAAGAATGCAGGTGCCACGGCCGAATTTTGCCATGCCATAAGAATGCTTTTCTGGCGTTTGCTTTACAACGGTGAAATATCAAGCCGCAACGGTGAAATATCAAGCTGCACGACCTTAACAGTTCATCCTTGCGTACAAGTGCGCACAGATACATAATGCACGCTTGACAACAACTGCAATTCAGGCGCTGACCAATGGCCATAATTGTATCGTCTTCCATAGTCGAGCGTTAGAGTTCACTCGCGGGAATTAAAGACAGCCAGCTTCCCGGCCAAAATGGAACGAAAAGGCCTGTCCGTTAAAGTTCTCAAAAGGCCGGATGTCATCTCTCTAGTACAATGGGCACGAGGTAAACCTTTGGCCGTGGATGTTACTTGCGTTGACACACTCGCGGCCTCCTATATTAATCGCACTTCCCTGAACGCCGGAGCCGCCGCGGAGCAAGTTGAAAGGGGAAAGCTAACGAAGCACAGTTGGTTGCTACCAAGATACGATTTCGTCCCGGCAGCGTTCCAAATCTACGGACCGTGGGTAGACGGCACCATGAAACTCGTGGACAAGATTGGAAGCTTCCTAGTTCCTGCTACCGGCTAGAAACGCGCCAAAGAGTTTTTTCGGCAGCGCTTGTATATACAGACAGATACAGCGCGGGAATGCGATAGGTGTAATGGGCACGATTTCCGAGCAAGATGATAGAAGTGTTCTTGTTGTGATTCGGGCGTATTTGTTGCGGACTGGTTACAGTACATGTATAATTAAATTTCATCTGCAGTGTTAAGTAAATGGCATTAGAAATGGAAATACATTGAAACTTGAAAGCGTTTTAGAACAGATGATGAGAATATATAGCGCGGAGCACTGTAGAACTGGATGCGATCTGGTAGACCACCCCAAAAGTACGCTTTAATTCTGGACCTAACTACTAACCACGAATAAAATCGCTTCCCCTATATATAATTAAATTAGGTATGCCAAAAAAAGCTTGATGGTTACACAGTTGATATTATTATAAGGTTTAGGTTTAATGGTTTAATAACGTCCGCACACATTCAGGGCAAGAGCCCAGTTCGAGGCAGCAGACACTAACAACAACAACAATTCTCCAGTTACAGATTCACAGCATTTCAGATCAAGCTTTAAACATATTATGTTATTATAATTTATTTTAACTCGGTCTGTCGTTACCCTGTAATCTTACGCAGCCGGACAAGTAATATTAATTAAGACTAAAAGCAGCAGACGCCGTAAAATAAAAAACTAATAGAATAAAAAACTTTTGATAAGATATTACTTAAAAGTTCTAAGAAACAGCATTAAAAATAATAAAGGCTGACCCTGACATGTTGATTAGTGAAGTAGCCTTAGTCAAATGAAGCATGCATTAATTCCTAAAGAACGTACGATATACGCAGAAAAAGGTCACATAAAAAGGAGCAGATGCAATACCAGATTATGAATAGCATCCGAGAAACAAATGCAAAAATTCTAAAACAGGCATATTCTGTAACTTTAATTTTAATTTATAAAATCCGGGAAGAGATACTAGCCGAAAGGTCGCGCGAAATTCAAATCCGAATGAAATCTTTAAAATTTTCGTAATGGGTATGAAATATAAAATATTACGCATTTTACTTGTAATTATATGCGATAATACGTATTGAAAAATTCCATAAAGCTGGACGATAACTTTAACAACCGACTGCAAGCTTTTTTATATAAGCATAAAGCTTTTTTATATAAGCATTTAATATATCAATTAATTATCTATGCTCTACGCATTATGCAGGTACTCGATCTACACAGAGAATTTTGATAGACAAACATGAACGACTAACAGTTCTTCTTGTCTTGTAAGGCATTTTAGTGTGAATCTACAAAAGGTGGAACCCCCACTGAGAGGACGTTTGTAAAAACGCCATTTAATTTATATTATTTAACTAATTAGTCTATAAGGAACTGATTTCCGATTCAAATCACGAAGCTATCAAGTGGTAGTAGCAATTGCCATTATCCGTCTGACCACGATGCAAGCGAGGTAGCAGTGCACTATTCCGCCTACAATGGTAGCATTACGTCTCTCACAGGATTGATCAAGAAATGGCCTAAGCGTATTGGGCTAACAATCACTTGGACTCCCTGGTCTGGTTCATTGAGTTCGTTATTCTAATCTCCTCTCACTTCCGGTTGCAACAGCGGATGTGTCAGTTTGGGGGTAAGATTAGTATACAGATATATGGTACAGCCGGCTGCATAGCAGCAGCTTCACGCCATGCGTTGTGGTTATCCCGTTATCCCATATCCAGTTGGACGTGTCTTATACGTGCACACCCGGCGCAACGACGAGTAAATTCCCAACACTTGTCACTTGACTGACAGAACCAGGCAAATGGATTAGGTATGATAATTCTCCCTTTTTCAACGGGTACACGCTGTTTGCATGATGAACACCTTAACCGGTGTTTAAGGAGTGACACTAATGTTTGGCCAACCTGGAAAGGGTCCTGTTCGTCTTAGGTATGTGGCCTACCAAAGCAAATAAGCGGTGATAATCATTTAAGTCGATTTCGGAGTGTGCTCTTTTTGGGCGATTGCACTGAACTCCCGGAAGTGCAGCACCGAACAAGTGGACAATACTTTGCCGCAGATTGTGCCTCTCTGCTTGATTTTATGTAATCGAGACGCTGCACAGTGCACATCTTTCGGATAAAGGTTTGTTTGAAAGACATTGCGGCCTGATGTACGTAATTGATAAACAAAGTTCGCTCAACGTTTTTCAGATATTGACTCCACACGAAATCTAACCGCATATATAAAAAGGTATGCCGTATGTATGTTTAAAGTAATGGATTTGTGCTGTTGGAGTAAAGGAGACTGATTCATCGCAATACCTCTGCTGCATAATTTTTCTGCTGAGGCAATAATTTTCGGTCTGTTACCAAATCTGCGAAATGTGGTAAGCGGAAGCATTGTTTCATCTTTATAATTGATTCATAATTAGTAGGACGTTCACGGACGATTAAAATTTTCCAGTGCATGTTATTTCGAATTTAGATTGGTAGAGCCCATTTAAATACTGAAATGCATTCAGGCAGGTACCAATATCATACGAATGATACGATCGACCAACGGTATCACTGCATATTACGATAATTACAATTGCATTATCGTCAGTCTTTATAAATTAAACAGACTCTTTCCTACTGCAAATTTATTAATATTGTATTACTTTGTATATCACCCATGTCGGTGTCAATGAGCACAACCTGGTTTTAATATGCACGCGTATGGTGTACGCCTCCGTACATAACGGAATGCAAAAGAGCTTTTACGAGCGTAAAGGATGTGGTGTTTTTCCTAATGCAATTTGACGCAAAAGAAGGATTCTGTTGTTCCGTGAAAATATTTATACTTCAAATGTCTGGTTTAAATTCCCTTGTCATTTGCGAACCCAATCCGCCACGCGTAATTGACAGGTAATCGGATTCAACGGCGGTAGATAATGGGATTTATACGTTCCCGATTAGTCGGTGTTCAGGTTATGATTACATCTGACAGTCCGATGCAGAGCAACGCAGCGTAGTCTGGACTCCAAACCGTACTGTCGATACGAAAAAACCACAAAAATGCCATCCAGGATAATGGACGACGTAGAATCGGATGAAGAACGACTCGCCATAGATCGAGTGCGGCGTTATCCGACCAAATTTGCCTATCTGTCACGTCTGCTAACGGGAGTGGGAGGATTTTTAATTGGTTATGATGCCGGCGTTATATCGGGTGCGATGTTGATTATCAAAGAGGAGTTCACGCTAACATATGTATGGCAAACAATGCTAATCAGCTGCACTGTCCTGCTGGCGGCATGTTCCGCGTTGATGGCCAGTTTTCTCAGCGATCGTTTTGGGCGGAGACCTGTCATCCTGTGCGCCAGTTTCCTTTTCTGTCTGGCATCACTACTGGAGAGCTGGGCCACAAGCATTAGTGTCCTGCTGTCCGGGCGGATATTGATAGGCGTATCATTTGGTGAGTGACGGGCGTCTATCGTTTGTTTGTTTTTATCCGCTGATGGCAATGTGAGATGAGTCTGATTAAAAATTGGCAGCTTCACCAGGCAAAATATAATTTGATCGGGTAAGTTCAATACAGGCGATATGGGCACTGTCAGACAAGTTGCAAAAATTAGTGAGAGCTGGATGTACAGTGCAAGCGGACTCACATGTACATGAACGTTATCCACAGTACCGCCATCCGAAAACGCCGGTCACCCCTTTAACTTACAACGCAACTTTAAAGGTTGATAAAATTATATTAGAATGTAAATATGTAGTGATATTGAAGCCGCTTATAATTACGCATTGAGTTATTTCATCAAAAACTTCCTTACAATTAGGTTCGCACTACGCCGAATATGCGTATGCATAGCATCTACAACTACAGACTAGATCTATTGCTCGGTAAATTTTAGAATTATAGGTGTCTTATATTGAGATGCATTATACAGATATTTATTTTGGATTATATTTGTGTGCTCGTGCCGATAAATCACTGTTTATCCATGACGACGTTACAGCGGTCAAACTGTATTCTTCAGCTATTGGATTGAGTAGTTCAATAGTAGAAAAACTCTTTCCATGAAAGTGCAAATTTAAACTTTAGAACGTCACAATAACTTGATATTACTATCTGTACTAGTATATGGCTGCATCGCGTTGTCATCTTTATTATTTGAGAAACTGTTTATATTATGCAATCGACATAAGTACGCAATAATAAAATCAATAACGGTGGCTAAAATCATCGCAACGTCCACTGATATGGTTGCTTCGCTTTCTCGATATGTAAACTTTAATTGTGTAAAAAATAATTCACAACAGCCACCTTGTATATTTTGACCAATTAAAAGCGATGAAATAAGCTCACATCGTTAGGTTTAACATCTGCAACATCACTAATATACTTTTCGGAGCTGTCACCGGAAATCCCCCGCAAAAATCTGTTGCCGATTAGCCTCGTAATTGTATCGGGAGGCCAGTTGACCGGAAGCGTCATTGATGGGATCTGCGGGCTTTTCGATAGCTACACGTGGAGGTATACTGCAATTTGGCTTCGAATTGGATACAATCACTGTTGCCGATAAAAACGATTGCATTACGAATCTTCTTATGTAAATGTGCATAAGCAATGGATGCAAACTATGTATAAAGTGATAGCGTATGCGTTTCTCTTCAGAATTTCGAATTTCGAATACTGTAATTATGATTTTGAATTTTGCTGTATTATAGTTATGGAGCTTTGATTTTGGTAGGATTATGCTCGGACTTGGCTGCATCCCATCAGTGGCACAGCTCATCGGTTTTATTTTCATGCCCGAAAGTCCATTGTGGTTGACCATTCAAGGACGCTATGAAGACGCTAAATCGGGGCTGTATAAACTTCGGGGAATAAATGCTGATATAGACGAAGAATTCGATTTGCTCAAATTAGCTGCAGAAGAGCGGATTCGTAATAGACCGAAAGGCATGTACCGACTTTCTATGACACCTATCACAATTTTTTTGTGTTAAAAATGCCCTTTAATTGTGTAATGAGGAAATCAATACTCCTCATGCAGTGTGCGTTTTGATTGATCAGGATCAACAAGATGGATGAAAAACGATATGCTCTGGCAACCAGCTTTTAGGCGGACATTACTTGTTGGCTGTGGACTGCACGCCATCGTTCAATTCACTGGTGGCATAAACTTATTGTAAGCAATTACGGAAAATCATTTCAAACCGCGACCTGCATGCCACTCCATTAAGAAACTGGCAAAATTAAGTCGTGATTCGGTATACCGTTTAGAACTTCTGTAGGCAGTATAGTGAGTATACATACTGTAAATTGTAGTTTTTTTATTAGTTTTCTTGCTCATTAGTATTAATACTTACCTGTACTCGATCGTGTTAACATGCCGGCATATGCGCAATGCTGGTATAAGTGCATCTGCATGACTGACAAAAATGTAACAATGAGTATTACATAATAATATTTGCAATGCGCAGTTTTCCTGCACTTACTGTATTGCTTCTACACACATTAAGTATTTCGTTTTATAATTATTTATTTGGGGATGCAAGCGGGCCAATCAGCTGGTTCTCTTACTACATAAAACAATTATGGATCCTGAACAAATTTTCGTATATGTTCTTCTCAGGGTAATCTGGCTGCTGTCAAATGTCAGTTCACTAGCTGGTATACTAGTGTGTTTCTTTTGTTCTTTTTTGAAATTAAGTTTCCCTCACTATTGTAGATACTACGGGGGCACCGTAATCCAGATGACGGGACTGAACGGAAAAGCAACAATAATTTGGCTAACTGCTGTAACAAACGTTATTGGCTTACTGGGCTCCTTTGTGGGTTTGTGTCTAACCGACAGGCTTGGTCGGCGACCCTTGATGTTGTTGAGCTTATTTGGTAAAAGTGCTTAGAAAGAACTTTCAGCTAATTGAGATTTGAATATGCACTACATTTTTTTCCTATAGGCGTACTTATGAGCCTGGTGGTGCTGGCCGTGAGTTTCCAGCTCGGCGCCGTAAACTCGCCTCTTGTGACATACAGGAATGAGCCACTTTCAACCGGCAGCAGTAGCAGCAGCGGAACTGGTGGTCCTAGCGTCAGCGAAATCTGTCGTTCCCAAATGTAATTGCCTTCTTTATAGTGGAAATTAAAAATTATGCCACTTTCTCGGATAACCCATGGGTTTAGCAGCTTTTACAGTTTACACATAACACCAACCGGCATCGATTATTCGCAAAACACACGTCTCTAACGCCATCCAATGCGCACAACAGCTTAAGCCTTAAGCCGTAAGCGTATTCCTTAAGCAGGCTATATATCTGTTTTGGTCTGTTGCAGAAATTGTGAAGCATGTATTGAACAGAGGCAATGTGGATTCTGCTATGTAAGCAATGAGCTGGAAAGTGTTTCCCAAGCGTCCTGCACGGATGCGGCGGAAGAGGATTTCACACATGCAGCGAAGGGGCGCTGCTATAATGTAACCACTGCAGCGCGAAATAATTTGTTCTGGAGTTTCGACGCGTGTCCGACATCCTACACTTGGGTGCCGCTGTACGGCTTAATGCTGTATTTAATGTTTTTTGCAGCAGGTAAAGGCACTTAGCTCAAATGAAATTCAGTAGAGGTCAGCGGTATTAAATTAATAACGTCTCTTCGTCACAGTTCGTACATAATGAGGAAGTCAAAGCTTTCATGCAAGTGTTTGTCGCCGCAATGGGTTTTAAACAAAATTAAAACTTATAAGTACAAAAAACCAAGAATTTTACCGTTGTCCTGTGTTTCTTTACAATACAATTAATTAGTTAAACAAAGTGGGCATGGAAGATACTTTAAACTGCGATACCAAATTAGATCTTGATAGCAATCTGAGGTACAATACATGTATGCTGTCCTTGTTCGATAGTGTACTAAAGGGCGACGTCGATTTGCATTTCGTTTTTGAGTTTTGTTATTCTGCATGCAGGGACGGACTTTGGGAGATGCGAACCTCAAAAATTATTTTGTCGCAAACATCGTCTCGTTTCAGGCACACTCGTAGAGAGCGTGCGACTCGATAGTGAATAATTAAATTCTAAATTTAGGTCAATGTAATAAAATAATTTAATGTGTTCTATCACGTATGCAAGCCCTGTAATTTAGGTCTTGTAATGGATATTAGCCTGGATAAGCAGACTTCACACACAGGAGTATATTTTGCAAATAAGTACTGGTGCAGGTTACTTTAGTGGTAATATCGGAGCATTCATTATTTGTACGATAATTTGGTTTCCGCTGTATATGGGTCGATAAAAATTAGATTTTCTAGGCGTTGCGCCGGGATCGTGGGTGGCCAGTCATGAGATCTACTCCCCAACGTGCCGGGATACCGGCATTATCGCAGCGGTAGCGGCGACCTGGTTCAGCGCTTTTATTACCACTTCCACGTTTCTTTACCTGGTTCAAGCCATTTTCAAGTTTGGTAAGTACTGTAACTGATACTGGACACTTGCCGGCTACTTTAGGCGGTATGCCGGTTGCATGCTAACCGAATAATGTAACTGTGACATAATACCCTACGTTTCTATACATACGTAGGTACTGGTGTCCGAATTTACCGCCGTCGATGTTCATTGTCTTAAATCAACAGTTCATTATTATTACGTATTACGCATTAATTTATTTCGCAATACCTTTCTCGAGAAGTTTAGCTAGGGTTGATCGGACCGAACGACTCCGTGATATCTTTGATCTACCCTTCGATCGCGGGTTTTTCTGAAAAGTGCAATTATACAGTAGTCTGCATGTCATACACACACTTTACCGCTGTATTTTAAAACAGGAAGATTGATCTGATGGTCGCTGCTTTTTGCAGGCATATTTTGGTTGTATGCTAGTGTTGCCGTTCTTGGTTTATTTTTCATCTATTTCGCCGTACCGGAAACGAAGGGAAGAAAGGCCGAAGAAGTGGAAGGGCTCTTTGCTATGCCATTTGCCCAAGCCGCCAACGCCGTCCTCCCGCTGGAAAAACCAGTCCAGTTTGTCAGAATACGCGGACTCAACCGGGATGGTCAGCAAGACTCAGTGGAAAGCGACGACTCCGATTAAAACGGCTGACTTTTGCCTGCTTGGCAAACCTTTCCTATCTTTCCTACTCTTGTTTAGTAGAATTCGTTTATTCTTTTATTCCAAACCAGTTCCACGAAACCGATTTTTTTACTTTGAAAACTGTAGCCAGAATGAGTTTGCATTAAGAATATATATATTTATTACGACTATCACAATACATACTCAGCTTTTCAGTATCAATCTGTTGTAGAACAAAAATAAAAAAGTGCGTTGCATAAAGCTGTCATTACATTATTCGGATTAACGAGTCGATGGTTACTATTGGTCACTGCTTTCTGGGTAGGGTCAACAGCATCGCGACATAGGCCTTTAGTGCAATATCGTACCTTTTAATGTGCGAAAACGTCTACAGAAAATGTTCAACCAACAATCACTGACCATGAAAAGAACACGGGCTACAACATGCAAGAAAAAAGTACCGCGTATCATGAGCTATCTTCTCGTTAACTATCGCATCCCCATAATTATATTATTCAGGACGACATGTTTCTGTTAAGCTGCCAAAATTCGTAAGACCAGATAAGCAGCATCTGAAAGCTATTACAATTTCCACCAGGAACAAATTATGGCAACTAAGACAGGGTCATAAACGGCTACACTCCGTTTGAAAGGAACTTTGATAATGAGGGAAAATATCACAGCCAAGCATTCACTGAGAATCGCAATCCAACCAAACGCATCAAGGCAATCCGTTCAAGCGGTGATCTTTGGATCACTCGTAACAACCTTAACGTTATCTAAGTCCGTGTCCTGATGGCCATTCTTGACAACATCTTGATCTAGCTTTTTAAATATTCCACGGATCTTGGCTCTCAGTGCTCGGCGGTCAAGAAAGTAATCACCAACAACAAACACCTGAAAACAACATACATCAACTGATTTCGATAC
Organism: Paramacrobiotus metropolitanus; assembly: GCF_019649055.1. Taxonomy (NCBI): domain Eukaryota; kingdom Metazoa; phylum Tardigrada; class Eutardigrada; order Parachela; family Macrobiotidae; genus Paramacrobiotus; species Paramacrobiotus metropolitanus. Next base: position 472,268 of record NW_026570282.1, read on the forward strand.
ACTATTGCAGCCTTTCAAGGTTCCCCAATAGACCACTTACCACCACTGTACTAACAACAATCCCCAGTGCACTGCCCGCCATAACATCGGTAGGATGATGCTTATTATCACTGACTCTTGACATCGAACACAAGAGCGCTGCTAAAAAAACGGCAAACTGTAAGAATGCCTTGAAAAAGCGCATGCTCATCCATTTCAGCCGGGTCTCCAAGTAGAAAATAACAAAAAATGCGCAATAAAAAGAAAACGATGAGTGGCCCGATAAAAATGATAATCGCGAGTCGGCGAAACGGGAAATAATGACCGGATCAGTGCTGGACGCGGCACGGCAGTACGGCTCTTCGACATAGGTGCAGTTACCGGGATAACCGATAATTCTGCTAAAGTCCGGATCGCAGACGGATATGAAGTGCGGGCGCAGTCGGCCGACTGCATACTTGGTTATGTCGGTGATGGAGACGCAAATAAGTGCTCCGTAAGCATACAGTGCGTTGATTCGGATGGCACTTGAGAGAAACGGCGGAATTTTCAACCCCAGTAGTTCGTAGCGCGTCTCGTAATCATTGTAAGGGCTCTTGGACAGGGTGAAACGGAAAAACTCGCCACAGAACACCTGTTATTGGAAAACGAACAACGCTTTAAAATTTACAGAAATTCGGTAATAATAATCCACAGCACAACAGAAATCAGCAGTAGCTCAGGAGAAGTACGAAATATCTGACTTATGAGCAAATGTTCTTGAGGAAACCATTTTCTTGGTTAATCATCTCAAATGCATAAAATTTACTAATACACAACTGTACTTAGCATTAGCATCACAGATTCGGAACATTTTTATCCGTCATAATAATAAACCATACCAATCATTATGTACAAAAAGCATCACACATCAACCTCGTATAAAAAGGAAGGTCCAATTTCCTTCACTCCTTCAGTAAACTGATTCAAGGGAAAAACGCGACTTTACAGTTAAAAACTGTATGGAAATCCACTCATTGCAAACAAGTACTGTACCTGCCAATGGGCTGCCATAGATTATCATCCATTAATCATTATCATAAATAATCCAAGAGAAAATATCATTTTTCGTTGTATTTTGTTGACGGGACGTTTATCTATTACGGAAGTATAGGATACTGATATTATTATGAAAGTCGAATCAATCGAAAGTCAGATGCTGATTGTCGAAGTACCAAAATTCCGATAGCCAAACACTGTGCTCGAAAAGTTAGTGCTTTTAATCGTCTATCAATTTTACTGCTCTTTCTGCACCTGAGAAAGTCAACTATTGGACACTGGCATAATATTATCATCAGTATCAACTATTAAATAGTACGACGCTACACAGAACACTACAAGCAGCAGACAGGCAAATGGCACAAAATACTGTGCAACCATTCACTGTCTTAAAGTTAACTTAGTTTCCAACTAAAATTTTCTATGACAGAACGTACAGAACCAGAATACTGCGCTCTTTAGGGGCACAATAAAAAAGGAAGTTAGAAAAGGAAGTCACACCTATAAATCACTCACCACAAGAACCGGAACAAGGACGCCTGTCATCGCCAAAATACTAAATGGAACCGTATCATCTTTATACGGCAACTGAATATCTGGATCATTGCAGAAAAATCCTCGTTTGTATCCACCCATGTAGCGTACGACGATGAACGGCACGCAAGCTAAAACGGTGGAAATGAGGAACTTTTGTTGAGTAGTTAAGACAATGTTCAAATTGGAAGTGAACATCGTAGTTTCACGTTTTTACACACTTTTCGGAGTTTTTTCACTGCGAAAATCCCACAAGAACATACCAGCAATTATAGAACCCAGTTCAATGGCATTCCGCAGTGACACGATCGATCGCCATCTGATAACTTTGCATTTTCCGTAAGTCTCGCTGCGCAATGGTTTCGGGGAAGACGGTGTATCCATCTTCGCTTGGCAGCGGGGCGATCCGGTCGGTGGCAAGTTCTGTCGTCTGTGACTAGAACACCTTAATGGCCCAAAGCCAACTGCGAGCACATCTTGCCGTTGTTCGTGCTATTAGAGTGCGCGTACCTCGCAAAGAAATACCGTATGTAGTATGTACTATGTATTTACAGCGGAAGAGAATCAGTGATTAGTCACAGAATAAACTGTCGGAGAACCAGTCCGTTATCACGTTATCAGCTAAAGGCCCAAAACGTATCATTCAGATATGAGCGCTAATAAGAGTGAGCAGCGTATGGGTGCAGAATAGACACCACAAACAGTGTATTCATTATGGCCTTACGCCGTATGCTTAAATTGGAATCTCTGTTAATAATCTGTGTACAGTACCCACTTACAGAAGTACTACGGTAGGCCGCCTATTTCCGCTATTGGCTCTGCAGTCGAAAAAAACGCGTAAGCGAAAACCTTTTACTCTTTTACAGAAAACTTGTGACTGTTTTGTGCCGCCCGTCTGGATTTTTAAAAAATAACTACCGTAGGTGTTGTACCTACAAATGGTTAAGTACTTCTGCAATACATTACGAACATGGCCACATCTACAGTAGCTTGGCTCGCAAGAATTGGTTGAAGTAACTTGTACTTACAACTTCTTATCAGGTGAGTCGGTGACCATAAAGTACAGTAATTTATTGTTAAAAGTCATAGAGCAGATTACCAGCGATGTAATAAAAAAAAACAACGGCTAATGGTAAGCTACAGTAACTTAACTACAACATTATGATATACAACCATGACAATTAGGTACTTACAATGCACTGAATACAGCACTTCCATGCGTGTACCTATTGTATTGTGCAGCAACAAACTGTCACGATTGTCATTTCTGCACTCCGCAGATCCTTTTAAATTTTGCAAGTTCTGCAGTCATAGTACATATACTTCTATAGGTACTTGGCGTTATGGACATGATCATACAATAAAAACTCGACAGTGGTCATTGAGTAGCTGATATCATTCGCAAAGAGCATAATTGATCCGCGCGACCACTGCCCAGCGGGACATCTTGATATTATCCACCGTAAGCTCCACCTGATCCCATGGTGGAGGTCACCGGTCCAACGCTGGATCCCATTGTTGATCCCATGGTCGATCCCATTGTGGATCCCATTGTTGACCCCATGGTCGATCCCATAGTCGATCCCATCGTTGATCCCATGGTGGATCCCATTGTTGACCCCATGGTCGATCCCATGGTAGATCCCATCGTTGATCCCATTGTTGACCCCATTGTCGAACCCATCGTTGAGCCCATTGTCGTGGCTACAGAGAAATCTAGTTGTACTGTAAACCATGGCTTACCGAAGACCATTATCTTCGCGTTTAATACACAGGGGTAAACTAATGCCAGTGGTATAATTAATTCTTTTTTAGTTAATTTGCACAATATTTGCTACAGATTGTGACATTGTTAGGAACTTATGATGATTATGAAAGAGCGAAAGTCGAACCATCTGTATACAAAATATACAAACGAACCATCTGTATACAAAATATTGTTCCAGATAGAGCGAAAGATGATTATGATTACTTATGATGATTATGAAAGAGCGAAAGTCGAACCATCTGTATACAAAATATACAAGTCGAACCATCTGTATACAAAATATTGTTCCAGATATGCCTTGGCGATCAGAAATATGCTGACAACAGACACTACGGAGTAGGGTATACCCTACAGTCTGTACTCAACAAAACTTGCTGAATATAATTGCCGTTCGATTGAACAGCAATTTTATTTTGCAGGAGTGTCGATATCAATGGTTTTTTAACTATCAATAAGCACTCGTAGATTTTAGTTGCGGGTAATTTGGTACAAAGTTAATACGTTACCCATGCTGGATGAGTAGTTAACGGGTTGTCCGACAGCCACCGAACAAAGAACGGCTAAGGTCACCAGTTTTAAATCCATGTCAGAGAATTGGAGTTTATTTGCAGATAAAATATCTTAGCTGATGGGTTTGCTAAGCAGCCGAAAACGAAATAAATTAAAGCTGCACAACTGACTTGAAGATTAAAACCAACTACCGAGTTACAAAGCATAGAGACGTACACGAAATGCAGGTTATTCAAGCGATTGCTGGAACGTTTAGGACAGCATGGCAGAGAAGCAGGCTGTTTCCGTGACTGAAATATTGATCTTTGTGAAATATGATATGTTCCACGCGTCATCCGAATGACCAGTAACCAGTTTGCTACGAACAGCGAGTGAGTTCGGCCTGGGGCATCGGAGATTTCCTTTGTTCGGCGATAGCCACGACGCACGATTCTATCACGCCGCTGACCATGGGTCAAACCTGGGCGATCAGAAATATGCTGACGATACATATATGCAGCGGCGCATGATAAAACTGAACATGAAATTGGAATAGGCATACTTCGAAGTACAGATATGGCAGATTTGTCTGACAGCGCTGTCCGCTTCGAGTAGCCACAGGCGTGTAGCTCTTTCACTCCGGCGCCGCTCTCCCGTTTCCGGCTTTTTGAGTGTCGAATACATTTAGTTTCAAAAAAATTATTGCAGGCTTCCTTCTATTTATTTCCAGAAGAATGCGAAAGCGAACAAATAATTAAACTGCTCACTCCCTTTGTAATTAAAAACCAAGTCGGTTAAGTTTATTATTGGTGCTTCCGCTTTGTGAGTATTTTAAGTTTCGATTTCGACCGAGTACAGAGTATTTTAATCGTTTTGTGTTCCGAAAATAAAGAAGGATTAAGTGAAAATACGACACGTATCATATATGCTACCTGATTTGGTGTAGAAAAATACGGATTTAATTAGGATCGACAATATTGTTTTATGGCCGGGATGTTAAGAATTGAGAGTGCTCCGGGCACCACCTTTTACCACCATAGGCTCCCGACATTACTGTTTGCACCACTTTTTGTCTCTGGCCACCACTCATTATACAGTAATACAATACCGGTTGTCTCAGGACATCACCTCATGTCGCATTAATTGTTCGTGCACATTCGTCCGTTTACCGTAACATACAAGACAGTTCAAAACCGGAGAAATGGAATTGATTGTGGTCTTTCTGAGATAGCATTTGCATGCGATTTGGTAAAAACGCATATGATCCCGGAAGAGGTCCCTTTTCCGGGAAAACGATAAGGGAATGGGCGATAGCTTCCTTTGAGGCGAAGCGAATTCAGAAGCTCAACCACCGCCCAGGTAAAGGAGCAGAACGAGTTCGGCCAAAGGACGTCGTCACGATTACAGAAATGGAAACACGAGAGTGGCACGTAAAAATGAGCTGAACCTCGACTAGGCAGTGCTGTGTTTTTCCCTTCTGTGATAACATGAAACTAAAGATTTTGCAAATAGTAGTGACCGGAGACACCACTACTAGTGGTCTGTGCATTTCTCGTGGTGGTGTAACGAGATTTTGATGGTGTACCCTTTAAAATAAAAACTAATTATATAGGGGTGTCGGCAGCTTGGTGGTGGTGAAACATGGTATCGGGAGACTTTGGTGGTGCAAGATGGTGTCCGGAGCCTTCCCTTTAAAAATTTGTGAAATTACAAGGTAGAATAAAATGGCCTTTATGAAAACTGTTTGGTATGAAACTGTCATGCCTTGTTTTTTCGGATCCGTCGGAATAGTTATATGCCACACCCACAGGCCCAACTGCGAAACCAAGGTCGGCTGCAGTTATCCTGCAAAATCCTCTTCAGCGTATTCTCCGATAATAAACTTGAAGATGAGCACCTCCAAATTGAATTTTATTCTTTATAAAGAAAGCAATGCCATCGCGGGCGCAGATATCTATCCTGACTATTTTTGTCAATGGGAAAGCAGTTTACGAAGCCACAAGCAGCGCCACTGCAGAAACGACAGAAATTAAAAAAACTGCTTCAAAGCAATTAACTGAAATTACGTGGCCGAAATGCGTACTGTCCAAATATACTGAAGTATATATGCATAAAAAACAAACGATATTATAATGGCATCACAAATTGGTTACGCTTCCTACAATCCACAGATGTTTTGTTCCTAAAATGCTAACGTGCTCGCATTTCTTTAAGACTTCGCACAAATGGTTTTAAAGCTTTCATTTGGTTAATTTTTGCTACAGAATTAGTGCCATTAAACAATGCAAAAGTGTTTGAGAGTGCTGGAAATCGAGAATTACCGTGGATGTGCACGATTTTGGGATGATATGCATCGGGCCATTTTCCATATTAATAAATGTGACACGCACGGCTAACTGATTGTGTTGGTAGTCAGGAAGCACAACTGGTTTACCTCGCGTCCGGGTACCGAGCGGTGAGCGCATAGCCAGTTTATGTCGTGTCCTAAATTTTGCGCTTAGCTTTCATAAAATTTAAGTTTTTACCGTAATAACTTGATTAGTAAGTACGAGCTGTATATGCTTTTATCGGAAAATTGTCTAGATATTAACTAGTACTTTAGGGAATGCCGATGCTAGACTTCTGTGGACATTTTGATGGGAAAAGAACATTTCAAGAAAGGTATCCAGAAAGCGTATGCACTTGCAGGAACCACGACAAGCAAGTACCTTTTCTGCTTGCACCCCCAGTAAGCGGAAAGTGTAAGAAGTAACTAAAACTCGAAGCGAAGCAGTCCGTTCACACGAATTTTTCCTGCAGCGATTGTCGCTGGAGATTCAGCGGGGTAACGCAGCTTCACAATCGGTCATGGGCACCGTGGAAGGAGTGCAAATGGTTTAATGAACTGTTGTTAATGTAATGTTTCCTATTCTAAAGTTAAAACCCGTATGTGTGTTGGTTTGAAATAAGGTGAGAATTTAACTAAAACTGAATTTTCACCGCTGCACTATCAACTAATTGTTAGCTAAATATTTAGTATCTTGACTATTAGTATGTACTTGTAGCTTGAAGTTTCTGCAGCGCATGGATACAATACTTACTTGATGCCTTCCCTAAAGTACTGTACTTCTTGTAATTTTTATCACTTACACCGTTGTAATTCGTTATCAGGAATAGTGCTTGACAGTTGATAATTTCACGGGTTCGATTATACTGTACTTGCGTTATTGTTAATAACGATAATATTTTATTTATACTTGTACGTACCTGATTCTTCTTATAATAAGTAACTCTTTATGTCCGCTCGCTGCTAGCAGTTGTGTGATACAGTAGGATTATACAATAATTAATTGCAATGCAGATAGACTGCATGCTGATAAAGCACCTTAATCATTTACACACACATACTTTACTGTGCCTTTATTTTTCTTGAGCAGTAGTTTGCAGTTTGTAATTTTCTGTTTACGTCTTCGACCACCGTCACGGTAACCATTATGCCTGTAGGAAACCAACCAGAGAAGATCCAGATGACCAGCAGGAAGTGGACAACCACGTACAAAGAGAGCGAAAAGGAGCAGTTCCAGCGCAAAAAGAGAATTGCTTACGCCATCACAGGTATCGTGGTTGTCGTCTGCGCTGGAGTTCTATCCGGTATGATCATTTGGTTTGTCCTCCGCGACCCTCCACCCTCGTTAACCCAGCTGCCTCTCAGTGTCCCTAGCGGCAATGCCTCGCTCCATATCCCGACAAAAGGACCCATAACCTTGACTCTGCCGTTGCCCGGAAAATCGTACCGGCAGAATGTCGTAATGGGCAGCGTTCTCGGAGACAATTCCGAACTCTTACAATGCGAAAACACCCCGGCGTCATGGTCGTGCTATCAGTTTACCAGTGACCAGCGGAGGTACTCGCTGTCGTTCAAAAGTGAAGATTTTGGCAACGACACCTCGCTACAGTGTACCTCCGCGGCGTGGAGTACACCGTCGTTGGATGGAGAGTTAACAGACTGCATTGATCTGGGTTCGTCACACTGGTTCGGAGGCGGATTGCTGTTTGCTCAGCACTGGCCCATGCAACTGCAGAAACCGATGACCCCCTTTGTTTCCGGCGATATTTTACAAGTTCCTACGGACTATGGCGGAGTTTTGGAGCCCTATTGGGTATCCACGGATGGAGTGGGTGTAATTGTGGATTACAATGCGAAGGATCAACCGCTGCATACATCGTGGAATGCCAGTGGCAATGATCGGCTGTGCTTTTCTTCCCGGTTGGCGAATTCACTGTACAAGCACGCCGGTCAACGCGAACTACGGTTGAATTATAAAGTCTGCACGGCAAAAAATGTGGTAGAACTCCATAAAGGTATTTTGAAGTATGTAAAGCCCTGGAGTAAACCCGCTGGTATTCCATCCCGGAATCTCTTTGAGAAGCCAATCTGGAGTACATGGGTATCATACAAAACGAATGTATCCCAGAATAACGTTATGGATTTCATTACGGACATTGTGAGGAGGAATTTCACAGCTAGTAATATCGAAATTGACGATGGATACCAAGAGAAATATGGAGATTTCACATTCAATGCTGCGAAATTTAGTAACGTTAGCCAAGTCGTGGAATTCAGTCATAGAAAGGGATTTAAGGTCACCGTTTGGGTATATCCGTTCGTTAATGCGGACTCGGCATCTTTTTCGGAAGGATACGATAATAAATATTTTGTGATGAGCCCCAATTCGTCAAGAAATATTCCGGCAATGACTTCGTGGTAAGTTTCAGTATTTCTCTGCTTTTGACATAGAATTACTTCCCTGAATATGCCCCGCTCATACAGAATTTGTTGCAATCTGCTTTTGCATTTCTGCAGGTGGCAAGGCAAGCTGGCATCTTTGGTAGATTTCACGAATCAAAAAGCATCGAACTGGTATTTTAATAAGCTAAACGATTTTCGGCATAAATATAATTTTGAATCATTCAAATTTGACGGAGGTGAAGCTAACTGGATGCCATTTTGTCGAACCTTTGACGAAGATGCGGTAAGTCCGGATTATTACGGACGTATATATGCACAGCAAGCGGCTGAACGTATCGGAAATGGTCTGGAGGTTAGAGTCGGGCTTCACAATCAGCAACTACCAATTTTTGTGCGTATGTTGGATAAAGATTCGGTTGTCGGATACGATAATGGCTTGAAGACTCTGATTCCAACCGCGCTTACCTTTGGCTTGTTGGGTTATCCTTTTGTACTGCCCGACATGATTGGAGGAAATGCATACAGAAATCTGTCTCAAGGGAATAACCAAATGCAGGGATTATTAGGTTAGCATTTCTTAACCTTTGCATTTTCTTGTTTCTCATAAATGCAATCCGTTTTAGTATGTGCGCCACTTTGAAGTTGTTAGCTTGAAGTATTTTTCATTTTCTTTAAAAAAAGGGTACGCTTTCTTTACGCGGAACACTTTGATAGGAACACTTGCGCTAGAGTAATCCTGCGGTTACAAACTAAGTCTACGACAGTTTACCGTAAACTTCGAAACAGCTGGAATTGGTTTCACATAGATTGATAAGTGCAGAGAAAACAACGCGCTGTTTTCACTCTGTTAGGGTTTTTACAGATATTTTCTCTTTTCATGTTAAATGGATTATTTAGTTGTTGTTTTTGCAGAAAGTCAATATCCGAATGACCGGCTCTATTTGCGATGGCTAGGCGCAACAGTATTTATGCCTAGTCTGCAGTTCTCAATCACTCCCTGGTACTACGAATCGCGATCGAAATATGATCCAACCGAGATATCCAAAAGGCTACTCCAGCTTCGGGAGCCTTATACGGAGTTGTTCGTCCGACTAGCAAATGAAGCAGTTACGACAGGATATCCCATTATACGGCCTCTCTGGTGGATTAACGGCGATGATGCGACTAGCTGGACTGTGGATGATCAGTTCCTGGTTGGCGATGACCTTATGGTGGCCCCTATTGTTGACGACGAGTTTGACTATCGTACGATATATGTTCCACCCGGTGAATGGCAGGATGTGTTATTACAAAGAAATATCACCGGGCCACTGACGTTGAATCCTTACACAGCTAACCTGGATCAGGTTCCTATTTTTAAGCGCTGGCCTAAGTGAAAAATCAAAATTGTCTGTGATAACTGATAAATTACATGCATGGCCTCTGCTTTTATTAAATGGCTTCTTGAAAAATCGAGATTAGTCGTACTAGCATTAGTCGTACTTCGTACTATATAAAAACCAACAAAAACCGGAATGAAAAGGGATAAATATTAAACTGGTTACGTCAGTTCGACTTTCTCTGCCGTAAATTGCTCTCTGGACCATAAACTGCTTGTCGCCGGTCCACGTCAATATAACAATAAGCTGCTAAGGCGCTGAGCATTATCATTGCCGCCAAGGCAAAAGCAAATCCCGACCACCAGGATACACTGGCCGAGAACACTGATGTGAAGATAAGGGTTCCTAAAAGCGGGAACACTGCCTGAAATGATGCAATGACCGACATCATCTTCCCACGCTCGTTCTCGTCGACCAAGTTAGTTAAGAGAGAACGAAGAGAAACAAATTGTAAGCTACTCAGGGCTCCTATCGCTGCATACGCAACAGCCATAAAAATTTTTGTCGTAGCGGAAAGGGCAATTAATGCGAATATCGCCGATGTAATCCCCACGATTCCCACGGTGGTATCAGCAAAGTGGAAGAATTGTTTCAGTAACGGCACCGTCGCCATCACCACTAAACCTGATAGGAAATAACACACATAATGTAGATTGATGATTAAAGTAAGATAATCAAGCCAGATAAAAACATTACCAGTCACAATTCCTGTCATTGCCGAAAATATGGTATACTGCTTCGTACTCCAGTTTAACGGAGCCGTCTCGAAAAACAGTTGCTGTATAGCACCCGTTCCTAGAACGGAAGATGATGTACACAGATGTCATTCAATTGTATTGTAGCTGAAAACATTATATTTTTGATATGCGTTTGACATACCAACAGCACAAATTAGTCCGATGACCGCGCTGAACAGCAAGAGCCATATATGCCGTTTTGTCCTGCCTATCCGTTCCTTAGTCAACATTTCATAGTTCTCTTTGACGTTTTTTGTGGTAAACAGGCGGGCAAAACTATGCCGGTTGAATTCCCGCACCAACACCCGCCGATCACTGACAGCGATACCCATATACACAATGATCAGAGTTAACAGGCCAGAGTACAAAATCATCGGGTACGGGAATCCGTACTGCCCGTACAGCACCCCGCCGACAATAGATCCAATGTTGGACGCCAAATTCAAGATACCATCGAATACAGCGATATCGATGGCCAACGTGGCGGGACTGCTGTAGTCACCCAGGTAGCTGTAGATGGCGGCCGACGCAATGATCCATCCCCCCAAAGAGGCCGACACAAAAGGGAATACAAGAAGGACAAGCGGATGTGTGGGCACATAGGCAAACACAATTAGCAGAATGCCACTTAGCACCATTCCACAAAATGGGATCTTAAACAAAAACGTGTTAGTGCATCGTATAGATTGTGTACACATGCAAAATTGGATCAACAATATATGGTAAGTGCAGGGACATATTCCGTGCATAAAGAAATCTAAATAAAGACGTGCTAATGCATTATTACACATGGTGTTATGTATTTGCGTGCAAGGGCAATATTATTCTGTACTCCTATTTATTATACCATCATCGGGAGTTTCCGTCCGAAGTGGTCGCTCCATGAGCCTAAGAAGAGAATGAGAGTGAACGTAATGGGTCTGCACCAACGTTGTACCCAACTCAAGATCATTGCATTATGGAGCTTATTCACTTTGCAATTTCAGTTGTTAGACATGTAAGTCCATATTGAGCGCCACTACATGCTGTCTATGTTATTGATCGACTTGGAAATAAGGTTTACATATTCATCCATGAATACTGAGAGGTTATAAGTACAGTATACCCGTGTCGGCAGCATCCAAGTTTTCTACTTGGTTGCAACTCGCACGTGTTTTTTGTTCTGCCGGGATTCCCGGTCTGCATATCTCAAAAATCAAAACGACAGACCCACGCCGAGTGCAACTGACTCTGTGGGCAAATATGTACCATAAATTACAATTTTCAGCTGTAATTTCTAGAAAATGTAAACATTTCTATCGACAGTCATAATACGGCTTCAGATAGTTGTAAGGTCACCTGTAAACACCGCGAACAGGATGCTTGGCAAGCTAGCAGTCAAGCTGAGTAGAAAGGAGTAATGTGCTGCAGTGGACACAACCAAATCATTTTCTTTTCGGTGATGACCGTCATTTAAATTTTGACACGTGTCATTTTGGAAAGCATATTCCTTTTCGCAAACCTAACAACGACAATTCATATAGGTGCCGCTGTAGTTCAATAATAACCAAACCACACAGATTGTATAGTAATCTGCAGGCTACAGCAATGTATACAGCATTTATCAAAGCTACAGCATTTATTTAGGTACACATAAAATGGCGTTGCCGAATCTGTTGCAACAGTGTGCAGTTCACGTCCGACGGGGGCAGCTGTGTTTTGTATTTGTTTTTATCTGTAGGATTATGAATTCGTATGTCTTTACTGCAGTATATTCGGTAAAACATAGTTACCCGCAATTTGACTAATTCCGTTACGATTGGTCCAGCGATTCCCACCGCAAGTCCGAAGAAAAGTGCAACAGGTGCTAATTTCAACGAAGCATAACAAGGCGGAAGTCTGGTCACAGCAACCGCGGATGGCGCAGAGGTAAAAATACTTTCATCATCCACATCCGGATTGAGAGCTGATTGGGGACTGATTTGTGGAATCAGAGAGGAACCTTCCGTTGAGTTATCATCGTCCGCTGCCGCCAGAGGAACGCTAACGGGCTCGACAATTATCTGTTCGGCACCTTCTATGGGGAACGGACGCGAAAACACAGGTGCCACATCAGTCTGATCACCCGGATTGTACGGTGATAGTACTTCTGGATGATGCGTTACCGCGGCTGCGGATTCAGCTAGTCGTAAAGGCGAATCACTTGGACCAGCTATTTCGTCGTTCAGATTAAAACTTGCCAGATCATTTCGCACTCGATCCACATTATCCATAACTGCTTTAGTATTTGGAATATCTTGGAAGATCCTCAGTTCATTTTGTACTTACAGATATCACTCATGTGAGTATTTAAGTGCGTGCATATTTGTCCTTGTTAAGTTAGTATTGTCGTCATTCAAAGATTAAAAGGCTTTATTTACTAGTACCAAACTTAAACTAGCAAAGATGAAATTTGATGCAGATGCAAACAACTTCATGGATGCAAGCGCGAAGCGTAAGAAATTCAGAATGTCTGCGCGTTACGCCGGGGGCTGTATCTGTTGAAACCTGTTTGGTCGGTTTTTCTTTCTGTCAAACACATGCATTTAATAATATCACGTATTATATACAGCCATGTATTAAAAAATTAATCAAGCTTTAGCGTGCGCCGTGCAGTGTTAATTTTAAGTAAATAAGTTAAGCGCATGTGTTGCTGCAAACGTAGCTCCGACCATACGCTAGCACAAAAAACACTATGAATTAGCTCTTATGTTTACTTCACAGGAAGACAGGAAGAAATATAATATGTAATTTCCCTGCAAATTTCCCTGCACAAATTTTCCTGAAATTTCCCATTCTTGATTACTCTCTACAGGCACGAGTATCGATTGCAGTATCGTGCATGCGTCGTAGCAAGTGTGAATAATTTCATTGGCTGTTCACTTCTCACAATCAGCGTCATTATGAACAGTACTGCGTGCACTTCCTGCCGTTTGATTCCTTTCCCTTACCTTTTTGAGGCAATTTAGCTAGCTCGTATAACCATATGAATCCAACTATCAATCTTTCTTAAAAATACCAGCAACACAAATTCACTTAACTGCAGAAATGCCGACAAAAACGGTTTTTTGGCTGATGATTTGATTGTTAATGCGTACATTTGCAATAGAAGTGTACCTGCAGTACATTAGGATTATGACCGATTGTCAAAATAGCGGTCTAAATTCGTGTTCTTGTTTCCATTAAAAAGAGTGCAGCAGGATTGAGGGCTATAATTTTTGGTGATTTTTACCACCAAGTGTATCATTACAAAAATGGGTGACAGATATTATCTCATCTTAGAGAAAATGCCGAACATTTGTATAAAAGAGTTAAGATGAACGATGAAAAAGACTCTTAACAGCGTTTCGCATATCTTCAGAGTAGGCATGATAGAGTAAAGGATTCAAAAAACAATGTATAAAAGTGGAAAATGTTGCCAGTTGGTAGAATACGTGTGTCGCCCATTTAGAATCTAGCGCCGCCACGAAATAGTAAATATCCGCTGGGAGACAGAATACAATCACCGACAGCACGAGGGCCGATAATAACCGGAAAGCTTTTCGGTCTTTGTTCGGCCTTCTCTGTCTCATGGACGTTGACAAGGTATCGACAGCGTAATTGGTCTGTGATTTAGCAATTCCTTCCAACCGTAAAGGCTGCTCCTCATTCTTTCCTTGCCGGAAGTCTGCAAATGTATCCTTTGTATGCATGACTATTGGGCACCAGAACATGAATATTTCTCCAGATGCATTTATTTTAAGAAAATACGAGTACATGCCGTGACGCCCACTGTATCAGTAATGTACTAGTATTGTTCCCTGCCCGCACAAAATGCGTAGATATACGTATGCATTTGGTGGGTTACGATTTCGTTGTTTATTGCTCAGAATTAATAATGTCAGCTTTTCCGAATATGTATTCAGTGAAATGTAGGAAGGAAATGCATAATACTTCGATAAATCCATTTGTCGAATTTTCGCTGTAAATGTACTTCTTGTGTCCAGCCATAAATTCGGTATGCGCAATCTGGTTGACATTTCATTTAGAAAGCCGGGATTTAATATTAATGTTATGAGGAACTTCTAGAATTTTTGTTAACGATTTTTATTTTTGCTTTTGAATCATGCAGAATTAAAGCCAGTACAATATGAGTACCACCTTAGTTACAGTGTAGTAAACTCCGAATTGCTGCACTTTTTTACTCAACAATTAACAGTAACGCAGTTATAATAAGATAACTTCAGTTTAATTAAAACGTACACAATAGCTATTGTTAGCTACAGTTTATGAGCGTCTTATAATTAGCTCACCTGAGTCTAGACTATTTGAACTGGGAGTGTCCACAAATTTCTTCCTTGACCGCATTTTTAATGCAATGCGGATATAAGCGGTGATTGTAACGGTCTCGGGCAACCAAAAAACTAATATAACACACGTGATTAGCCATCCCGGATGCGCATGATAATCAATACTACATCGTTCCGATGCGGCATCATCGGGCAATGTCGCACGATCCAGCAAAATCGACGGAAGTATGAGCAGATGCAGCCAGATCCACACCATTGCTATAATGATCACAGAATACTTGGATGACTGATATTTCCGGTAGAACATGGGCCAACTAATGCACACGAGGCGATCGAGAGCCACCATGGCCATAGTCCATTCGGTCATGGCACTGAACATGAACTCAGAATACAGCCACGCAGTACATGCTCCCGATGAGAAGGGATAATATCCGTAATACGTTAAGGGACAGAAATTACCCAGGGAGGAGACCGAGAAAATAATATCCGATACGGCAATATTCAATAAATAAAAATTGAAATTGGTACGCAATTTGGGAAAACAGAGAATGGATATTGTAATTAGGATGTTGGCTATCAGTGATGACGCCAGCAGTAGTATTGCCAATAGACACAAAACGATCGACGGCTGCAGCCATGGGCCTGCCGTTTGATCCACGGGCATAGTAAGGGATGCATTGGCGCCATGCCAAGAAAAGTCTGGATCTGACATTTGGGTCGTTAAAGGCAAATTTCGTTATCACATCAATGGGACTTGCACATGGGGCTTAGCGGAAAGCATTTGATCCGTGATATGTAATGTAGTTTCATGTAAATGGCAATAATAAAAAGCGGATCGGCCCCGGTTGTCGCTTTCGACAAACGTTCGAATTCAGTGTGTGTACATATGCGTATACATAACACCGAATATGGTTCGAAAAAACATACAACGGAAAATGTTTCTCTAAGAGTATTTCCGCATACCGCAATTAGCAGAGCGGCAACTGTATTATCATCGTAATAAAGACCACATCACACAGAATGATTATTATCTCATTCCAGAGACAGTGGCACCGGCGACTTTCGGAAAATGCACCGACAAATGCCCACAGCATCATAGCAGAACCTCACTAAATAGTAAGGTCATTAACTCATATCCATGCGCTACGCTACGTTGACCGGTAAGACCGACGTTTCCCCGGCATCCACAGATCGAGCGTGAACAGCAGCTGCCGTTGGGTGAATCGAGCGGAACCGGGACTCGCTGGAGAGGGGTTTGTCAGGTAGACAGCGCCATGCTGCAGCTCTCCAGCCGGGAGGCGTGTCCGGTTGTAATGGCTTGTTATAATGGGCAGGATTTTCATGTCATCAGGGCCGAATGAAATTACACTGGTCGGACCGAAGCGCTCATGTACGCTTTTTTAACTGTATGAAACGGATTCCCTATGGTTCGGGATGAAAGTGACGGCAGTAGCAAATTGAGCAAGTTATAAATGTGCATCGAAATGCCTGTAATGCCTTCATGGCGATCGGCTTTACAGCTCTACACACTCTGCTGGCCGTTTTAACCTAATTATAATGTTATGCAGGACAAGATCCCTAAGTTTTCAGCTTTGCGATCAGTTTTATCTTCTTAACCTCTGCAGCTTTCCATTATTATCTTTGTATTTTGAAGATTGCAACTGCGTGAATTTTTTGGTTGGTAGCTTCTACCTTTAAAAACTTGCACGCGATACGGACACTACAGAATACCATCATACACCTGATTGTACTGTTAGGAGTACAACTAGTGACATTAAAAGGAGAATCGTGATTGCGTGACAGATAAGCGGTTAATTTTTCATTCAGCGGCCACACGAAATGGATATTATCTCTTCCAGTTTCCAAATATTATCTCTTTTTTCTGTTCTTCTTCCTTTAAAAAGTAATGAGATGAGATTTCAAGATGAAAACAAAATGTTTGTATCAAAATATTTGTATCACTCCCGTTCCTTTCTTATTACAGCAGATATTATGGCAAGTCGGATTGAGTTCGAGGGTTGACTGCGCGACAAAATTTTGATTACTGATGATACTAATTATTGCGAGGCGAATTCTCAGACATACACCAGCTACAGATAAATTATGAAGGGCGAACCATCAGCGCGCTCTTGCATAAGAAAACGGCCATACGAAGAATATTATGCCGTAGTATCTCTCATGTAACTGAAATGGCTCGACAAGGGTCAGTAATGATTTTGTTATTAGGTCCGAGACGACTTGATTTTCCTTCAAGGAGCATTAACGTATCGTTTACTCGACTAGCACTTCCGCTCCGTTGTCTGATTATTGGAGCTGTCAAGCATACAATCAAGTGTGACGAATGCGCATCGCCGAATCTAACTCTTTGCCATAGTTGTAAGCAAACTTTCTGGAAAACATTGCACAGAAATTAATCGTATATTTTAATATTACGTATATAATACACAAAATCATTCTGCATAGACTTCATTAGTTAGTACGATATACAGTACAAAATCATATACCGCAAATTAGGGATAGTTTTTCCGAAGTCACCTACATACTAGGGTAGTATTTGCAAAAGGCTGTTCGTCACCTTTAATATGAAAAAAAGAGTATACCTGAATTGGGTTATTAATTCTGAACATGCTGTTATTATTTTAGAGCACCACAGATAACTCATTTACTTGGGCAAATAAATTTGCACGCATTAGAAAAGCAGCTTAGAAGGTAATTTTTAGTTTTCTGTTACAACGAGTAAATTTCGTTTTGTCGATCCCAGTCAATGTAACAAAAGATGGCCAATGAGAGTACAAAAGCAAAGCTGCCCAACACGAAACAAAATCCGGGCCACCATGCCACGGTCAAAGCGAAGATGCTTCCGAAAAACAGGGACTGGAAGAGTGGGGCAATAGCTTGGAGTGTAGCATAGGCGGACATCAGCTTTCCCAGTTCATCTCGAGCAACCATGGGCACCAGCATAGCCCTGGCTAGAACAACATGGAAGTTGCGTAGTATCCCGGTGGCTGCAGCCACGAGCAGCGTTGCTGTCGAGTTGGAGAAGGCATAACCATAGCTGCATAGTACAGCGGAAATGCAACTTATTATTGCTATCCAAATGTCGGAAGCGGCCAGCACACGGAATAAGGGCACCAGCAGAGCCAGTGCGAGTCCCACAGCGACATTCTGAACCGATATGAACTTAGTAAATGTTGCAACATCCCAGGAGAATGGAGATTTTTCTGTTATCAGCTGAAGCGCAGTCTGATCACCTGAAGAATTAACAGGAGAAAGATTAGTCTGCTGTTGACACGGATTCCCATGAGCACAACAGTGCTGGATTAACACAGAAATTCTATAGAAGGGGCATATCTCTCTATAGACACAGGATCGAAGTCATTTGATACATATTTAATACATTAATCCATATTTGCAGTTAATGTAATCATACATGATCATGATCCCCGACAGAGACTTATAATATGTGAAATTACTTGTGTATATAATGTACGCCATTAATATTACATACTATTGTTGTGGGTATACTTAATTGACTGGATTCTAAAGTGTAGTCAAATTTTTTAAGCATATTGTACCTATGCATTGATAACAGCTGCCTGTTGTGCTCGAGTGCACCATACGTAGTGTTTGAACAAAAAGACTACTATATTCGTTTTGATTCTGTTAATATAACATTTCTCATTAACAAATACTTGGTGTGCTGTCAGTATTTTTTTATCCAGCGGGCAAATGTTTTATAGTAAGTATTGAACGCTTTTCGTACCTACTAGCGTTACTTACCCAAAAATATTAAGCCAAGTGCAGTGGATAACAACAGCAGATGGATATGCTTTCTCGTATTCCCCACCCTTTTCTTTCCTAGCACGGCCGCATTATCCAGCAAATTCTTTGTGGTGAATACCGCGCAGCTGAATTGCTGGGACGTTCCAAATACACCACGTTCCTTTACAAACACCAGCACATAGCTCACAGCCAGGATAGGCAATGTCCCAAAGATGAACAACGGTATAGTAAATCCGTATTTCGACAGCAACTGACCACCGGCCAGTATGCCGGCCGTTTTCCCCACGAGCAGCGAGCCATCCACTAGAGCGACCGCCGTCGATCGATTCTCCGCAGTAGTATAGTCGGCTACGTAAGAAAACACCGCCATAAGGAGCACGACCCAACCTCCAAAAAGCGACATGGAAAACGGAGATAAGAGAAGGATGTAGGGATGCAGAGGATAATTAGCCGCCAGTGTGGTGACAAATGCTGACAGGATAAACCCCAAAAATGGCAATGCCATCGGAAGTTTCCGGCCAAAGTTGTCACTCCAAGAGCCTGAAGTTAAATGACAAGCAAATTCAGTTGTACGTACTGATCTTCCTCTCCATGTCTTAACTTAAACTTTAAATGTACAGAAATTATATAATATGGACTGTGGCGAATATGAAATTGTATCAACTTCACCACTTGATGTGCAGTATTTTGCGCCTACACTTTGTCCAGTTGGATAACTATTCAGTAACATTCGAGATACATAGTTTTATCGCTTGATACAATTATAGCCACTTGTTGTTAGATATTTTTGAAGCAGTAGGGAAATTACAAATCTTGTCGGTCAATCTCACCCATAAACAGCGTAATGAATAAACATGGAACACTCGACAGGAGGCCACTGATGGCAGTGATTTTTGCGGTGGCTTCGGTGGTCTCCGCACCGATGTCCGAAGCATTGTTTCCGGTAAAGTTTGCCAGATCCAGACAGATAGTTCGTGTAAAATTAAAGTTGTACTCACATATCTGCAAATTATTTTTTTACCCTAAAGTGACACATGAATACGTACTACCCCACATGCCGGTTAATTATTTGTACTTCTATAGAAAAACGAACTCAATTGTTTTGCTTGCAGATAAATTACTTCATTCCTTTACCGATCGGTTAAAAAACTTGCTTTATCTCAACATGCATAATATGTAGAATTGCAGTTCTATGTAGAAAAATAGTTATTTCTATCCCTGACCACGGGTAAGAAAGATCTCCTTTACCCCATTGTACGTTCGAGTATCGTCATTTCGTGATCTTCAGTCTACCAAAAAAATATGAATAAAGTACAACGTAAGACTTTCTGGGGTACTTGCAAAGTAATTTATACGAGTAACTGACTGCGAATTTACGAGCACCATCTAAAAGCAAACCCATTGCAAAAACTGATTTCATTCAGTTCATGGGAGGCGAGACAATGACTGAGTTACTGCGCTATATCAATATCAATAGATTCATATATCCTTACGTCCTTATTTTTTGGAAATGATCTCCTAAATCAAGATTGATTTTTCAATAAGTTGATAATTTTATAAAATTGAGCATCGTGCAAACGTTCCTACCTTCATCTTTAAAAAAATTTTAAGTTTTGGAGAAAGGTCTAAAAAAGTTTTTAGAAGCTGCAGTACTTAAAGGTTGTTAGTACTTAAAGGTTGTTAGTTTTGGAAATTATCTCCTAATTCGAGGTTCCATTTGTGAAGCTTTTGATTGTTTTATAAAATCCAGCATCTTCTAAAGCTTCCTACCTGCAGCTTGGAAAAAATTTTGGTTTCCGGAACGTTTTCAAAAACCCTTTCAAACATTCAGTACTTAGCGTTTAAAGTTCATAGAAATTTCCAGTAAACTCTATAAAAGTCTCGAATGAGCAAATACAAGTTTCGCAACTTAGCAGCCTAAACTATAGTTATTTAAAATTGTCAATCCCATCAAACTTATAATTTTTTTTTTAATTCTTGAAACCTTTAAGATGTTTTTAAATCTGTTTGAATACCTCTAAATAACTATAAATGTTTCGAAAGTCGGCTCCAAAGCTTTTACATTTCCAGAATTTCTAAATATTTCGACTCGGCCCCGCGCAGCGGGGCCGTTACCTCTATGTTTTTGAGCCTCCAAAGTTTCGAAATTTAAAAAAATCTATTATCTAGAAATTTGAGTACCTCAATATCTCACGGTCTAAATTGTCTAATTTATATGTAATTTCTAAATATCTAAAAGCCAGCCCGCGGCCCGTTTACCGTATTCACTCACATAGCGGCTCTGTGGTACTGGTGGTAGCGTGGGTATTCACTAACCCCAAAATCTAATAAATATGTATTTATTTTATTTTTATAAATACTCAAGAGCTTGACTGAATGGCCAAAAATCTTACAGTTAGTAGCTAAAGATGCAGCCTGCCAGGTCACCTTGGGCAACCGTTAATTGTTTCTCACAAGTTTCCATTAATTCTGCGCTAAAACATCGGCTGAATGGTTTTTGCGAGCATCGTGTAAATGATCCCACTTCATTCATTTAATCACCGTTTAAATATTATCGGTCGTACAAAAAAATTCAAGTTTTCAGTTCGTTAGATCGGCAATATAAAGTTACGTTAAAAACGTAAAAAAGAACCGTGAAAAATGCAAACAAAACAAAAAATTGCGGAGACTTTCACAGTTTTTATAACACTAGTCGAATTTAACCGGAAAGCTTGAAAACTGTCCTCATTTCTACATGTTAAAATATTTTCGTAGCTGGCCTCGCTGGGGTTTCATATATAAAATATTTTTATTGCTGTACGAAGTATATTCTGCATTTTTTTCATTACTCCATACCTCGAACACAACTGGTCGCGCGCTAGCGCGACCGATACTTGTACGTTAATAACGTTACTGCAGTACGTGCATTACTGTATTTTTTCAAATAAACAGTAGAGGTACTGCAATGCATATTTTTTAATTCTCCCAAATTTAGCTGTACCTATTTAAGATTGTTTTTTAAAACCTTTACAAGCTCTCTAAAGTTTGTTAAAAGATTTTACAGTTATGTAGTACAATCCTCACTTGAAATTCAGCTGTTCTGGAATTTTGAATTACTGTACGAGTACGCTACTAATGAAATATAAATAATCCGGTAAGAAACTTAAGTTTTGTACGCAGAGCTTTGTGTACTAATAACTATTACAAAAACTTCTGAATTTGAAACAGAAGAATTAACCACTCACTCGGCTTTTGAAAAGTTCAACAATCAGTGGTTCGTAGATGCCGAGAGCCAACCCTAACATGGCTACAATCGGCACCATGAGCAGTGTAGCTGACAATGGACCTGGAGAATCGGCGGCAATTTCTGGTTCCATTTCTGGTATGGTCCCGTAGTGGTTAGAGGAGTCGCGCCGCTTCACTTTCTGTGGCAATAAAAAGTCCTTTTCCGGCTCGATCACCTCTGGGTAGACTGACCCCAGAGCCAGGTTTCGTTGTTTTTTGGACTTCATGGGTTTATCTTTAGGCTTCGACACCGCGATCAAAGTATCGGTTTCCGAATCATCCATTTTATAAAATAAGAGTTTTAAAAAGTCAAACAATTTGATAAGCTGAATCTCTAAATCTGGTGAGTTTCGTTAGTGAATAGTTCGAAGTAAAGGAGAACGTATCCAAACTTTGAACGCGTGCGCTTTGCGCACGGTTATCGCTCCCGGTAAACACTGCCAGATACCAGTTTCCCAACAACTCTGATAAGAAATGCAACTTATCATCTAATGAATCCAATCAGAACTGGTATCCTTATCGGCAGCAGGCTAAAACAAACTGAAGAAGACGATCAAAACAAGTCTGAAGATCACTTAAATTAGTTTTGTTCTGGCGGGTCAAATGATTTTCTCGTACGACAAGTTTGCCGGCCATTTTGGTTGTGCCGGAAACCAACAATGTGTAAGGGCAAACAAATTAAGCGATTTACATCTAGTTATTACAGATTTGGGGCAAAAGTTTTTGTGCAATTCGTTTTAATTAGCGCCAATAAATACGCTTATTATGCATGCGCTGTTTTGCCAACGGTGAGGTTGCTAATGACCCGATAAAGTACAGTACAATTTTAATAGTTGTAACCGTTTAAGTATTCCATTCGTGCAGATATATATCTTGAAACTGTTCATGGAAATTAACTCCGAAGGCTAGATTTTGGTTTTAACAATACGCCCAGTATATTGTGGAGATTGCCCGCCTAGGGTTGAGTATTATCGAAAAAGCGTAATAATAAAGTTAGTGAAGTACAACAAAAATATGAAATTAAGCAACGCATGTGAATGCCTTCGCTGCACAGAATCTTGAGATCCGCTGCACTGGAGGCCCGGCACACAGGATCGCAGGCGATCTCTATTTAAAGGGCGCAGAATTGGTTTAGACACAGTAACGGTTTGGGTTTTGGGACGGCATAATGTGGCATTCCATAGTGATAACATGGGGACACCGTTTCCTTCGCATAGTAATTCATGGCTTTGATCACTGGTGGGATTCTCTCGCTCCAGCCAGCAAATAAACCAATCCATATTATTTCCACAGAATAAAGGATTACCTAACAAAAAACCGAAATCGATAACAGTACTTTGCATTAGGAGTATGTAAAATTCAATTAGGCTGTAATGTTAAACTGAATAAATAAAAGTGGAAAATTTTTAATTTCGGATGAACAACTAGTAAACTAAGTAAATGTGTAACTGTAGGTTGTGATATTTCGACACTATAAGACGCAAAAAGCAGCCACTTCCATATGATTCCGAAGGGATCTTTGCCTGCGCACATGTCTTGGCTTAATTCTGCACTTGTTTTTCGGTCCATCAATTAAAAATACCTGTGAGACTTGCAATTAATGCAACTTTTATTGATGAACCGTGGTAATTACTTATTTGGGCGATTGCAACAGACAATTATTGTAAACAAACCTCTCAAATTCCAAGGTTTAACGAATTTCCTGATGCGGGCTGGAATATCGCGCGGTTTAAGGACGGAAAGATTATTGGCGCTTAAATCAACATCCGTATCATTTCTGATGTTCTTTAGCCCAACAGGGAAGTTGCTAATTAAGTTATCTCTCAGAATAATGCTCTCGATAACTGGCAGTTCAAAGATGGACGCCGGTATGTCGCGGATATGATTGCTAACCAGCCGGAGACTCTTCAGACCCGGCTTCAGCTGCTTCAGGGCGGTAAGAAACTCTTCCGGGATGCGGCTAATCTGATTGTGCTCTAAATGTAAGGCCGACAAGGAATATGGAAATGCCACAGCAGAAGGGATGGAATTGCTTTCCAGGGTTGATAAATAACCGTGATTGATTGTTAACGTCTGAAGATTACGCAAAGTGGTCAGAGCAGCATAAGGTATGTACCGGATGGGATTTCCTGACAAGTCGAGTTGATACAAGTTGGTATTGTAACTGAACGCGTCATCGTCGATGCTCTCTACTAAACTGTCAACAATTGATAGGGACTCTAGATTGCTGTTTGGAAAAGCATTTGCTGGAATGCGTGGAGATCCAAATCCACCATCACGAAACTTCAGCCAATTCAGATTGGAAAGGTCACCGAGGAAAGTTAACGGAAGTCGCAGGTCGGTGAAGTCGGATATCTCCAACCGGCTAACGCGGTGAGTGATATTCGCTAGTTTGTCGTGCCATGACTCCGATGAAAGGGATGCTGATGTTTTGAGGCTGATCTTGATCCAGAAAGTAAACAATTTCTCTATCTGATTTAGGTCAAGAAGATCGTCCAAACCGTTGGAACACGATATGATAACTAGCTGACCGGCGACGGAGCAAGCGCAGGGAAGAACGATGGCCAGCAAATCATCGTTACAAGCTGATGGTAGGGCATATGCAGTTGCGGTAGTGTTTGTGTTTTTACGCTCTGCATTGCCCGTAGAAGCCACGGCGTAAGATGGTACTGACCACACATTCATCAACAGGTATACTTCAATTATGTATACAGCAGCTGAGATCCTACGCCCATCCATTTATGAACTCTCTAATAAATAAAAAAACGATATGCTTTTGAAAAGTTTGATACACCTGATAAGTATTCGTACGTGCGTGAAAATAAGTAATTATTGATAAGGACAAATACAAGCATCATTATACTGACTTCTTTAGACGTGTACAAACAGAATCCCACAGTAGACGCTCGCTAGTCATTTGTAGTGATAAGCAACAACGAATAACATTAATATGGTCAAAAAGTAATATAGAAAAATTTCTTATCATTACTGTCGACAGTATTAACTGCAACTTGATGAGTCGTAATATTAGCATAGGAAGTAAAAACAATTGTCTATCGAATTTGGATAAATATTATACATACATATTAGGCCTTTCCATGGGGCTCACGATACTCTGGGATGCTACGGGCAGTTTCCGCTGATAATTTTGGCCTTGACAGCCAAAAGAGTACACGAATAGACTTTAATCTTCCGTCATGCAAGAAGACCATTGATTGAAAACCAGCAAAATTGTACTGCTTCAGTATATAATTCTGACTAAGTGAATTAGAAAATACCGTTAAGCAAGATGTATCAATCTGTAGCGGTTGGTTGGTTAAAATCTGTTAAAAATAACAGATGCCATTCGTGGATATCAGTCATCCATGTACAGCACGCGGAATGTTCAAGGGAAAATGACCGGCCGGCTATCCACTAGAAAAACAAATTAGCCGGCACAAATGCCACTGTGCACAAGCAATCAGTCGTAAAAATGGGATAGACTGTACGTGTTTGGGATAATTTGACAGTAAAATCCTTGTCGTATACCGCATCTCTCATAAACATTTTACGAGGTTTTCCAAATGAAAAATGATGACAGAATTAAGTGGGTCATTCATACAACATTAAAGTGGAATTCCTCACTAGAGCAACATCCTCATCTTCTCCGTATATACAATACGTACATTCCGCACAATACTTTTCCAACTATAGTATTTCTAGAAGTACTTGTGTACAATACGTAAAGCTGAGGTATTGCGAAAAATATTTACAGTGATCCGGATTTCCAGTTTTGTGAACTGGTTCATGATTTACAATAAATCCGTGCTTTAAAAATTTCTGTTTGTGTATTCCATTTTGTACCAATAGCTGTAAGAACGGAAGATTAAGAGATGCTAGGCAAACAGGCATGTAACCCAACATGATTGTATGGCTGTCGGATCGGTCAGCCAGAAGCAAACGCAATATTCGGTATTCCAAATGCTTTATAGTACTCGTATGCTCGCAAATATTTTAAATAAATAATCCTCTACTGTAAAGTGACTTGAACCTTTCAAATCAATCGATTCGATTCGAGTATAATTATATACAAGAAGTTTTTAAAATTCAGCAGAGAAGTACAGCTAACGGCAACTTTATAATATATCCATGAGATGTACGATGCGTGCGTGTATTGTGCCACCGGATGCTTTCTTGATCTCGTTACTATAAAGTACAGATAGTGCTTTTAAAGTAAGCGCTTTGATGGCGCAGCTTACTCCGTAAAAATGTTGAGTGAGTAATACAGTAAATAAGTACTGCAATTTTCAATATATGAATACTGTAAGCAAATATACCAATTACATAAGTCTCCTGGATACGGGAAATGTCGAAGGCATTATCCTACAAACTTTCAGTGTTTGCTCTTGAACAATGGGTATTCTGATTATCATTGCTTACTTTAATTTTAGCTCAATTAAAACTCAAATAAGTAATTCATCATGTAATTGTTATTACACTTAACAAAATTATAAACAGAATATTACTTACTTAATTACGTGGCACCACGAAGCACGTGGATTTGATACACCTGCTTTAATGAATTATGTCGACAAAGATGACCTAATCCTTTTTCCGACGAGAAATCAATGCGTAGTATATAAACTTTACCATTTTGGTACGGAAAACACGAGTAGCCCCGTGTTAAAAGAGCCGGATCCCTATAAAGGCATTTTGGTACGGTGGAATTTACCACAGTTCAAGTCTTCTGTTACATAAGGATGCCAGTATCGGCAGTAATTAAGCGCCCAGAAAAAGGTTTATCCAGGGCTTTCGAATATTTATATACTTGAAAATATGCCCGTGAAAAATTTCATACCAAGCAAATTTTCAGCATTTGGACAACTGGATACAAAAGTGTTTTGCCGATAACAATGTTCCACTTCCCACGAATGGAATTCACAGATTCGAAGAACTATTGCGGGTGGTACATCAATTAACCCATTGCATGATCTCTTAATATAGAATTTGAAAAGTTTAAATTAATTATATAAGGGATGTGCCCGTCAAGTGCTATAAACTTCAAATCAGCTATTGACTTCTGATAACACGTACTCTGTAGTTCTGTACGTATGCATTGTAGCGAGCCTGGCCGAGCTCGCCCGATATGGCCACGGGGGTCAGCGAAATACTGCGAAAGCTGCAGGATATGGAGATGGAAACGATACCTCCAGTTCTTCCTGAAGCATCTTATGTAAGTTGCTTTCTCGAATCGAAAACAGGATTAAGCAGATTTATGGAACCACTGAAAGAACTACTGCAAAAAGGCAGGGAAGCTGAGCGCCTAATTAAAGGAATGCTGGGAAAATTTTCCCTGTCGACCAAAGGAAGCTTATTCGAAACAGGAATACACAAAGTGGAAATGCAAAACGGCTTAATTATAACATCACTTCTGTCAAAGCAAGTAGCTAAATTTTACTGCAGTCCACTTTAAAACTACGTTATTATAGTATTTTGTCCACTTTAAAACTACGTTATTATAGTATTTTGTGTAACAAGTTTACTGCATTGTCTATACTAAATCCCGAATACTGCTGTGCGATTACTGTTACGTAGTAGGGTAATACACAGTAATCGTACAGCAGTATTTAGGATGAAGTTTATATTCTAAGATAAAGTTTAAGTACTTTATTCTTTTTTTAGAATATCTTTGTGTCTATACTTATTGGCATGCATATGTGCGCCGCTTGTGCAGCTGTGGCGTGAATATTTATCACGAACTGCTGCATACCTGTACGAGAAACTTTACCATGTATGTGTTGCATACAGGCACTCATGTCACGTATGCAGCGTATTATGGTCAGTCATAATAATAATGTTAATGTGATGATCAAAATTAGATATTCCGCTCAAGTAGCGCGTCGTCGCATGGAACGAAGACGGCTTACTGATGAAGTCCTGGCTTACGATAACGATGCCATTATGAATGTCAAGGATCCTTCGACTGCGATGCAAATTCATTCGCACGAAAATTCTGATCTTGTTGAAAATTTACCACATCCTGATCAGTACGATCAACCAACGAAAGCCGAACTTATAAGGAAAATGATCCATCGTACATTTATGGCAAGTAAAAGAAGGCAAAAGATAGTACGATGCATAAAATTAATTTTCCTAGTCATGCATAAAATTATTTTTCCTAGTCATGCATAAAATTATTTTTCCTAGTTATGCCGAAATGTTACGAATACAGTACCCGCAATGTGTGTACATACCGCGATATTTCGGTTGCTGTTGTAATTTGGTACCTCCGTAGGAGTACTGATCAAATCCAGTGTCCATTATTCCTACTTTAAAATGTGCATTGTAATTTGTAAACGGATTACGTGTAGGTACTAACTTATAGACATATATCACAGAAGAATTCCAAGGCCAAGGAGCTGCCAAATTTAATAAAACCTAATTGTTTGCAAATTCGGACTTTGCAAGAGTCAGTCGATAAAATTGTGCAAAATCTTTGGTGCAAATCATGTTTTTATCGTGCTTGATGCTTTTTACAGGGATTGCCCATTGCCTCTGTTGCAGCAAAGGATTTCAAACTGCCATACAATGTTAACGATAAAGCAGTATTGCAAAAGGTCACAAATCTTCAACCCAGTGATGTACGTGTTCGGCTGCCTAACAGTTTTACAATCCGAGGCTTTGGCAGTGAATGTCTCATTCTCAGTTCTTGCATTGTTTTACTTCAGAACGGAATATTCTCCAGTTTTTCATGGCAAGTCGCTTTCCATAGCCGTTGTTCGCGGGAAATCCTTGTGTGCGCTTGGTGGTGGATTTTCCTTTACTATTTTCGCACGGTAGTGTAGAATTTTTATTTGTGTTTACCGTCGCTGTTGCTACTTTACAGGCAAATAACGCCAGACCTTTTTAGGAAGATGAAAATAACAGAGCAAGCAAACTGTGTCTGCTTCTCCGGCGTCTTGGCAAGTCGTACCGAAATTTGTATAAAACTATCACGGCAAACTTCCGGGATCGAGTTCTGGAGGTGCATAGTAGCGACTGCCTAGCTGCACTTACATAATTAGAGGCCACCTTATAACAATATTTCAGTTCGTATTGGAAAGTTTTAGCGTTTTCCGGACTGCATGTCTCAAGCCATTTTCATAATCTTCAATGAAGTCTTTCCATTCCAAAGAGTCAAATTTGTCCAGCCTGAGTTCTTGACCTCTATGGAAACTCACCTCCACCGTTGGTTTATGGGAGGAAATGGCGCCGCCTCCGAACATTATCGGTTTAGGTAAAAACTTTGCATTTGTTGTACTCGTATACTACGAGTGATAAAGATTTTACTCTTATCGCATTACAGTACAACATGATCAGCAATCGCCAATCGGCCAACCGTATTACAGGTGGCTAGAATGGCGTTTCCAGTACATGGACCTAAATAAAATTCATGATCCGCTTTGCTATCCACAATTTTTTGACTTGAAGTTGAAAACTGATCCCATTCCACAAGCCTGCGGTAATTCTTAAATCTTACCCCATCCTTCACTTCACAGACCTTGTTCTGTCATTAAGGGCATGTGCTTTTATAAGTTATAGGACAATTAGAACTAAAATCTTGACTATTAATTATATTCCGGTGTACCAAGTTACAGTACCAACAAGCAACAGTACAGATATGTTAGGCAACGCTATTGACCCAATGCTTTTCCAGTAAGAGTATACTCCTCTGAACAAAAATTAATCCCAAATGGCCCTTTGTAGATGTTTTGGGTACCGAAAAGGTCGTTCTGGAAATACCAAAGTTTAAGGCGGATTTAATGAAAATAATTCGAAAAGACAATCAACAGAAGCGAGACATGGTGAAGTTGAAGCTACCGACTCCGGGAAAAAATGCCAAAGCAGACATGCCGGTCGTTACCAGCGCAAACGATAACAACGAGCGTACTCCCATCATTCCATACGTATTAGTAAGTGCGATTTTTCTTTTAAAAGCGCTTTAGCTTTTGATTCGGCGTTAAACTACAAGGCTTTTGGTTAGTACAATAAAATCATGCTATGCATCACCCGCTCGACTGTTTCTTTGCTTGCTTCAGTTGCTTGTAATTTCGCACAATATTAATCATAAACTGTAGCTCCTGAATCGTTTTCAGCCAAGTTATTTGCTCCAACTTCGGTGTCTCATAAGTTTTATGAACTGTACGATGTCAAGGCACTTTAAATGCTGACCTTACAATTATTCACTGTAAATTAGTTAAAAATCGATTTGAAAAGTATATCTGCTCGTTATCTGTGCATCATTTAATTTCAGGAAAGCGACTGCGTCCCGGGTTACCATGTTCAATTCGAAACTGCGCCTGTGGAAATAAATCATCAAGTTACGCCACTTCTATCAGCTGAATTGCCTTTATACGGCAAACCGATTCGCTTTAGAACGAAGACAAACATTACTAGAATTAAACGGAAACTGATCTCGCCATTCACGTTTGCTGACGTTGTTCGAGATGTGCAGAACCGCATTCGTCATCGGCGCATACAAGTTAAACGACACGCAAACGCACTGGAAACTGAGAACAAGAAGAAGAAACGCAGTTTTTGGACAGTCAGCCATGAAAGTGGATTACTCAAAGAGTATATCACCGTTCAAAAAGTGAAAAGGAAAAATCTGGGAGAGCTGCGATTGGAAATTATGGCAGCACAGGATATTGAACGCCACCTGCCGGGTGTCATGAGACGAAAACTGCGCAAGGGCCATTTGCCCCCTCTGCTGGGTTTCAAAACCACAAAGGAAATAATAACAGGCCATCAAAGAAACAACAGTAATTTCGAGACTTTTCTAGGCTCGTTTTTCGATTCTGAAAAGAAGACGAAGCTCACAGAATGGGATAAAATGAATGTTCCATGATCAGTAATTGTCCACGATGATTATTACGATGTATGTATATACTGCATTGATGCCATAAGATAGTATGATCTTGCATTCTTGCCCATTGATTGTCGAAACTAGGATTAATTTTCAAATTTCCAATTCAGCAATGCACTGCGAGTGCAATCAAACGAAAATTTTAAAAAAACCGGAAAAGGGCAAAAAGTTAAAATGTTGCACGGTCATTCTAGTTTTGGCAAAAGTTTACGTTATAAGTGAACCGGAAGTCTTGTCGGATGGTAGCACCCAAGGAACTACCATCCGTTTGTGGCCAAAGCAAGCCGATCACGATGTACTATCACGATGAAGCAAAAATAAAAATACGCAGCTTTTTAAAGACTTTAATGAGCAGAATTTTTTATTTTTGATTTAGCATGTTCAATGTTGACACTGCACGGACATTTCGTGCAAGTAACGAGTGAATTACTATTACTTTTGTCTCTGTAAGCACCACTGTTTTTAAGTTTTGGTCTTTTGGAATAAAAGTAAGCAGTTGTAGCTTACTTGGGAAGGAGTTAGAGTCACAAGTGAACATAGCGACTTTCAATCCCGAATCTTACGAGGGAGGCATACCAGGCGGGAGG
This sequence comes from Paramacrobiotus metropolitanus, assembly GCF_019649055.1. Lineage (NCBI taxonomy): Eukaryota > Metazoa > Tardigrada > Eutardigrada > Parachela > Macrobiotidae > Paramacrobiotus > Paramacrobiotus metropolitanus. Next base: position 503,746 of record NW_026570282.1, read on the forward strand.
CTCTCTGCAGTGTTGTACAAGCAAGGTACGAGTCAATTAGCCACTGTAAGTGGCAGGAAGTTCCTTTCCGTGAAGATGGATCCCAATCCTGCTGCACCCGATGATCCTCGGAACCGACCTTCTTCCGCTTCGAACCAAAATCTCAGTGATTCCGCAGATGCGGACGGTCTGCGCCGTAGACAGGGTGATAGCGTCCATTCCAGCGAAACCCAGCAGCAGCGTACCGACCTAGGCAACGCGGACCCCTCCGCGCCCAGCATGGCTCCTTATCAGGATTATTACATGCGTCTCCACCAGTGGATCTGGACGTACCAATGGTATAGATTCTGCTGGGAGCAGCAGCAGCGTGAATGGCGGGATCGGTATTTTTGGCAGCAGTGGTCGCATCATACACATGCGCTGCCGTCCACGTCAGCATCGGCCGCGGGCCCATCCTGGCCAGGTGCTGCCCCACAGGCTGCTCCGCGACCTCCTCTTCCTGGACCGGCCATTCAGGTGCAGCGCCCCCAAGGCAATCCCCTACAGATTCCACTGGCAGCGGCGGGGCATCCCCAGATTTTTGTAGGCGCCGTCGGACCAGATAATCAGCTAGGTGACATGCAGAAGCATAATTTGCCCGTATTTATAAGAAAGTTATCATTTTAGGTCTAAAATATTGAACGCAAAGGAAGAAAGTAAAACTATATGTGCAGATTTAAAATTCATTTTTGTGCATTAAAATATAATTTATTGCGCGTTTTCCTTCGATTCTTTACGGTTTTATTCACCACATCAGAAACGTTGTTGGTTCATTCATTCAACATAATACCCACTCCGTTCGAACATAAGTTTCCTGTGTCCGGTTGAATATCATCCATCCATCTTGACAGATCCATCTTGGAAAGGGTTCAAAATGGCACCTATATGGAAGCGCGTGGTGGCGGAGTGTATCGATATCTTTCTGCTGGTGCTGCTAAAGCTGATATTGACCTACACGATCTTTGACGATCTATTCTTCATGTAAGGGTTTTGCAGAATATATCGTCACACTCTTGCATGAAAGTGGTAATAGTATTCTGCTGTTTCGGGACTGCTTAGTGATTTCAAGAAGTACGGCGACCTTCTGGATCCGGACGTGGACGTTACTGCTGATATGGCCCTCGATTTGGCTTCGGAATTGATGTTGATGGAATTCTGCCATCGTTTGATATCGTGTTTGTATGAGGTAAGGACCGTAAGGTGGTACCGAGTGGGAATTGCAGCTCTGTTCAATTAGTTTCTTTATTCATAAATGTGTTTACGTGCAGATGATAATGACTGTGCACGGTTTTCCCCACGGCGGCGCCACTTATGGAAAGCGTTTTATGGGTCTGCGCGTTGTGACTTGTCAGGAATTTATTTTACTGGACGGAATGGTTCTGGTCAAGCCAGCGGATACTCCGAACTGGAAGCAGTATGTCATAACTTCCGTCTTGCCTGTTTTTAATTTTTTCGGAGGCGGAAATTATCCTTTTCATCTGTTTGTTGTAGAGCTGCAGTTCGGGCATTCTTGAAGAATTATTCCTGGGCCGTGGTCGTGCCATTGCCGCTAACGGCGCTTTTAAACCGTGAACGCCGTACAATGTATGATACAGCCTGTAAATGCATGGTAGTGGAAGCCGGAGATCCTATGGTCGCTTTTCTGCGATAATGCTTGTTTCTTTGTTTCACATTTCATCGCTTTCCGAAAATGCTTTTTTTTAATACCGATAGTGTTTTATTCTTTTTATCATTGAATCATTCGAGATTCCGACAGCATTACGAACTGCCGGAAGAATTCTGCCGTGTAAATTAATTACAGTACAACTACTCTGTTGTCGGCTGGGTATTGCTTGCGAGTTTTCATGTGGTTTCCAGTGATATTTAAACAGATTTCTAATTTAAATACTGCACAGTAACACGAGTGAAAGAGATATAAACAATCGCACAGAATGTGAAATAAAAACTAAAAATATGGTGCAGTTCAAACAGAACGCGGACAAATACCGTTATCACAGTTAAATGCATTTTTCTTTTTGATTTCCTTCCTTGCTTAATCGTCTTTGAAAAGCCTGAGCCACTTTGGAGTTATTCGGTCGTTTGAGGAATTTACAGATGAAATCACCAGTAATAATTAGCTTGTTCAGATCTACACCAGTATCAATCCCTAACCCGTCCAACATATATACAACATCTTCCGTTGCCGCGTTCCCACTGGCGCCGGGAGCATACGGACACCCTCCCAGTCCGGCGACGGAAGTATCCACCACGTTAATGCCCATCTGCAGGTGAAAAAACATTATGGTGACATTCATCGGCCAGATTTCACCATTAGGGAGACCAGGATATAATGCTAAAAATATAATTTCTGATAATGAGAAAAATTCATGTTACCTCAATTGCTACTAGAACGTTAGCAAGGGCCTGTCCGTATGTATCATGGAAATGGACAGCCAGTGATTCGATAGGAACACTTTTGCACACTTGAGACAAAATTTTTTGTATCGATCCCGGAGTACCCACACCAATGGTGTCACCGAGGGAAATTTCATAGCAGCCCATCTTGTAAAGCTCGGCAGCAACTCTTGTTGTAGCGGAAGGATCAATTTTGCCTTCGTACGGACATCCGGCTATGCACGACACGTATCTAATGCACCCAAAACACAACACATATTAGCGGATGCGGCCGAAAACGCAAATTCCGAAAACACCCTTAAATTAAAATTATTTTAATCAAAGAGTTCTGACTCACCAGCATAAACACGAAATGCAAATTCTCCGGAATTACTACAGATTATTCAAAAACGCTCATAAACTGCTTAACCGTATGACTCACCCTCTTACTCTGATATTATTCTGCTTGGCGGCGGCAACAATTTCTCTGCATCTCTTCAGACTTTCTTCAACCGTGCTGTTCGTGTTTTTCCTAGAAGATTTTTATAAAACCTACAATTTTTTATAACAAAAATCTGAGTCATTGAAACTGACTTGCTGAAACTTTCCGAAGCGGTGGTGAAAACTGCAACTTCCTGTGGATGCACTTCCAACTGCAATACAGAGATTTTTAGTGGCTAGCAATGACTTCCATGAACGGCAATAGGTGAGTCAACAGCGCTTACGGCTTTTTCGAAACCTTTCAGGTTTGGCACCAGAACTGGATAGACGACACCCGGTTTTCGTTTTAATCTGGACATTATTTCGTGATGATCGGCCATCTACGTATAACAACACGAGCCATATATGTAATCCATTCCAGCGGAAAAAATCGCATACTGTCGTCTATCTTACATTAATATTATAATAACTGTTTGGTATAATTATGGTGTATCATCAGCGAAAAAACAAATAGCGATAACATTACAAGCAAGAATACGACATAATCATGAAATTTTCCACAATGGAAATTAAAGGACGGAATGAAAACACGGAAAAGCTTTCACAGATGCAAAAATACAAATAAAATATAATTAATGCAATGAGATAATAAGTGATGCTCGCCACGGCTCGTGTCCGCAGAAAAAAAGCCAGAAAGTTGGTGAAAATTCAGAAAATTCCATTTAATACCTGTGGAACCCATTTTGGTGAGACGAAGCTTGTAGCCTCGATGGTTGTTAAACCGGCATCCGCCAATTTTTCAATGAGCTCTATTTTAATTTCCGTCGGCACAACTTCCTTCTCATTCTGTAACCCGTCTCGCGCTCCCACTTCCACAATGCGAACATGGCGCGACTTCATTGTCGAATATTCCTAACGAACAACCTAATTAAACCAATGCATTTAAGCAGATCCGGCTTAATCGTAATAAGGAATACAGTTGCATATGAAACTGGAAATGCAGCAATAACTCTACAATCAACAAAGTCTTAAAAGCGTATGAAACGAAGTGACGGTTTTTATGTTGTCCGGAACTAGTATATTACGCCACGATCATTAAAAAGGAAATAATCTCGAAATAATCGGAAAATTAAAAAAAATTAAACATGGCCGAAGAAAAGCCCATCAATGGCACGCACACGAACGATAATTTCGTATGCAACGATATAAAAACTGGAAACACTTACTGCATGATAACCATAAGGTTCTCTACAGCGACTTGACAGTTCGCTGGATGCGTGGATCCTGGAATTCCAAACAGAGCGGCTGTGACGAGCAAACAAACGTACAGCCATGAATCCCAAGTGATGGATGAGTAATGAATAGACGATGCGATGTAAACAAGTATTATATATATAAAACTCCGCGACAATCAAAGCGATAAACAAAGTCAGTCGTGTTTTCTTCGGATTTCTTGTTAATCGCTGATTTTTGCCTTCACGTGCGCCGTGAATGATCTACGCGATGCTACAGACATTCATTCGTATGTTGCATAACATTCCTGTCAGCTGTTCAGATTGCACTGATTACACCAACCGCGAGGTGGTGGTTACGTGTGTCAATATGTTGGACGGCTTCCATCGCCGTTCGTATGCCACCCAGTAGTGAGCATTATTAGGTATTCCAGCTCCCACGCATGCACAGCCGTGAACCGGAAGTTCCGTAGCTCGAATCATTATTCTGCATTTTACCTTTGGTTTGAATGGCAAAACTGACAATAAAATAATAACGCGAACGGACAATAAAATACTGCAACCGTTAATCAATATATTTGCGCTTGTACAGCCACATCACTGTCATATGTATCGCTGAATCTGGAGAGTGGAGACGAGCAGCAAAACAACACAAGACCCACAGAACCCCATATATATATAAACTGAACTATTAAAATTAATACGAGTGCGGTAAAACCGTCTAAAAAAGTATTGCTAGCTTCAGTCGTGGCCTCGGATAAGGCACGTACCGAGTAAGACTCTGCCAATTTTGCCTGGAATATGATGTGACTGCTATGCTGCTAAGTTTTTGCGTTTTGTAGACTTTTGTCCCGTACCTGTTCAGTGGGTAGTAAATTATCCTCAGACAGCAAAACTGACCATGTGCAAGGATTGTGACAATTATGACACTATAGATATACTGTACTCGATCCGAGGACAGGATCTATATGAATTAGAAGTATAGAAATTAAATGAGTGCTTGTAATAAATATGTACGTACTGAAAATACGTGCAGATGCAAATTACGCAATATTAGCAGCGTGACACTCCTGCGCCTCGAGCAACCTCGAAATCGAGATAGCAGGGTACATCAGCAATAATAATATTGGGGTATTGCAGTATTATGGTGTTTGACAGAAAAACATCATTATCCCAGTATCACTTACACTAATGTAACTGCAAGCTGAGATACCTGATTCACATGCATCGGAACCGGTTAATAATCTCGTTAAGGTCACGTTCTTCCCATTCCCATCAACCTTTATATTTTACGTACAACACTTAGTGCTATAGCGGCGTTATGCGAGCTATAGGTGCTGTACTGTCCTACAATATCGTATGTTTGTTTGTGCGCCATAAACAGTAGTTATTAAATACAGTACCTTAACATTTTATTAGAAAAGCATGCCGCGGCATCACATAAATCATGCATCAGATTGATCGCATGCAGCAGAATCTTGCAAAAGTATGGCTTTCCATTCTTCTCGTAAGCAACAAAATCCGTCCCACAAAAATATCGCGCAGTTTTCCACCAAATGCATATAGTAATCCTTTGAAAGCTTTACGAAAATCGGAGTTCATCCAAGCGTAGACGATCTGTAAAAGAGAAACGCGTTTTTAATAAAAACTGCCATGTACGAAGCCATCATGCAGTAGTAAAGTCTGGTCTACAAAGTAGGCATGTTAACCGGCAAAAGTACTGTATTATTATAATTATTATTATACCCTTCACATGGTAGTTTACTCGACTTCGTAAACTAGCTTCGTAATTTACTAGCACGTACCGGATTTATGCAACATCCGGCAAAGTAAAGCCCAAACACCCACAAAAGTAAGGGCGGACAGTCCAGGAGGATACGGGATTTAAAGTGTTTAGCCACGGCGACAACAACTGTTGCCGGATAGTATGTCGCGCAAAACATTGTGAAGCAGATAAACATCATGCGCGCTCCTTTAACCTTTTAATGGAAAACATGAATTTTATTGTCAGCACTAAACGCTTTGCGTCGTCCGTGATATTTGTTCAGGCATTTTACCCATGACTCAGTATGAACACTTTTATTTTTTGTATTGCGTATTTTCAGGAGAAAACCAGAAGATCATGTTGCCCCCTTCGTACAATTATCTTGTGAGCGTATACCAAAATATGGCTCGAGTATTTAAAACGTATATGTACTGTTTCCATATAGTTTTCATTAGATTAATATTAACGCATCGGCTGCTGAAACTGCAGTTTTTATTAAACTGAGCAAAGTTATAATTAATCGCTAAGCCGACCGCCGAGACTGGAAAACCCCGCAAATTAACTTATAGCTTTGTTCTTCAAAACTGCAGAACAAAATAAATATTTTTCTTACTAGACTTCGTAACGTTATAAGTATAATGGTGTAGTTTTCTTGATTAAGCATACACATTTTAGACGCTCAGCATAGTCCCCCATGGCGATAACGAATCCATTTTTGATCTTACCCTGTGCTCGAATCTTTTTAAGCGGACACAAATAACAGTAGGTGCTTGTACGCATCCATTAGTGTTTGTACAGGACAAAGAAGAATCAGTGAGCAGATTGTTTGGACGTAATACTGGAGAGTAGATAGCCCTGCGCAGATTTCTTCGAACTTGTATGACCTTTAGATATATGGCCACATACGAAGCAGCAATAATTAGTGTTGGAAGCATCAGACATGGAACGGCCATGGCGATAATAAATTTCCAGTTGTGGTTCGAAGCAGTTTGTAAGTCGAGATTAAATGTGCACAATCCAATAGGAGTAAGATGAAAGCTATCTCCACCATATCTGTCCAATAATCCTAAGGAACTGACTCCGAGGGGAACAATCCACGGCATTAAAATCATCAGCAGAAATAACGGAAGTTTTTGCATAGTATGGTATTTCCTGGCGTACACGATGGCAATAAAACGATTGACGGCTATGGCGCAACTTGTCATGTTGGAAGAAAAACTCAGAGCAACATTAATAAACCCGTAATAACGGCAGAATATGGTGAACTCAAACTTGGTCTGATCCGTATATGGCAAAAAATTGTACAACAATACCATTATTACTTTGATCGGGTAAATTACGCTGCTCAATAAGCAGTCCACGACCGCCATGTTCTAAAACAATTAAGAAAACAGTGCAGAACGTCAAGTTAATAAACGCTTTAATGCGGTAAGTTTTTCTGCAGAACACCAATATACGATAAATATAATTACGCGCAACATTTCTTTTTAGGATGTGTGTACTGTATATAACTAATTATTTCGGATGATTAACGAAATTGACATAAAAGCATGTATTAAAGTAATAAATAAAATAATATAGTAATAAATGCGCAAAAATGCCATGGCTGTTATCAATTAAGCAGGAAGCTAATGTATGAAATAAACGGTTATTCCTACTCTGTACTCAGTATGTTGATTTACAGTAAAATTATGTAAACAGTAAATTACAGCTTAGACATAGTTACCAGCACTAAAATGTTAGAATGGGTCTGCAACTTCTTCGTTGTCATTATGGCAATAATTGTAAGCAAATTTCCCAGGGTGCCACCAATAAATATTAGCAGCATTAGAATTATCCATAACAGTAGGTGAGTTTCATCAATCGATGGCTTTTTCCACATGTCGGTGAAATTATGGAACTGTTTGGCATCCATACCCGAAAAAGGTGGCAACAAGCAGAGCAGAACGGTTATCGTTTGGCCAGACTATCCAAAAAGAGATAACGTTGTAATATTTAATTATTAACTGGAACAAATAGACAAAAAAAATATAAACACTGTTTATGCGTACTAATGAACAGTTGTCATAATTGTCCGTAGGCAGTACTATAGTATTATGAGTTATCATTTACGCATAAATGCGGTTCATTAAAACAACCCTGAAATCCGGAAGGACACCGGCAGTTTATAGCTGTTCCAACTGCCGGCAAGGCCTGCGTCCCGACGCTCCCGTCATATACCGTTGTCGTAAATTTGACGGATCATACAAATTTAATATGGTTAAACGAATATTTAGTCGATGAAATGACGAAAAGCAGGCAACGAAACGTTTTGTTTCAGAAATGTTTCTGCTTTGAAATTTGGCGATGCGCCGATCAAGTATTGCAGCCTGCAGTCCATGGTGTTCTCTCAATACAGTACTGCACAAAAGCCTTTGTAAATGCAGTGCAGCTAGGAGAGCTCTATCCATCGAAGGTCGAGTATGCAAGCGACAAATGCCAAGGTACACAGTAGGTGGATCACCATTCAACTCCCGTACTGCGGGATATGAGACGTAGGTGTTCAGTGTTCACTGCTCACAATAATTGCATTAATGAACTTCCTGTCACACTGCTGTTTCGTTCCGGATTTGCATATCAAATTATATACACTGTTTGCGAACTGTCAAAGCTGCGGATGCATAAAAGAAATCAAAAATACGTATGCCATTTACCAAGCGGAACTTTGCTTGCAAAAGCCGATAAATTAAGCGTATGTTAATTATAAGGCACTTCTGGCCGATTCTTAGATCAAAAGCCAAAACCGCAAACTGCGGCGCAAAAAAATAGTAGCGTTAAAAATTGGTTAACGCTAACGGTCTTATGGGTTCATAATTTGTCATAAATCTAAAATTTCGTAGTGAACTGTGGGATATGCGCTAGCATGAAAAAATTCTGCCTCCCTATCTTAAACAGCATTTTCTGGCTGAAGGCAGTACTTTAAGTGGTTAGGAGAAGGTGCAGCGATTTAAAAGGAATAAATAAACACTCGGTCGTGGGCGAAAACTAGCAGCATTACTATGAGCAAATGAAAGGCATGTTTGTATTGACATGAATAAAAAAGGCTTGATACGTAGGTCTAAAAAACACAATTAATACTTCTAACGCTTTATTGGTCAAATCGAACACAAGGCGGAAGATATCGGAACATAATAAAGTATTAATACTATATACAAAAATGACAGTATAGTAAATGCATGTACAACATCAATGTGTGCAATCACTTAGGCTTAACAATTAAAAAGAGCGGGAGACGCAGATCTGACCTATCATATTACAGTTAGGTAGTTGAAAAATGGTTATTTATATATGTAGGATTATTGCTTTCTGGAAAACAAAACTTGTGCATTTATAATCGCTAGCCCGTTTTATCATAATAAGAGCTGGTGGCCATATTCCGCACATTCATTATGTACTGTGAAGGGTAAAGCTACTTCGTGCTGTCTTAAATCATATAAAGCTTAAACCACCGGCACCATGGCAAAATAAATACTTGCGTAGTGTATATACAAGCCGAGCACGGATGAATATAGATAAGCCCACGATTAGTGGTAAATTTAATTCGTAATCATTTATTTTATAAAATTAGAGTTATCATTCATAAAATTTGGCCTGTTAACAGGACTTTCGGTGTTACGTTCACGGTTTACTTGTGCAAGGTTTCTGCGCTTGTGTCCATTTTAGAGATACCAATGGGGACTTGGGTTGATGTATTCAACACTGGTAGAAACAGGTCGTTGAAATTCTTAATGCAGCTTGTAACTTTAGGTTAGGGACGTGTTCTCTGAACAATAACCAAAGCTGGCGAAACACAGTGGTCGTAACTACAGTATACTGTTGTCACTGTCATTTTGCAGTGCAACACAATGCGCGTGGTTACAAAGCAGCCCCTGTTAGTTCTATGGCATCCATGGTAACAAGTGTTTGACTGACCACTGGGCGTAACGAAATAAAGTCGACAAAGCGCCAACAGCCCAGGAACACTTCCCGCAGTCTAAAGATTCTGTTGCACTTCAAACTAGCAAAATCGAGTGATTAGTAGCTGAGATCACTGGTCGGGAAGAAGAGGGGCCGCAATCCTGGCACAGATAAATAGTATTCATATAACCAGTTTACGGGATCTACATCCAGTCGTATTGCCGTGGCGAACATTAGTTTCGAAAATTTTTATTTAAAGAAACTTATGAATCTTCTGTATTCAAAAAATTTTATGAGCGTAAGAATTTTAAGAAGCCTTACAAACGTAAGAAATATGAGCAACCTAAGAAAACCTAAGAAATCTAATAAATTTAAGAAACGTACGAAACGTAAGAAAGCTAAGAAAGCCTTAGAAATCTAAGAAATCTAAGAAACGCGGCATGCCGGCACTACGATGTACGTGAACAAATGAGCCAATAATCTGTACGTCAGCAGAATATGCGAGTAATTAATAGCGTTTTTATCACAGTGATACTTTAGTTATAACTGCTCAGTAGATCATAAACTGGAATCACTTGACCAAGATATCTTGCAAAAGTCACTCTAATCGTAGTTTAACTGTCTTAGCCCAAACATGTTAAAATAAAAACAAAAATGTACAATAGGAGACTGCAGTAATGCAGCGCTGCACCATTTGTTTTATCGTTACATAAATGATAATCATTGCAGCAAGAGTAACACATCTCCAAATGCACATTATCTCCAGAGGCAGGAGCTTGAATACATCCCGGAACGCATTCTGTGGCACAGGTTCGGTTGACATAACGAAATGTCATATTTCCAACAAACACGGTGCTCTGAAAAATAAACATTCTCGCAAAACTGCCCGTGAAAAATATAATTATTGCTTATAATCGGTAGTAGAAATTTTGATGACTTGCACCCTTAAGCGTACTGTTAACTTAAAACTCAACGCATGCGGGACAAATTTTTCGTTTAGATTGTTGACACTGAGCGGTACCAGTCCTTGTAAATGCGGAACAAATTTGGGTATTTACATTGCTTAAAAGCGTGTATATAATAAGTGTTGGATTAATAACTTTCTAATTGTACCTTGCAAAACATGTGGTCATCATTGCAAGTTATAATCATCTTTGCAGTTCCGATTGTATTGTTCATCGAATAGCAATGACTGTCTTTGGTTTCAGACTGGCATGAGTAGCATCTAAGTTTTTCATGAGTTTTATTCCAGGCTTCGGCTTCTGCCAGCACGGCAGATCCGGAAATGCTCTGGGCGAAGGCTTTTGATACGGCTAAATTAAGAGACTGCATCTTTTGCACAATAAAAGCACAGAGACTCACGATGAATTGCGTATACACATTCACACTGTAGATTAATACGGAAAGGAAGCTAAACACTTACCGTCAGTGAGCAGCATATGCAATAACTTAACGATTAAACATCCATATAAAACATCCTTTGTGTATTGCCGGAACATCTTATTTCCAATAGGCTACGTTAAAAAATCTGTACCGACTTTGTTCCGCTTTAAGAAAACTAACATTAAATGTGGGAGAAGCAACCCTGGATGCAACACATTGCAGCGTATATATGATTGAGCGATAAAGCTATACATGATTTTCTCCCTTGTACAACGATGCGCTCAACTGCAATGCCATTGTAGGCAGAAAGAGCAATGTAGTCAGATCAGAGCACATGGTAAAACGATTCGAGGAACTTTAATTAGACTCCAGCATGCAAGAAAATCAATCGATAATGCCAAAATGTCGGTGACGATCACAACACTACTATTTACGTTTTGTAGAATCAACATAACTGCTGAGATGTCGATGCTGCAATGCAGTATTACGTGTTCTGCGTTCATACAGAAGTGTTCCCGGCATTTCTGCGCAACGGCGGCGGGATATGGTGATCGAGAAGCCATTCTTACAGCGTGTGAATAAAGCACTTGTTTAGCTATATGTATATTATATCACATTATACATGGGAAAAAATGCTTGTTGGCACAGACGTTAACCCGGTGTATCAATTTTTTTTACTTTCGCATACATATTTTACATACATCTGATGGTAATTTTATTCTTTAACCATTTAACGGATACATTAGCTTAAAAAGTCTAACTTCATGATATTAGCGAATCCCAGAATTGCTGAATGCTCAGCGTACTGATGAAAATTAAAAGAACCAGCACAGTTAGTTCGTCCACTGTTGGTGCTGTAAAGCATCCTTAATTTCAGAACCATTACTTACATACAGCAACTTCATTTTCTGGAAGTATTGCGAATAAAATAATGTATCTGTCTGTAGTGTAGGGGGTTTGTCCTAAAAGTAAGTTTGTGATTACATACTTCCATTTAAAATTACTGACTTGGCGAGCTAATTTAATTAAAAGCACAATCAGGGTAGATTTACTGAATGCGCTTTGGTGTCGTAAATTACGACAAAGATGTAACATAAAGAAAGTACAAAGTAATAGCTGAACGATCGGTCAACCGGGCACGTACTGCGGACCAGTTTGGTCCGTAGAGGCTTTCCTTAAAAACATTTTATTTTTCGACAAAGTGCAAAACATAGAATTGTTCAGTATCAAATTAAAAAATCGCTACAGTGAATATACAGAACGATCGCACTTGTGATTTTGCATAAGACTAACTAGTTTCGCAAATTAGCATTGTTTTCATTAATGAAGTACCTATTGAAATGTGCAGGTAAACAATGGATATTCTGGAGTAACAAGAAAGCGTATGGCGCTCCTATAAACAAAGAAAGAGTCCCATATTATAATACAAACGGTAGTTACGTTCATTGTACCGAGTTACTGATGCTAACATGGTACACAGCTGTATAATATCATGCCCTCAGTTGTGAAACCTTTCCAGACGCTTCAGTTCTAGCTGCCAGGGTTGCAGTTTGTTTCCGGTTCGGTTCTTATTCAGAGATATTTGCAGTGCTTCTTTGTTTTGCATCCCAAATTTCAACGATCCATCATACTCATCTTTCGCGCTATCGATAAACAAGCGCTTCCATTCCGGAGACTGCTGAATTTGATTCATATCCTCTCCGTTCTACGACAATACGGGACACAATGTATTACCGTGCTGTTCCATTGTTAAGAATTAGTCAGGGTCACTTGGAGGATTTATTTCATACTTTGAAACAGCTGTCGTAACTCGCTCACGATTTATTAAACAGGTTCCAGGAAAATACTCTCATCAGTTACGGCATCTTTGATAGGAAATTCATACGTGCCATACAAAATTCGCTGCTTTGCTTATATGTGTCGAGATTAATTATCAACTGGTTACCGAAACTAGAAACCTTGAAAGCACAGACTAGAAACTTACGTCGATTCTTGCTTGAAATTCTCGGCGAGCCTGATTTGCAGCTTGTTTAGCCAGGAAATTTCGTTTGTATTCTGCAATCTGAAATCCTTCTTCGTCGTAATAAGGCACTTGAGGCATGAATTGTTCCGCAGTTAGTCTCTCCAGCATTGCCAAAAATTCCTTCTTCTACAAGCCAGTCTTTTAGTTTTCAAGATACAATTAAGGAAGCCAAACTTCATCGCATTGTACCTCTAATTTATCTGTGAACTCCTTCTCTATCCTGTTGCGTCGGGAAGCCGAGATATTGTTCGTTGTTTCTTTCAGCTCAGCAACCAGCGCCGCGTTTCGACTTTGAGGGTAGATTGCTATATGAATACAAATTTCCATAGAACGAACATAATTTTTTTCTTTTAACAAGTGAAGTCTTGTTAGACACCGTAAATTGTTATACTGACAGGCAGCGACGGCAAGTATGTATTACCTTTCTTTTGCCTTAATCGTTCATTTCGTTCTTCATCCGAAAGGTCGTCCAGTTCAGCCTCGTTACCGGGCCTGTACACGTAATATTACTCGACCAAGCAGGAAATTGCAGAGGATAGTTTGGTATCGTCAGTTCGGAATTTTAACTTATTGTTAGTCTAATTCGGGGCAAAGGTGGTCGTAGAAATCAGCTTTACCTGTCCAAGTAATCACGCTCGTACGTTGGCAAGCCTACACGTGATGCAGGACGCCCGGTCGAGTCTCCCCGTGACAAACTGCGTGTACGAGACGGAGACCTCATATTATCTTGCGGAGCCGGCGGAATTGGGGTGTTGCCGGAACGGGAAACAGGCCGGCTTGAAGGACGAGCAAAACTGTCATCCACGGCGTAAGTCAGACTGGGAGAGTTAACGATGGCACCCCCCACATCCACTTTGCTGATAGATATTTGTTTGGAGTCCCCTGTAAATTAATTATATGGTACATTAATCTAAACGAAACCAGCTAAATATATCAACCAGCTATCAAATCAAGCCTTTGATACCGTTCACATCAAACCTGCAGCCAGACAAATACAAATATAAGCTAGTAGTGGTTACCTAATGAAACATTTTCGCGCTCATCCCTCACATAAGTATCCGTTGATGATGGATAATATTTATCAGAGTTAGATGCGCGCATCGGCGACTTATTTTGAGGAGCAGCATCCCGGACATATGTGCCGGTCGGCTCACCATATCCACTTTTTCGCACATACGTACTCGTCGGCTCAACATGTCCACTGCCATGCGCGCGCTCGCTATCGCTGCTATCGTCAAATCGCACCGAATGTCGACCTGCCGCAAAATGATCTTTTTTGTTATGACTGTCGCTTCTAGAGCTGCGCGATCGGCGGCCATGTTCGCTTCTCCCCGATTCTGGCAAGTTGTTGATGACAATATCCGAATAACCCCCGATCGGTGTATCAGGCAGGGGAGTAGCGACATATCCACCCCGACTTAAGGGAAGCTCAACGCTAGCCCTCCCAGAGTCCGGAGAAAACACCGAAGTGTGCCGACCAGCCGTCGGAATGTTTCCGCTATCGCCCCCGATGGGAATGGATGTCCGGCCTCGACTGCTATCGTAGCGTGCCCCTTCCTGTTGGATCGGGATAGAGTACTCGCTTCCCATCGCCATTTTCTTTGGCATCTGGCTGTGGTTTGATCGATCGGATAACACAGTGGTCGATGGAGAGTTTCTTGGTTCAAAGTTTGAATGCTGCTCTCTTCGGATGGGGATGTTGTATTCTCCTTGCATGGTCTTCGGCGAATACGCATGGTTGCGATTTATCCCAGAATCGCTGCCATTTATTGTTACCTGCGATCCGCTTGATGGCTGATTCGATGTATATGTTTCCTTGGTATTCGAATGATATGAGGAGCGGCTGGCGTTTGCTGAGCGGTTGTCATCGTACGTTCCTGGCCTGGATTGAGCAGGGGAATATGTTGAGGAAATCCTTCCGCTATATGCACTTCCCGCTGCATCGTTCTCGTCGCCGATACGGATTCGCACTGGTTCATAATTAATATTGTACGATTTATGGAATTTATTGTCCACAAAGACATCGACGGTATCCTTCAGCGATACATTTGACCCGGTCGAATCAGCGCGGGACGTTGGACGCGAGGTGGGATGGGCATCCCAGTCGACAAAGGAATTGTCCGCTCTTTTATGCTGCATGGGAATGGTCGAGTAGTTGTCTTTATGTGGCCTGTGGACGACCGATGCTGGTCCAATCTCGATAACCGTGGCACGGTTTTCAGTATGGAAATGTGGGCGAAGTTTTGCGTAATCGTTGAAAGGACTCAATGATGGCATGGTTATTTGCAATCTAGCGACTTATGAAAGGAATAAAAAACAAGCCGTTGGCGCTTAACCGCAGCCGCAGCACAATAGTAACATACTCAGTGTTTTTCGGCCAATCTGCAACATTGGATCTCAATCAATAATCAGTAGTAGGCGGTTTAGTCAGCGAAAGTATGCGCAATGAAGAATTAAATGGTAAGAGTGCACGTCGGTGTTTAGCGTTTATGCATTTTGCAAAAGGTGGGCTATGTGGTTGATACTAATTCCAATGTGGAAAGACAACTCGGAGATGCATGCAACAGGTAGATGGCTGCCAAAGGTGATCCATAAATGGCAACGGTGGCGCAGGAGGAACTTACACAAACCGTGCGCGCTAAACTGATTTGACTCGGCTATAAAGTCAATAGTGAAAGCGTACCAATGCTTCACGCAAACCAAGCTGGAAAAAAGTGCATGGGTGTGCAATTTTTGGTGGGATTAGTAGTATGGATAAGAAGTTGGCAGGTGGTGCTATGGATTTGATTCACATTGAGCGATATTAAAGTGTGTGCCTTGTTGTGAAAATATTGTGTTTAATTTGTGTATTATATTGACATAATGCTATCGTGTCATGGAGGCTTATTAGATCGACTTATGGCTAGAAATGCAAAGCTGCATGCAGTCTTGACCATGTTATGAACATGATTACATCAGTCGTTGTCCATCAGTGTTTACTGTCAAAGAATGACGTTGTTCATGATACGGCGAAATGCAAAATCTACAATGCGATTTTGCTGTAAACTAAAATACGTACTTAAATTCAGGTATGTGCCAAAAAAATACGTTAACTCAAAAACAGTAACTTAACAAATAATTTTTTCGAGATCACAAAGCTCTAAACAACAATGCATGCAGTGACCACAAACAACAACTTTAAAATTATTAGTATTAACTTAAGAAAGCATCAATTTCAAGTGCGTTATAATAATATAGGTAATGTGTTGCCATAAATTAATAATTATGATCTTCACGTATTTGAATTTTATCGTTAATTCAAGATCAGACGGTAAATTGGCGCGATTTATAATTATGCAGAAGCGGTGACTCTACCGTGTATATCATTGTACATGTTTCCACAATTATTTCACCAGATCCATACGAAACCTTGTCGTACAATTAAAAATTAATTAATACAGTACATGGCTCTACGATCAGTACTGCCCGGCACATACTCTGTAGTAATAGGTGCAGAACTCAACTGGGAGGTCCGATGCCGGATGCCCGCTGTATCTGTACAATACATCTACGCATAGTTCCACGTAAATACATGTACGGTACAGCACTTTTAACTAGTCTGTGCAGACTTTTTATATAATATATTTTATTTATGTATATTTTTTTATTTTTCTGGTTTATTTCCGTGACTGAGGATTACTTCTCATAACAACAACTTTCAACCGTAAGACAAGAAATGGTTCCCTTTCAGATACGGTAGTTGAAGCAACATATTCCTGTCCATCTTAAACTGACCATTCAGCATAACACACGATATAAAATGAGCACGCTTAGTCAGTAAATTTTCTTTAATACGTTCCTGTTAATTGCTTACCGAATTCATCCCTACGCGCACTCTTGACGTAAAACTTAGTTATCTCACTAAATTCATAATTAATAATTGTTAATGGTAGATGTATGAGACTGCCAGAAGTAATAAACAGGAGATTCTTTTCCCGGAATAGTCCGCAGCTCCCGTTCAATATCTTCAGCAAAAGCCTTGGCCTCGTGTAATGAATTGCGGCGGAGCATCCACTCAAATATGGCAACGTACTTTGACAACGAATAATCCTTTGCATACAGCCTACACAAAGTTTGCATTTTCCTGAACTAAATTTTCCCTGTCTAAATTTGCATAAGACAATGTCGGACCTTTACCTTCTTGATGGCAAACATTTCAGAAGGTACGGTATACACACATCAGTCGGAGCGCCTATCGATTGCAGCATTTCGGAAAGGACTTTACATGCCACTCCCAATGTAAAATTGGTGTTGTGGAGGACATCTTGAGCAACATGGACTTGCTCTTCTAGTTTGCGGCACCGGCTTAACCGTTGTGCTGTGTTGCAGTTGTTTTCGCAGTCTTTAATGCATTTTTTCAAGTCCAGGACAATTCCAGCGGCCTTTGTTAGTTGTTGTACATTATCTACACCACAATTAGGACACCGAAAGGATGTTAAGTTTAGGTCTCCTGGAATTACTTGCGAACACTCCGGTGAACCACTGCACGCTACCGAATCTCTTTTTGCCAGCTAAAAACAACCGTATTTAAGTTGAACCAAACAATAATGAAGAAGAGTCTTCGATAAATATCGGTCTGTATCCAGACTGATAATTAAAAAATTTCCATGCGACTGATGGACTTATAGTTCAAACTGTATGCAAAATTATGTACCTCGTTATCATTCACACAAGCCGCACAAGCGCAAATAAAGAAATAGTGTTTTTCCAAATACGCCGTCCGGTTTTCGGGAATTTCGAAAGGAGAAGTGTAGGCAATTCGAACCTGTAATTATACGGTTTCAGCCGTGCGACAAATTATTTCGCATGGACTGCATCTTTGTTGTACTACCGAATCGCTCCCGTACTCCCTTACGTTTTCAAAGCAGTCAATATCCGTAACAGCTTTGATAACTAGCTGGATGCCGATTTCAGTTTGCATTGCGTTGGGAATGCAGGAATGGTCCAGCACGGATGGCCCCAAGTATAATCCACGTCCCGTTGCAGCAACTACTCCACTTTGCAAAGTGTAGATAAAAAAGCTATTGATGTTGAATCTTCCCAAAATACTGATAAATGAAATGTAATCGCCGCATAGTTGATTTGAATCAGGGTTAATTAAGTTCAGATAGGGCTTTAAAATACGGTATGCTTCCCGGAGATCTGGTCTTTGCTTCAAATAATTCTGTTCATGCGACATTAGGTCATAAAACGAGCGAGTGCTGGACGGAGTACATTCTTCAGGCAGCTTCTGTTCGACTTCACCGCGCTGAAAACAAGAAAAAGGTCACACTAGAGTTTGTACCTTAAATATTTCTCGGGTAAACTGCAAAACCAAGTTGCAAACATAAGTAGTAGCAACTACGCGTCAATTTCAAGATACATAGTGGAAGAGAATAAATCAGCATGATTTATATATAAGAGCAGCAATCAAGTTAGGAAAATTTTCTATCCGTAATTATTTTGCTGGTTATGAATGTGACATGTGTTTTTCACCTTGCGTCTTTCCTAAAGGTTAATATCGCCAGTTGTATTTATTTTGTTGTAACACGGCGCAAAACAACACATAATAAGAAAATACCTTGTATGAAATCTAGCTAGACGTAAAATACAGGTGTTAGATACAACCATTTTAGATAGTTTTGATATCTAAATCTTGCACCATCCACTGCAACTGACCATACCTGGAGCTTGGGGAGAATTTTTGCAAGAATTAACAATCGATCCAAATGTTGAGCAACTTCAGAATCCGCGTCCAAACCAACCTGATATAGCATTTTGCACTCTGGTCGGTGTCGTTTGGTCCAATCCGTTTTCTGCATACGAGTACTTAAGAGATGCTAATACTTTATCTATCTTAATTCGAAGAACTTCAACAACACAACCAAACTTTCCTATCGAGTAGACATCGAATGCATGATAGTTCTGTGCAGCGCTTAAACCTTCGGCAGAATATAACCATGATAATAACAGTCTGCCTTTTTTAAAAAGCGATTCGGCTGTCCTGCGGCTCATTGTTAAGTATCTGCAGCATATTAAAGTGTATTGTACCTGGCATTTGATGGAACAGTAATGAGCGAAATAACATCCTGAACATTTTTTCAGGATTATGTCCGCTGGTTTGTGGAGGGCCCCTGGGGAGAAGCAGTGATAACAATGGAAATGGCTCTTCGAAGCTAAAATACAATACACCCATGGCTCGCTACGGAAAACCACATCGCCAGCTTGGTATGACTTGGTGTGAACCGCCATGCACCAATGCTACAGATTTGTATTTCATCAACTCGGTAAACCTGGCGAAAGTAAATGAACGCTCACTGTGTGTGTTGCAGTAACAATTAATAATTTTCTATACATGTAAATGTATAAGATAACTTTGCAAGATTCTGTGTATTCCGTGTATAAGTGTTTTGCTTAACGTAGAAGTTGTTTAAGTACGTCTATAAGGATCAGGACGAGGAAAACCAGCCTTTGCGGATCTGAAACTCATCGTCAAATATAGATAGTACAGTATGTAGTATAGTATATTCCGTATATATATAAGTACATCTATGCGACGTGCATTCATATTGTAGGAAATGCCTGTCGATCAGGCGCGGTTTCTAATGACATATCATTCTAAAATTAGAATCTTTCTATGTTATTTACATCGGACTTACCAAATGCAACAAACTGTAATGCCCACCAAACTATTTTTTTCCTGCAGATCATGCTGTTTATAACGTAATGTATTTTAATTAATTAAAAAATTTAATTTTAATTTTTTATAACGTAATATACTTTTTATAACGTAATGTATTTTGATTTTAAAAATGTTAGTTACAAATTCCATCGTTAACGACACCGCCGCTTATAGCTTTTTCAGTGATCAAGACTTACAAAACTTTGGGTAAACTGGAAACATACGTATAAACCCAAACGAGAAATTCTTTGCAAGCGCAATTTCAAGGGTTACTCCACATTGCTTTTGCCGTTTTCGGTAATTCACACAAATTTGTTATGATTCTAGCTTTTCCTAAAGATCTAAACGGTCGACTCCAATGGTAAAATAATTTCAGTTGCAATGTAAGCGAACGGTATTACGACCGTACTAACAGATCAGGTTTTCAGAATTAATTGAAGCTGTATAGTCTTAAACGCATTTTTGCAGTACTCTAAAAAATGGCAGGCCGACGTCATTTTGATAAAATATCACTACTCCTTGTCACTCTAATAGGTCATGTCGCTAAAAACCAGCGAAGCTAGCTCAAACGTGCTGCTACCGCCTGACTGCCTTCGTTGTTCAACAGTGTCAAGGCACTTCAGATTCCAAATTATTATTAATACTTCTGCTCATATGCTTTTGAAAATGTCTCCGTATGATTACAAAACCAAAGGAAAGTCTGCCTCCAACGTCATCGATGCATTCGATTTACGTCGGCCACTCTTGAACGGCTCTGATCGCAGTTTTCCCAGTTAGCTAGCTGCAGGCCACTGCCGCTCTCTCTCTCTCATACAAACATATATGCCACATTTATCCATGACTTAAAAAAACAGACTTCTCATATCGAAATCCAATACGTTATGCGCACAATCTTCCCACAGCCTTCATCATAAATCCCGGCCGACCGCTCTTCTGCAGCATAGCGGGTATGTCCAGGGTCTGTGTGGATTGTAGAGCACAGAAAGCGAGCATCATGTATGTACAATATGCATGGCGTCACAACGAAAGAAAACGCCCAGTTGTTTTAACCAGTTATTCGATATTATAACCGAATGATAAGGGAATTCTTCAGCGGTCCTTTGTGAGTCTTGTTAAACACTGGACGGAAAAATATGTGACATCCGCGCGCCAGCGCGCATCACGTCGTAACACTATCCATTCGATCCAGGCAACCCGGGCTAAGAATAGATTAGCTCGTGCCATTACAATGTTGTGTTTACTCTGGCTACAATAAAATGCGGCTAAAAAAACCAGTCGATTGTTAGCAGGAGCGCGTGTGTCCTTCATGTTTATCATCGCACGGCGCTATAGACAAGACACGTCGCGCGTATTAAACGGTGACACTTTCTCGTACCCTGCATAGATAAGAGTAATCGGAAGACATCGCGGTTAAGTACTTTAATTACCGATCTGAAGATCGAACAGCGAAATTGTCTTCATGCTTATTTATCATTTTAACCTTCTTTCATAAATTCATGACTATATTTTTGATATGACCGTGCACAGGATATAATAAAATTCAGGAAAAAACTGTTGCCAATAATGCTGTATTTTATGTTCCCGCCGTCGCCGGCTTACAATTAAATGCAGATGTCGATATGTTATCGATTGCTGTCTAATTACAACCGTGCTATATCACAAACTCGAGATCCACTATTCCAGTCTAATTGGGATGACAAAGATAAATTCTTCTATTTTTACGAGATGCGTGACTGTGTATGATGAAACTTTATTTTCAATTTTAACAGATTATCGTTGATTATTTCAACCGGCCTGTCTTCGATGGCCGTAGACACTCGAAACCAGTTACACCTTAATTTGCTCCATTATTTGCAACCGCTCAGAGACAGTTTAATCAACCATTTGACATTTATTAATCAGGTTCATCTATCATTTCTACAATTACTGTGATTAAATTGCACCCTACTCGTTAGCGACCTTTCCAGAAGGTAAATTCGCCGGTTTACGCTGTATGCATAGCGCGGTTTATGCTATATGCATCGCTCTCCTCAGTGATTGCTGCGAAGCTATGTTTGCATTTCTACGCATTTAATTTCCTATGCACACGCATCGTGCACACGTTTAATGCATATCATTGCTGCAAATCGCTTTTTAAGATACGTATTTTGGAGAGACATTTTAGTTAGGTAAAACCACATTATACCGTTGGCTTCGGTGGTAAACAGTTGAGTTTGCGTAAATAATTTAAACGTGCGGGAAAGCTAATAAATACATAAAGATACTGGCAATTTTCGTTATGCAACAAAAATCTCATCAGTGCAGTTGGCATATACTGCATGCATCGTTGCGAATAAAACGAACTCCGGTTTAAGGTTGCTCTGCGCGTTTTTGCGTTGCGCCACCTTTATAAACATTTTCTTGGCATATTTGTCAGGAATTAGCAGTTCTTGAACACCTTGCCGAAGTGGGTGTTCGGAATTCACACCATCTCACAAGTGTTTGCGACATTTATCTTACCGCAGTTTATTGTTATCCTTCAGTGAAGTACGTATTTGTCAACACATTTGCGGATATTGTCTCTTAAGCATCGAACTTCATGGCGACAATGCACAATCCCGCGGTTGCGTCAGCGTTGACGAGTATTAAAAAAGTTCACTAACCTGGTGAAAAGTTCACTCGATCCAGCGCGACTTCTATTCGTATTAGCAGTTTGCCAGTATCACAGCTAATGACGCAGCAGTGTGCATGTCCAGCCAACCGCTCGACTTATTATACAATATTACATGTACATATATCGTACGCATCCAGAATCCGACTCCGTACAGTACTTGAGATCTACGCTACACACTGGAACAGTGCCGCCAGCGAAACGCACGGCTAACCCAGGTGGCGATTGCTGTGTTGGAACGCTGCTGTGTGTGTATAAGCATGTATGAATTAGTGTTAGAATGTCTCTCGTTCCTGTCAACAGCACATCCTAACGTTTATCTACGTGATAATTAGTTGTTAAAAGTGCAAAACGGCGCCGCAGACAACACAGGAAGTTCTTTAAAGGAAATTGTGTTATGATCGATTTTAAAGCTAACCGACCCGAGCAGGGCGCTGTTGTATACTCCCAGTTATCCGAAGCCGTTGCTGCGCATGTACAAATTGCTGCCTGCACTTCCTGTCTGCCTATTAATACAATCTTAGGACTCGAATTTGATTTCAGCTGACCGCTGACGAGCTGCATAATGCACAACAATGTCCAAGCAGTGTCCCTGAAATAATTGCATTTATTTAGCGTTTTGCTTGCTTTTTGTTCAAGTATTTTGTCTTTGCTTTATTTTCCATTCACGTCATGGATGTTATTTTAATATGGCCTTGGATAACAGAATAGTTGCACTGGAAAATCGGATTTTTTCGGTGACCTTTACTGATCCCAATGTACTGTCCCCTAGGAGGAGTATCGTTTGTTTATTCAATATATCCAGTAAGTGAATTACAGTGCTCCTTTAGTTTCCCTATATTGCACAAACCAAGATGTGCTATAATTATATACTACTGTAATTTGTCTGGTTATGCCTAACGAGCACCCTTTTTTTAAGAGCATAATACACAACCGTGAACAGATGCACCCGATCCCAAGGCATGATTTCGTGCGCTCGCCTAGCGAGCACAAGCGGATACAGATTTCGAGCACCCAGCGGATCGCTTGGCGAATACGCAAAACTGTTTGATTCAAAATGGCTATAACTTTATTCTGCCATTATGCGCGACAACTTCTTTGGTATAAAAAATCTTCCCAAACGTTTCTTCATCTTTTGACGCTTTGGTTGACAGATCTCATGAATCAGATCCTGTTATAACAAAAGATTTCATCCAAAACCAGATCCTGTTAAAACAGGATCAAGTTCTGGATGAAGTCTGCGAACCAATGCGTTAAAAGATGAGGAAAATTGTGGGAAGATTTTTGATACCAAAGAAGTTGTCGCGCATAATGGCAGTATAAAGTTATATCCAATTTGAATCAAACAGTTTTGCGTATTCGCCAAGCGATCCGCTGGGTGCTCGAAATCTGTATCCGTTTGTGCTCGCTAGGCGAGCGCACGAAATCATGCTTTGGGATCGGGGCACTGTTTTATTACTCAAGATTGCACAGGGAAATGGCCGCTTTACTACTCGCACAAAATTCTGTTAATAAAATCTGTAGTTGCTTGCGACCTAATTGGACAAATTCCTAAGCTCCAATTGTTCACGGGCAGCTGCTTTGCCACTAGAAATCACTTAAGAAAATTCTTTAGCAAACAAGGTATCAGTCCTTGCACATATGCTTCTTGGCCGCACTTAAAAACCACCAGCTAGATATCCGGGCTAAGGATTGCTTAAGGAGTGCTGATTTTGGCGTATTAACGGTATGCACTGTGCCTCAGTGACAGCTGGTGAACAGTGCCGGAAGGTGCCCGAAAAAATCAGCATTCTTTTTTTCAAGTAATCCCTGCTGAGAAGTTCTAACAAATGCCTTGTAAAATTTGAAAACGAATATCTATCTGTGTTGCATAAGGAAAAACTACATCCGTGTATAAATGCGCCGGCATTTGTGTATATACGACACAGGCCGATTCTCTGAAAGCATATTCGTATGATTTTTATAAACGCTAATGAAACTCATTCTTATCCGACATGTTCCAGTATGTTTTAAATGTTTGACTGATCCTTAATCAGTCACAGCTTTATCATTTGGCATCCGTGCGGAAACGTTGCTCCATATACTGGGCCTAAGGAAAAAAAGACTCGCTCGACAGAGAGAAGCGACATGAGAAGCAGCATCCTTTTGTGGTAGATGTGAGAAATTTTCAAGCGCCTGACGCTATGGTTCATTGCATTTTCATTGAAACCACAAAAATGCAATGAAATCCAAATAGTCTCATATCTAGTGTGTGCAACCGCACCATACTGTCAGCTGGAAAGAAATATGGTGGGAAATGGATCCTAAGCAAACTCTTGATTTCTTCCCGCTAATAGCACCCAAAAGTGCCGTTGCACAATTTTTTTGCCGGTTATGCGTAACAGTGTGTATACTTACGTTATATGAGTGTATGCATATAAGGCGCTATACATGTCAGTATGAAAAGATGGCTAATTTTATTTTTATGCCATTAAATACTCCATTGATGGGCTGCATCAAGGGAATATCTTTCGCGTGGAGTTGGATTGGCATGTGGCAGCAGCTTAAACCTGCGTTAACTCAAAATAATTGATGGCATTTTGATGAGATGAAAGGGAAAAATTTGGCTGTGCTTGTGTGTTTAATACAACGCGGGAGTTGTGTATGTTGCAAAACACGTTGGCCTTTTCCCTTCTAATTTCTTAAGCTCAAATCGGCTTCCACTTGATTCAGCTTTAAGCGAGATTAAATTTAAAGACACAGCAGGGGTAAACGACTAAACAGCTACGTTGATTGTTCTGGCTGCGAGAGATTTTTTCGCCCACGATGCTAAAGCAAGTGCCACATCAATCGTACACTTACGGTCACAAACGCTTTTAACAGCAGCAGAGTATTCATCATTCATCCCTTTTATTGAAGTACGAAATTTAGGGACTTCACTAATGAGGATCATAATCATGTTCACAGCTCTCTAATATCCTACCATTTCTGTTATTCTAATCAATATTCGTAAGTTATTTACTTGATCCTTCTTACACAACAATACTTCACAGCTTTACTGTAATGGCGCTAAAATCTAAGAGCGAAAAGGATGTTACTGTGGTTGAAATTGTCATTTCTTTTATTCATTTAAGTAATCGTCCCAATTTCATGGTTCAGGCCATGGCAAGTTTGATAAATATTGCAGCCGTACTTGCTTAATTTTAGTGGATGCAGTGTAATCAACAAAAAGTGCATTACCATACATGTTGAGCAAACAGTAATCACACTAAGTCTTTATTTATTGTTCGCTTGTTTTGTGTCCAAACTGTTTGACCGACTAAAATAGTACTGCACAGCATTCGAATTTTACTGACTCCTTCTTGTCATGATCATAAGGTTCCTGCACTGTCAGGACTTTTATACAATAAAGAATAGCAACTATAACATTTCCGTTAACGTTTGAAGGAATGCCTTCCGGGCCATTAGTGACACTTTTCAATAGCTCTTAAGCACGTTGGTCAGCATAAATCCCGCGGATGTAAAGTGGTCGTTATGAAATAAAAAGGCCGTTTGCTCGTCTTTGTGGGCCTATTTTGCAGCGATTAGTTAATTACTATTCGCCTATCGATCTGCTCTTTCCCCAAATCAGATCAGCTATAACACTCTGATCCCAGACTGCTGTGTATATGCGCGCCGGCTGTGAACAGCGGCGTGCACTGACACTGCATTCTGCATCCTTTCCGGCCTGGACACCCACAAGTACTCAAGTACAATACCGGAGAAGCCTGGAGCAGCCGGCTTGTTACGTACCCCATCCAGATCCTTAGCGAAATATTTTTGCTCGGCAGAGATTTTCCTATTGACCGGAATTGCTCCATCATGCAAAATTGCAAAATGGATCTATAAAAATTCTGGAATGTCGACCGCATAAAACCGCTAACGTTAGGCAAAACACTTTTATGCATGTGTATACTCATAACAATTTGCACCATTCTGCTGTTTTTCAAAAGAACCATTTGAGTGTTTAGTGTAACTGTAAGGTGGCAATAAGATTTGCAAACCATAAAACCATGAAAATTTAAATTTCAGAAAATCAGCACGCTGAGCTTTAATTTTGCTACCTCAAGGCAAGGAAGGCTCAAGGTATATATCGACGTATACGACGTTGTTGGTCTCTGGGCACAGACTTGACGCAAACATTTCGTACCATTTTTTGTTAAGTCATTTCATTATCTGTCAGATTTGTCTTTTGTATTGGTACTTCTACTGCTAATTGTTGAGTAATTTTCTGTCGTGCAACTCGTGTAAACCATTCACACATAGACCCGTACGAAAATCGAATGAAGCAAATACTTACTGGTACAATACACTATATTAAGTTTACTTCAGGCCGAAGCATTGTGTATTAAGTACGGTTACAGTCAAAGGAAAACTGGAATACTATCAATATTAATGCGTTGCAGCTACAGTAGGTGAGCAAAAAACACCTTTCATTTCATATTTTACTGCACGTGCTCGTACATGCAGTAGATACTAGATATATTATTGTATTTGCCTTTTTATGGAAACCAACCGGCTTCCATTTGGTATTTGCTGCCTTTTTCTTGTAAAAAAATTTTGATCCATGCTAAATGGTCTAAGTGGATTTGTTGGCTATTGGGAATAGCGAATTACTGTCTTCTACTCTGTAGCCTACGAATCCTGTCAACATTCCCCAGAGAAAAGCATGATTTGGCGTCCAAAGTAAACCGATTGCCCTATTAAAGGGCATCATGCAGCAAGGAAGTCAATGAGTATTAACTATGCTGTTAAAAAATGTCGACATCCGTTTATTTTTACCTACAGTAACCACATTACTTGCCCAATTTCAGAAAGAGGTTTGGCCAAAAAAATTAAAATTGCAGTCTATTAAGTTGTTCTTTATAGCTTTATCATTGGATAGGAAAAATGCTGCTAATTGGATACGCTGGTCGGTACAGCTTGTGCAGATGGCTAATTTTAAGCGAATAAAGAATGTGCCCCAGGATTGAAGTAGAATGGCATAGATTTCACTGGTGTCATGTATACATGTTGACTGTTTTTTCAGCATCTTCGACTTTACTCCTAACTGAAGCGTTTTTGTTATAACTGAACCGTTTTTAAAATAACAAACCGCATGCGTGGTGAACTAGAGTTTCCGTTTAAGCAAACAGCTTAAAATTCCAGACTAAAATTTTTCTGGTAGGTATATTTTGGTATGTTTTCCGCCGCTCAGCACGCGTTGTCTTTAGACCTAACTTTCGCTTTGGTCAAGACGCATCTTCGTAGTATAGTATGATAGTATCAGTGTGCTGCATCGGAAACTGAGAATATAGCTGATTATATTGATTCTGACACCAATCATTTGACAAGCCGGCAACTTTAGATGAATACCCGTCCAAACCGTAAAGTGACCCAGCTAAATGCCTCCAATGTAATCAGTTTTTCTGTATATATCCACGTACTGTAATCCGGTCTTTTATTTGGTTCGTATGTTCTAAAAATTATTCTTTTGATATGCCAATGTCTGGTGTATGCACACATTATGCGATTTCCCGTTGGATAGCGATATAAGGAAGCGCTTATAAAATTGTGATTTTGTGTTGGCTGTATGTATGCTGACGTTGCTCTTGTCGAAATTGCGCTTCGTGTACGCACTATGCAGCTTGCTTAATTATCTTTCATGTTTTTAGATTAATTAAAATAATAATTCTGATTCATAATAATAATAACAATAATAATAATAATAATTCTCGCCCATTACTTAATGGACCCGCCTGTTTTGCAGCCAGTAAAGCGTGGACACTAAATGCAGCAGGATGCTCAAGTCGCGCAGGCGTTTGTTATCGCACGGCGCCTTCACTGGAGTGATTGATATATTATGTCGGCATTTATTATTTCTACTCTTCTTTCCTGTAATAATTCTCAGCCAGAAAGATCCTCTCGTAGTCCAAACCACTCAAGGATCAGTCCGAGGCTTTACGGCCACATCGCCTCATGGGAAGCAGGTTGATGCCTTTCTTGGAATTCCCTATGCTCAGCCTCCAGTTGGAGATCTCAGATTCCGCCCTTCAGTGCCTAAAGAGCCCTGGCAAGGTATGTAGCGGAAGAGGTTGTCGGTGATAATTTCCGGCACGGATTTGTTTGCTATGTATGCTAGCATCAGGCAATTGCAAAATTGCCACTTAGTCGACATTCGAATGTAAATAATGCTAATGGACGCGATTTTTTTGGTATGGTAGGCAAATGCCTGCCTGTATGTAGTTTTGATACTAAGTTACTAACACAATATATTATTACTGAGGGCATATGCATATTGTACAAATTTCACGAAATAGTTTGAGTAAATTTTGCAGATAGCCCAGCTTATGCAACATGTAGGGTGGAATATGATTCCTTACGATTTTCAGAAATTGATATTCCTTGCATTGCTAAACATCTTAACAGTTTTTTTACTTATTCATATGTTATATGTGAAACGTTTGTACGGTACTACCGTGTATAACAAAGAGAAATGCAAAAATCTCAGCTGCACTATGGCGCACTTGATCGAGTTTATGCAACAACTATTTTTACAAAATGTAAATTTTTCTGTTTTTACAGTAATCTACACATTATTAGTCTTTTTTTGTCATACTTAAAAAAATTATCTTCGCTCCTGGCTTCACTTCATATAACTGTTTGTTTCAAATCTTCTGCTGTTTCCGTTGAAAGGTGCTAAATGCTAATGTCTGCAAGCCTGCAGAGGAACATTAAACTAACGGGATGAATGACTATAGCTGTGTAAGCCTGTGTTCGAGTTCATAAAGTATGGCACTAATTCCTATATCTTTCTGTATGCTTTCTAGCGACCATCCCTGGACGCGTAATGAAACATGACGTTTTTGCTTATTTGTCGTGATATAAGCCATCCTGTCAAGTCAAATTATAGAATTTGTGCTCACACAGGCACAAAGTGGGGCTTATTTACGAATTTTGTAATTAACCTAATGCGCTAAGTTATTAGAGCTGCTTGTTCTCGTGAGACATGTATCGAGACTTTATACGGGCCGCTTGGTTGGCTTTTATATGACTGCAGTTTTTTTGTAGGCATTATTAATACAACAAAGCTTCCGAATTCCTGTTATCAGCAGAATGATACCGCGTTTGGTGATTTCATCGGTGCAGTAATGTGGAATCCTAACACTCCGATTAGCGAAGATTGCTTGTATATAAACTTGTGGATACCACGACCTCGCCCTACCAATGCTGTGGTAATGGTGTGGATTTATGGAGGAGGATTTATGACGTAAGAGAGAAAATCCATCGAGTTTTACCATCTCGACGCTAGCTAGCATCCGTGCAATTAATTATACAATACCCCTCATAGTTCATTTGGAGAAATGGAATAATTACAGTCATGAAGTATATTAAAATAACTTAAGATGGAAATCTTGCGGTTAAGATAGCTGACGCTACCACTGCGATTGTAGTTATACCACTGACCATAAGACTAACTGTCAGTAGTTATGTTTCACGGAAGCGCGTGATAGCATTTTGAAAAGGATGGCAGATGTTGTTACATTGATTAAATTCGCACTGGTTACACTCGTAGTTGCCCGCACCGTCAAATGCGTTACGCAGCTTTACACCATGACGAACAGTCTTTAATTTTTTAATTGATACCAGTGCCTGTACCGACATTCATCTGTCATTGCTGTCATTTATAAACCTTGGCATTTGGTAAGTGACGACGGTTATGCGAGCAGCCGGGCGTGGGTTAACAGCATTTACCAGTTCTTCAGCGCGATGACAGGACAAGACATATCATCTATTCTTGTAACCCGAAGAACTGGAGAAAAAAACCGCTGCAGTTCTCGTTTGCTCCTTGTTGGCCAGATGATCCAGATCCAATATCATTTTCGTGCGTAAACGAGATGGCGTGTTATAATAACGACCAGTACCCTAATCCTGCTGACGACATAACGACGCGATCAAAGCAGTTGCAAAATGCTGTCACTGAAATGAGCAAAAATCGTGTCGGCATCTTCCAAAATGCCAATCAGCCCTTCAGAGTACCTTCACAGCTGAAAACAACAGAAAGTTTTTAGTACGTTAAATATCGATACAGCAAAAACAACACAAATCGCAAAACTTCGCTGTACAACTCAGATGGTCAATAAACAAATTATACGTACGTACGTCAGCGCGGTCAGTTGAAACTTTACCAACAGCCTAATACTTATCAAAAAGTCACAAAGCCTCTATTATGCCAGAAATTTTCGGAAAGATATGAAAATTAACCAAAACATATTACACGTCGCCATCCACACCTTAACGCTATGTGGGCGAGATAAAAGTACGCTAAAACTTAACTGTATAGGTATCTGCGCGAAGGCGCTGTGATCTCTGTAGCATATAGTCATATACTGTAGCGTTTAAGTATTTGCAGGGGTACTGCAACTCTGGACGAATACGATGGCTCAATATTAGCCGCCGAAGAAAATGTCATTGTCGTATCGTTTCAATACCGTGTTGGTTCACTGGGCTTCATGTACTTTGGAACGGATGACATGCCGGGGAATGCCGGCCTCTGGGATCAGGTGCTGGCACTGCGCTGGTTAAAGGAAAATGTCAAGGCATTCGGAGGCAATCCCAACAATGTGACGATATTTGGGGAAAGTGCCGGGGCCTCCAGTGTCTCTCTGCATCTGCTGGCACCGCCGTCTCGCGATCTGTTTAACCAAGCTATTATGGAGAGTGGATCGGCAACATGTCCCTGGGCCACAGTGACACCGGAAGAGGCTCTTAGGCGCTCTCTTAAGCTGACCAAGATTTTAGGCTGCCGGAAAGATCCGGTCACACAGAATCTCGCCCTTATTACTGAATGTTTGAGAAAACTTGCTCCCATTGAGTTTGCCATGTACGAGTTGGATGTCACCGGTGGACTTCTGGAATTCCCCTTTGTAGCTGTCATCGATGGGGATTTTTTACCCCAACGTCCCGAAACCATTCTACGCAATGGGCAATATAAACGCTGTAACGTTCTATTGGGGAGTAATTCAGAGGAAGGTAAGAATATGTCATAAAATGTTCGCTGAGCTGTTGCACGGTTTTTCCTCACCGCTGAATTAACAGGAAGGGCGTATGATTAACATAGAAACAACTCAGACAAGTCAATTACAGTAAACCACTAACCTCTATAAAAAGCATAGTAGTAATAGATGATCACCAGTGACCAAAAAAGATCAACTAATACGGAAAAGTGTTGGATCATATGTTTGCTGCTTTTTTGCAGGATCCTTTTTTATGAACTACCATTTCAAAAATTTCCAAACAACCGGCGAAGACGTATCTCTCAGTCATGAAGAGCTAATCAATGCCTACGAAAATGCCTTTTATAACTTTAGCCGGATTGCCAAAGACGCCATTATTTTTCAGTATACCGACTGGATCCATCCTAATGATCCAACGAACAACGTAAATTTGTTGGATAAAGCCATAGGAGATTACTTTTTTACCTGTAATGTCAACGAAGTGGCAATGGTGTACGCAACCGGAGGGCAAAACGTTTATATGTATTTATTCAATCACCGATCATCAAACATGGCTTGGCCAAAATGGCTGGGCGTACCACATGGATACGAAATCGAATACCTTTTTGGTTTGCCACTGGATCCGGCAAGGTCATACACAAAAGCCGAAGCCGACCTTGCACGGAGAATGATGGCTCACTGGGCAAACTTTGCCAAGACGGGGTAAGTCCAAAAACACTATTCTCAAGCATAATGCTCGATGACCTTTCCGGGAGTACGAGGGCTTTATATTCGAAGCTGCATGAATAGTTGAACACGCCACGCTACATGCAAGATTTCTTATCTGTTTGTGTTTTTCCCAGGAATCCAAGTTTTAGAGAAGGTGGAGGTTTCGCTAAACATTCCTGGCCGGTGTTTACCAGCCACGGAAAGGAATATATGCCTCTAAATGTTAAAGAACCCGTTATTGGACGAGGACATCGTGCAACACAATGTGCCTTTTGGAAACTTTATATGCCGCAGCTGATGTCCATGACAGGTAACTCATAAATGGGAAGTGCGGCCGAACGTGTAACACTTGATCATGAAGAGCTTATTGTAAAATAACGCGGGCAGGACGGTTGCATACTAACACAAAAAATCTGAGATCCAAATTCCAAATATTCAGGACAACGTTCACAATTTTCGCAACCACATGGCACGATTTTTAGATTTTGGCAGTTGCATTTCTTAATAAAAAAAATTTGAAAAGGTCATTATCGGATTTCAGTGCATATACGCGTACTTATCAACACAATGTTGCTTACAATTAGAGCTGCGTACGCAAACCAATAAGACATGCCTCCTCTGTACCTGTAATGGAAGCCTTGCTTTTCACTTTTATTCGATCACTTTTATCTTCATATTGAGTCCAAACAGTGCAGGAATATTTTTAAACCAAAGAGACTCAATGTTTTTCTATCTTTTGTGAAACAGACCTTTCTCCACAGCTAGTTTAATCGTGCGTTCCGTCATTCTCGATTAAACACCCTGCTACTGATTATTCTTTGGTTATACCCTTAAGCTTATCGAAGATTACTGACACCCCTAATGCAATATGTCCGTCTCCCCCTGCGTTACCCGCCTGAGTCATCCTGTTCCTGTTCATTTACGTTTTTAACGTTTTTTCCGTTTCTTAAGTTTGTTTTTGTTTGATGCAGCTAATATTGACGAAGTGGAAGCGCAATGGAAGCTGCAGTTTCATGAATGGAACACGAAATACATTGTGGACTGGAAGGCGCAGTTTGACCGCTATGTTCGTCATGCTCGAAAGCTACAGTCTCACAAACTGTTCGGACATGAGGAGCTGTAGATGCGCCTGTAATCTGATAATTATAATAAACAACGATACAATACTATGTTAAACGTGTCTGATTTTTGGGTATGTGTAATTACAGTAACCAAGATGTCCTGCCCGCTATAACTGCTTATGTTGCTTTTGTAATTTCTTGGTAGAAATGCATATACCGCATATCGGGATTGATGCACATTTGGTTTCTGATTTTATTATTGCGTTAGAAAAAGATATTACATTCATCGTATATGGCACACTGATGTATCGCGATGTTCCCTATGAAAACAACTTTTGTGAATTTTTATTATTTGTTGTGTTGCATTATTGCCTTTTCTGTAGCTTGTGGTTTGTAAAAGCTTAAAGTAATAAACAATAATATACCATTAATATCGACACACGAACTTCACCATATTTCTACGGAAGAATATTTTTGTGTCTAGAACGCGTTTGCCGGCGTCGTAGACCTGGCAGTGGGACGGCCAGTCTGTGGATGCTGTCACAGTCTCTCTCACGGGTACCAGTTCTAGTTTGCATTGCTGCCTTCCTCTGGATGACGATGATTTGAAAACCTGCACTGACCTGGTGATGCTCGCATTTTTTGTGAAAGTGTATTTCCGGGACAGACGGCCAGCAAACACTATCCAAGTTTTGGCCGGATTTGTTAATTAAAAGGACCAATGCGCGGACTTATGTATGTACTCGTACCTCTAATTATTTTCAACCGTTAACCGGTGTCTTCTAAGATGCGCGCAAACTGAATGGTGGTTTTGTTATTGCAGTATATATCAGCCATTACACAACTACTCTGTTTAGTTAATGCTATAATGAGAGATGCGTGAGCGTGATGAATTTATGTTGAGTTTATATTAATTATTTCTTGTCTTTGATAGAACGACGCGTAACTGCATTTATAAGTGAAATTGACAGTGTAACGGTCCCGATGAACGTAGAAACATTCGGAAATAAACAAAAAATCCCGTAAGAATTGTTCATGGATGCAGATCACTTGCTTTATGCAGAAGTTTACGAGACGCTTCCAGAGTATTTGTATACTTTGCAAACTCTGTTTTCCACAAATCATGGTCTCTTTTCCAGTCCTGGAATTCTATCTTCCATTCGTCGTCCACATCTAGTACATCAGGTTCGGCCTCATGTACTTTACTCTCTTCGTAATGATTTGTCTGCCCACTCGAACAGGAAGCTCTGGCGTCAACTACGGTATAATGCAGGAATTGTTACTGGTAAAGGTAACATTTAGCGGCATTTAAGAAATTTGACCAAGACCTTCATGAAACTGTGGAATCAAAAAGCGCAAAGAATAGTGAAGGGCGCAGTACGGTCTGGGACTGTTAGGAGAGTGAAAAGTTAGTGGAGCATCATTGACATACAATGAATGTTAAAATATTCAGATTTCTAGCAACAGGATAACTGAGCGACTTACCGGCTGCCACTTCCATTTCCTGCAACGTTTTTGTTAAATGGGGAAGGTACTGCTTCCAAAACGCACAGTACTGCGCCCGGAGACCATGCCTGACCTTTTGGCTGTCTTCAAAAATTTGCAGATATTCTTTGCCGTTTGCAGTATAGACCGGCCAGAATCGCTTAGAAAACTGCCCGTTTGGAAGCAAACTGGGATTGCTGAAGCAAAGGGGTCTTTACGGAGTCGTCACTAATTCTACATCTTTCTAGCGGTGTTTGAAATTTAAAGTAATTTCCATTAAAGTACGTACAAGTACATACCCGGTTCTGGCAAAGTTTGCCCAGTAGCTCATGACGCTTTTCGCCAGATTCTGCTCAGACGAGCTGAAATTCAGTTTTTCGTTTAGAGGATGACCAAACACATAATCCATCTCGTGAGTGTGTTGTGATCCCATCCAGTGAGGCCATGGCGAATTACTAGACCGATGGGAGAATTCGTACAAGAACACGCCTGCGCCACTAAAAAAGAAGACCGTATGGCGTATATAAGACCGTATGGCGTACAGACTGTATATAACTATTAGCATGCATAATATACCGTAATAAGCAAGTTCATAAGTACTAGTTATTGTAAAAGCAGTAGTTCCAAACCTTTAGACATATTACTGTGCTTACTTTGTGTAGTAACTCCGTATAGAATAAACCATGCAATACGAAAGTATATGCTTTCCGTCTATTGCAAATTACAGCGAGAATGCGCAAAAAGAAACGCGATTTCAGTACTTGCTATTTAGTTGAAGAATTGCAGTTATACTCACCTGGCTGCGTACGCTTGCGCCAGTTGATTGACCTCGCAGGTAATACACTTGTCCCCTATGATTTTCTCCAGGTTCTCAACCAAACTGGAGGTTTCATCCGGAGATATCCAGTTAGTATACTGGAATATCAGCGCCTCCGTCGCAGTGGTGCTCATATTGGGAAACAGTTTAAAGATGACGTCTTTGAAATCCGACCGCTTTATTGTCATTTCGACTTGGTACAGTTGGAAGAGTTCGGGAAACATGTACATCAGGAACGCTGTGCCCTCGTTTGCCGTAACTCCCAGCATTATATTGGTTTTTTTAAACTGCTGGTATCGCAGAGTGGACATTGGATCTCTGGTCAGAAAATCTCCATCCACTACCGGGATGAAATAATAATCAAAAAGATTGCCGGTGGCCGGGATGTCGTCGATTAACGTCTGTGCTTCAATTTGCCGGAGGCAGTGCACAGCATGCTCTACCGATTCGGTTTGGCAGTCCAGGCGATGGGCGAAGTCTGCGGAACGGTTCAGAGCTGTCGCGGTGGAAACATGTGCCCAGTCGGCTGTTGGACTTCCGCTCTGGAGAACGGCCTGCATGAACAAATCCGATGATAAATTGGACATGAGGTGTAGTCCCACGCAGGCGGCACCGGCACTCTCCCCGAACAGCGTGACATATTTTGCATGACCGCCAAAATGTTCAATATTCTGTTGGATCCACTTTAAAGCCAGCAGCTGATCAAATAAGCCTTGATTACCCGGAGCTTCTTCCGTACCAAAATACAAAAACCCAAATGGACCCAGGCGATACTGCATGGAAACAAATATCACGTTCTCTTCGCTGGCTAAAATAGAACCGTTGTAGATATCCAACGTAATGGACCCTCTGTAATCGCAAATTCTCTATCAGCCATTTTCGTGCTAAATTGCACCTGTGTTTCATGTATGGTTTCCGGAAGTTTTGTATAAGATGCAGTATGCGTGTTTCCCGTGTTAACTTCAATAATTAAATTGTTATAAAGGGCATCATTTAACCACTTCATTTTTAATTTGCAGGTTTTAAGCATATTTATGTATTTTGCACTATGCCGAACAAAAGTCTTACTAAATACTTATTAAATACGAACAGTACTGGTGGCCTAATCAGGAAGTCCAGGAAGCGTTCAGTTTTCGTTGAAATAGCGATGGCTTTGAAAAGAACTTAATAAAACCAAATATATAGTAAAAGTCAAATTAAAATAGCGCTGGAATTCAAAACTTTGTATTTACTGCAATTTTAGCTTAACATGCCATTAAAAAACTGCGTTGCTGTCGAAAGAAAGTTTTATTTCAAGAGTACTGGATAGCGAACATATAAACGATACAATTACGCAATATTTATGCAAAAATTAAAAAAGCTTTTTCTCCCAGTGGATATTTTAGGGTTTTGGCCTTTATTAATGTTATCTATGATAATAATGCTCATGACCCGTCTCTGTAAGTGTTTACATCCGAATTTACAATGTTCTTTTTTTGTTTACATGATCAATTCACATTATTATTACGCATATTTCAGTCTAATATATTATGTTATTATTACTATGCATACTCACGCAAAAAATCCACCACCAAAAATCCAAACGAGTACTGGTGCGTTTGTTGGCCGCGGTCTTGGAACCCATATGTTCAGATACAGGCAGTCTTCACTCAGTGGTGTATTAGCATTCCACTTGGTAGCGCCAACAAAATCTCCCAAATATGTGTCTATCAACTGCATGCAGGAATTCGGTTGATTCCACGCGTCGTATATTCCTCGAGAATAATAATTATAATTAAAAACTAACTTGTTCGTAATTATTGAGGTAAACATACATCTGTAGGAAAGACTTTACGGTGATTCGCAACCACGCCGAAACTTTAGTTCGAGCTCGTAACCTCCGAACATTATATCAAGTTACCTTCCCATGGCTTCTTCGGAACCGGCTTCTTAAATCGTAGAGGACCAACAGGTGGCTCGGCAAAGGGCACCCCTAAGTAGACATCCACAGACTTCCCATTGGCTGTCGTTACAGTTCGTCCTCGCACGTATCCTAGTGTTGTGTTGACTAAGGTCAAATCCTCCACAGTATGGACTTCCGGGATGACTTCGTTTTCATCCACCGTTCTTTCTGGCCTTGCGGTACGGTTATCATTAACGCCATCCTCCACAAAAATGTCCGTTTCATTAGCCACATCGCTGCTAATGGTAAGTTTCACCAGGATTACCAGCAACCAGAAAGACAGCCTCGACATGGTAGGTTCATGTTGCACTTCACATAAGTGCCGAAGGTGTCGATTGTGCAAGACAGCCGGCGCTGGTGATAATAAAAGGTTTTTCCACTCCGAACCATTTTCCAAAAGTTCGATAGTTTGTACCATATAATACGTTGAGGGTGCTGGTTATAGCGATCTTTTAAGTATCTGCCTGCCGAATCAGCTTAGCGATGATCCATCGTAAAACTAATGGTGAATGAAAGATGCCATGAACACATGCGCCCTTGCCTTTCTGCTTGAGAGCCGTTGCGCGGAATATTGATCCTAAAATTTGGTAAATTTCTGCAGGCTGTCCGCGACTGTAACCATTTTTGCCATCCATGCTCACATTTTCTAGGTAGTTAGCAAATAGAACCATAAACCAAGAAGTACCATAAACTTTTAGCCAATATTTCGCGTGACTGCGTGAGTTTCCTTCTAGAATTGTATTAAGACGCGTGAAAATCACGTATTTGCTGTACTTATTACGTATGTCCAGTTGTCGATCTTATACAAATTGTTTGCTCGAGGAGAGCAGTAGATACTTTTTCATAAAAATATACATTTTATCCACAAGCTGTAGGACTACAACTTTGTGAATTTGATTTATAGGTAGATTTATAGGTTTCTTAGGGTTAACTGGTGGTCTGGTACTTATTAAATATGCATTTAGCCGCTTCAGTGTATGTTTCAGGTTTCCTGTAGCGGTTAAGGTGGTTGCGCTTACTCTGTATATTCCTTATATAAATTTGGGTATATTAGTGAATGTCATCGTAATTCTGCAAGAAAATAAGCTCAGCTTGGCTGTACAAGTTCATCACGGCATGGCAGTTGATTCGTCAGGACATACCGTTGCAGTTTTACATGTAATGCAGTTTTTGTTAGAGCTGGTTGGCGCAATATCTGATGTGCTGTAATTATTGGCTTGGACATATACCGTATATTATCCAAGTCAGAAAGGTAACCTTTCTGAAGGGTCACCAACGGATTCCTGAATCGCTCCTTCTCACATTATTTGCAAATTGCTTATACGGTATACGTACTCGTGCATGGAAAAATTAGTCTTAATTATAAGCTTACCCTGTGTTTCCCTTGAGCTAACCATAAGTAGTTTTCCGTAATTTTTCGGTAATCTGTAGTCTACAGATACTAGTGTAAGAGTACTCAGTTTCCATTTCAACAGAACTAGTAATAACTGCATGCACTGACAAATGCGCTAAGTAGTTCGAATTACAGTAATTTACATACTTTACTCAATTTATCGTTCTCTTATCCGCATTACTTTCGTACACGTCCGGTAGAATTAAAACCTATTTTTTTCAGGTTATCCGGTATAACCGCTACGTTGTGCTAATGCCAATGTGACAACGTTGCTTTTGTGAACGGGTTGCTGCAATTTACAAGTAATTACGGAACAATTTTAACTTCGAAAAACCTTTTAACTTCGAATTTGGGCGCTGACAGCAAGTGAATAACGCTCGTGGTTGATGAAAGCCAATTACTAATTTTCTCATTTGCTGCAAATTAAAATACCTACTCAGACAAAAAAAAGCTTGGGCAACGTTATAAAATTAGTTTCTTTGTCCATCTGATTAACTGGAGCCAGAATACATTGACATGCATCTATGCGCTTTACTTATGTGAAAGTTATAGCTGTAATACGGCACTGTAGAGTTTGCAGATGTATTGTACATGTATTGTATGTCGCACGAGTACTAGTACTGCATATTGCAAATGCTGTTTTTGCTGGTACTTAGTTTTTAATGCACTAACTTATTTAAGATGACAGTTATTTACTCTTTGGCGCCAGCGAAAATACCCTTTGAGGGCGTACTGCAGATATATACGATCATGTTGGTTGTCCAGTCAATGGCAATCAGCATTTGGCTTCGTACGGCAGAACATTTTCCCATAATAAACAAAACAGCAGACAGGTTCATAAAAATCATTGTGTAATAAGAATCGCAATATTGTAGATTGGTACGGGCATATACTCGCACAATAACAGCAATATGTAGCATTAGCCTGCAGCTAACCTAAATATGACGCTTCGCCACTAGAATGTTCACGCACTGCTCGGAAAGTAAATCGATGAAACCGGCTTTAAATTACATGTACTGTGTTGTGAAAGATAGGCCAAAAATAATTATGCTGATGTAGACTCTCGATTATGACCGGATTTTAGGTTTACCTACCTATATGGGCTTCCTATCAACGCTAAGACTTGAACCTTAAGGTAAGACGGAGAATCAAAGTAGATGTACCAGATGTCTAAGTGAAAACTATATCCTAAATCGTCTACTTGTACATGTCAAGAGCGCTCGTGCACTTATTATGACCACCGATGTCGTCTGTTATCCTTAAGTTTTCTTTTTGGGTACTCACAATCAGCACAATTCAGAAGCTGGTCAAGCACACGCTCTGTTACTACAAAACATTTCCGGGGATACAACGGACTCGCACTGTTTGTGTGCTCTTAATTAATTAATGTTTTCTTCTCCACAAAAACATATTTGGATCTAAACTTCCTAGACAAAGATGCGGACGTTTAAAATATGTCCTCCAGCCGGTTTATGGGTGGGGAAAAACGATGATGGCGGAAATGATACGTTCTTTTCACCAGAGTATGGGAATCACAACTTTAGCAGATGGTGTCTAATGTGGGATTATAATCATCCTGGAACACACTTGTTCTGGCTCGATACCATTGGCTATCCTATTTTGTTGGCTCTCTGTACATTTGGAAATGTGCTTAATTTATTAGTGTTTTCCTGTGCGGAACGTCCAAAATCATCGAAAAATATTTACTTAGCGGGGATTGCGGTATCTAATTTCATCTACATGTAAGTATCTAGATTGCTACGTAATAATATGTAAATTTAAAAGCTTGAGTTAGCAATTCAGATACGTTATGGTGCGAAATTAAGTTATTGTGTCGTGGTTACCTCTGCGAATCGGCGTATATCAGTGCCACTTATGCCATACATTTGTAGCCCAAGTTCTTAATCCAACAAAGATTTCAACAATGGCTTCATTAAGCCTACGTAATATTTTCTCTAGTACATAACATATGTACATAAATTTTGCTGGTGATTTGCTCATGAAGTCAGGTGATTTATTCTTATCCCGATAATATTTAACTCAAGACAGATTGTAGTACCTTTCATAAATTAATCTTGAGAAAGTCCAAAGATCGCCAATCCACAAAATGTTTTTTATTTCTTCTGAGCCTTTTCGACTTGTAATATACCAGTGGAAATCGGAAAGGTGCGTTTAACGGGCATCACTATAATAATACAGATATGAAATGACCATGTTGATCACATAGTAACTTGATACATTGTTTGGTGACGAAATCTGACCCTTGCTTGGTTAGATTACTTATTGTTTTAAAACCTGAAACAGGGTGTTGTACAATACTCACGCCGGTACGTTATTAATTGATTTTTCGGTAGCGCAAACAAAAATCTGAGGATAGAGGCCGAAGGTTATGTAACCTTGTTCACACCGCTTCGTTTTAACAGGGACAAAGATAAAAAAAGAAAGTTAGCGGCTGTTGTACCATTTATTAACAAGCATCACTTATTAGATCGTGCACCCTGTGACTGTTTAGTGCTCTCGGATTGAGAATTATACTAGAACAGTAATTTGAAACTTGTCAAAATGTAGGCGTTGTACTGTAAACCTGTACTTCTATAATGATTAACTGTACATATAATTGCCCCCCATTACAGAAAATAGCTATACAATGGTACAAATATAAACTAAACTGTGCTTCTACAGTTCTACCTAAGTACGAGGTAACTGCATGTAGACAGTTTTGAATGAAATACACGTAATTTCAGCTTATATTGTTATTCGCCGCAAATTCAGAAATGCAAAGTAAGCCAGAGTTAGGTAAGTTTTCAAGGAAATAAACTGATTTTGACCATCGATTTCAAATAATAATAATTAATTCACTAAAGCTTAATGTCAATCATATAAAATAATTCCAAATAGCATCGCACGATGCTTCTCCTGTTGCGCAAATCCCTATTAAGAATATCAAGTTCTACTGGGTAAGTGGTCGGGAAATTTCGATTTTAAATTCAGCTTGGTAAAAAGCAGGAATCTAAAAAGTGCATCATTGGTAATGGGTTTCTTTACCGTAATTCGTGCAAAATGCTACTTTTAACTGTCATAAGAAATACCGAACGTCAATTTTAGCGGCCAAAATTTCTCATGGTAACTAGCGTGAATTTTAGCGGCCAAAATTTCTCAAGCCTTATTTAACATTGCCTTCTGATTATGTTCGCAACAGGTGGTCGCAGATGCCGTTGTATTTGCACAACAACTATGAAAATGTACGGAACACCGAATCCTTCCGTATATTCTTCTGGCGAAGCGAAGGCATTTGGAAATTCCTGATAAATCTCTTTGTGACTATATCTGATTGGTAACTATAATAAATGTTAGAGGTTTCAACACAAAAAACTACGGTATTTGTATTGTGATTCATTCATGTCATTCGTTAAACTGACAATTGAGAATGTCATTGCTATGAACAATGGTTTGTATTGCAACAGGGTCCTCATAGTATTTTCATTTGAAAGAATGATATCGGTTTGTTCTCCGGGATCATATGCCAATCGAAGCGATAACGGCATCAGGAAATCATTTTTTGCTCTGACCGGTGTGTTCCTTGCCGCGTCGTTTTATAGTCTGTTCGACTTAATTGGATACTACTGGTTTTACTACCATTTATCTCCCGATCATGGAGCGGTTGATCGCTTGCCCACAAGCTTACAAATTTGGAGTCATATGCAGCAGTTAGCCATTGTAAGTAAAATTATGTACGCGTATTAATTGCTAATGTGAATTAATTTTTGTGAGCAAAATGCGTCTTGCAGACGTTGCGTGCTGCCGTAATTATCGTTAACATTAACAGGATTGTTTTAACTAAACAAAAGACTCTGTTCTGATTTCAGGTGTGTGTACCAATCGGCACCTACATCCTTGTCGTAATCATAAATCTACTCGTAATTATGTTTTCCCTTGTGCGAAGGAAACGGTATCGCGCTGCGTTAGCCATTAGCCGGGATAGTTTATCCGGTGACCTTACTCGCATCGCCATTGCCAGTTTCTTACTGTACCTGCTGTGCATACTGCCAATGTTTGATCTGGATATTTTGTCTTTGTTACACGCATTTCATCTATACGACATGCCGCTCACTTCCCGCATGTATCAGATATGGTATCCCATTGCACTTTACATCCTAAATGTCAATTATTCTGTGAACTTCCTCATTTATCTGGCGGTAAGTCCGCACTTCCGCCGTGCCTTGAGCAGAATTTTCTTCTGCAAAAGATTTCATGAAGGGAGTTTAACTGGGCGACCCATACTGGCATTTCCAGACCGCAGTAATTCACCTGACTCTGGAGTATTTATTAGAAGTGGGGCGTTCCATTCCAGTATTGAGGATATTTGAACACAGCAACTGTTGTACAATTAAAGCATATAAATATGC
Organism: Paramacrobiotus metropolitanus; assembly: GCF_019649055.1. NCBI lineage: Eukaryota > Metazoa > Tardigrada > Eutardigrada > Parachela > Macrobiotidae > Paramacrobiotus > Paramacrobiotus metropolitanus. Next base: position 547,093 of record NW_026570282.1, read on the forward strand.
CCGAAAAAGTTCTTCAACAAAATTTTGGCCGGGTTATATTATTTGCACAGATCTTTAAGGTGGAAAGATAAAAGCAATAAATTGAAATAGCCATCACTGCTGGAACTTGGTAATTCTTGTGCTCTGGGAAAAAATATTACAGAGTATCGATTGTACTCGTAATTCTGAACCAAAATTCACAAGTTCTCATGAAAATATTTTGGAGTTAACAGTACAAGCAAAACGTCATGAGTATCCATTGATCTTGTTAGTTTCTTGTCTTACAATTTCAACCCATTCCCCAAGTAACAAAACCATTAAAACAAAATACAATAAACGGCCACAGTTACAGAGCAAACAAACGAGAACTAAAAAAGAATTAAAACTATTAAAAATACAAACAAAAACTATTCATAAAAAGATATAACATACAGATCACAACAGCAAGTATCAATAAAAATTAAAATTGTTAAAAAGAACGAACAAACAAACCAGTGTTTTCCAATCAAAAATACCCAACACCATGAAACGATTACAAACAACGGGTATTAGACAAAACAAAATTAAGACCAGAAAAGCAAACCGGAACATGAAATCACCTTAAACCGATCCATTCTGGAACCCAATATTCGGACAAATTCGTCATCGATGCAAGGACCGAGCCGGGTCGGGGCCAGTCCGCAAAGTAAATAACATTTGATGCATTGGAAAGGTATCCGGCAAAAAAAGAAAATGTTCCATAGCTCAGAATCAAATGATTGGACCTACTCAGAATGTTCAGATCAACTTCAGCACTTTCATTCACCACTTCCATTAGTCGAAAAGGAAGGTTTTCCTTCGCCCATTCAGGATCGTTGGTGCAAACAAGATAAAATGGATCAACTATACCTTTCTCGAAAAGATATCGGTTGGCATTTTCATAAAATACTGCAGGAATTTCCACATGCCCAACTTTTAGATGGTATGAAGTCAAAACATCTCCGCGCCGAATATGAACTCCAACAACTGGTCTTGAACGGTTCTCATGCGAAGCCAGTTTCTACAACATCAATCGGACAAAAATAACACATGTCTACAAAATAAATGAATAAGCCAGATTTTAAGCAAATACAACAGATGTCATTGCAAAATTCATCCAACACAGTCACCACAAGAAAACAGATACCGACACTATAAATACTGCTTTTCACTCTTCACTACTGGCATGAAAACTTCTTCTTACCTCTGACATTTCATTTAAAATGCGGGTTCGAACGGCATCAGCTCTATCCAGAACATCTTGTTTAAAACGAAACTGATGCCGAATAGCTTCACGATAATGCGGATGAAAATACTTCCAAGACTGCAGATACCCCCATACCGAAACATTTCTTATTGTTGTTTGCGAAAACAAGTTTTCGGACCGTGAGTCGTAAAAGCAGCATTCCTCCATACCAAACACCAGGTTTTTGCAGTCACTAAGATCAAATTGTCCGACAACACTGGTACTAACATGCATAATATCGTGTAGGGTATTGCGAGAAATTGCCAGACGGAGATCGTTTCTGGCGGCGATTCCCCATAACGACGCGTATATAAACAGTTTGTTTCCCAGTCCGATTCCGGGATGAAAATTATGGGAAATATAAAACCCTTCAGTGGATGAATGCACCAAAGAATAGTCGGCTGCCGCTGGCATGCCTTCTCTAGAAAACAACAACCAAACTACATTATTAATTTACGAGAATTACTGATCTACAGTTATTGTTAGTTAAGTACTATTAAGCACATAATTTTACAGAGAGTTAGGCATATCAGAGATGAACATGTACGATGCACTAAATACCTTTAACCCCGTTATTCTGTATTACAATATTAAACCACTAGAGCCGTAACTGCGAAACAAATTTTACCTCTAACGACTTCACGAGTAAGTTTTGGTCATTTCCATATATAACTTAACTAGGTGCATGGGAATACAGAGTACATGCACGTATTATACTTCAATTTCTACCGATGTACTCACGCAAAATCCAGACATTTCCAGCGGTTGATATTCCATTCCCTCAATCGGATCACACGGTAAACAGCTTCCCAACTAATGAACGTAGCAAAATACAATATCAACAGAATCGCGACCAGCCAACCCATCACTGCAAAGCACTTCGGTCATTTTTCGGAATTTATGCCAGTAAGAGCCACAAGCCGCTGCTGTCCATGGAGAGGAAACGAATAAAGAAATATTCACCGCACTCAAGATTTTCTTACCTTTTCTAAACCCTTTAGCATACAGCACCCTGCCGAGGCCTAAACAAAACATAGAATAATTTCAACTAAAAGTAAAAACTCTTATTACAGTACATGATTACAGTAGCGTAAGTATCAGGTCAGATTCATTTGTGTTAGCACGGAGCAGATTAGAGAAAAGGTACAAAGATTATAATTTAATATAGATACAAATCTTTGCCACTCTGCATTCTACGAAGCTGGAGAGAGCTCCTAATATTTTTTACTGATTTTATCAATTTTAGCTGCAATACGCAGCAATAGCTTAATTTCAAGCCGCATACCTTTGTATTGTACGGTACCTTTTTGCATACTATCTGCCGTTGTTGCGCGCAGAAACGCAGGCATTTCTTTCAGTCGCTTTCATACGCCACAAGCGAAAGGCGCGACCGCAGCAGCAGCAGGAAGAAACGGGAGTTTGTCGGGGCGATCTAACGCAAGCAGCTGCAGATGCCTAAGTTATCTTCTCTCTTTCCTCAAACAACATTTGCAAAGGCATAGTCACAACTTCCGCCTAGGTACACAGCACACTACAGATACTGCTTTGAAGTATGAATGTTTTCCCTAATTGATGAACAACTTTCAAGTTGCGTACGAGTCTGAAGGATTAGAGAATCAGTACTGTCATACAAGGAGTGCAAAATTAAGGTAAACATAAGTTCACCAGTACATAAAACACACTTTAAAAAAATAAAACACGAAACTTACAAAACATTCCACTGATTGTTCCATACGAAATCATTATTCTCGAAAAAAGTTCAAAATTGCTAGTACGTACTGTAATCAAAAAACGAGGTAGCTACTCCTTCTTTCACCGACAAAGCGCCGGCAGTTACTTTAGCGACTCTACTGGCTCATTTAGTCACTGGCGTTCCTGTGGCGTAAAACTGGATTCCGGCGTTTTGCGCTAAAGTACTGTAGTACAAGATTTCAGTTTTTCATTAAATCTTAAGTCATAAGTTGGTTTGTCCCGATTTCTTCGAACAATATTGTTGATCCTGGTTTTATTTGGTTTGATTCACCACTGCAAACTGCTTCTTCACACCATGGTAAGCGTGACTAGAGATTTTCGATATAGAAATGAAAATTGTTTCGGATTGCAGACGGAGACCCAGGAAGAACCCGAAGTTAATCCCAAAGCATACCCTTTGGCTGATCCTTCCCTGACCAACAAAGTGATGAACCTCTGCCAACAGTCGGTCAATTATAAACAGCTGAAAAAAGGAGCAAACGAAGGTATAGTATAATATCAGTTTTGCGTTGATTTCTTGCTGTGGTTGCGCATTTACGATACATACAGAACTGAGAACCTTGTCCGTATTCTGCAGCTACGAAGGCGCTCAATCGCGGCATTGCGGCTTTAATCGTTCTGGCAGCCGATGCGCAGCCCCTGGAGATCTTGCTGCATCTTCCTCTGCTCTGCGAAGACAAGAATGTGCCCTATATTTTCGTCCGGTCGAAAGGTGCTCTGGGCCGAGCGTGCGGCGTTTCGCGGCCGGTTATCGCCTGCTCTATCCTGGCCAACGAGGGTTCCCAGCTGAAGGCGCAGATTGCCGATCTGCAACAGCAGATTGAAAGACTTCTCATCTAAACTAATTCGTATGTGGAATTTACCGTATGAAACAATTCCAGGGATGCCATTAGTTTTATCTCCAGTTATGCATAAACAACTGTTTCGTGTCGTGCGTATTAGCCGGGTTTTATGATTTACTGTAAGTGTATTATATCTTTATTTGTTATTGTTCTTGTTTGTGTACAAACTTAAAGAATAATGAAAAACGTAACTGAAGTATACGTACATTACGTTGTTTTGAGATATCCATCAGCTCAAGTAAAAGTTGCCCTCTAACCAATAACCATGATTATAGCTGACCCGAATTCTTAATCACTACTTTCGCCGCTGTAAGTTTTGAAATGACTTTATAAATTATACTGAAATAAGAAAGCGTTGTAGCCTTCTTTGATTTCCTTCTTTACTGGTTTAGTACGAAAATACACAAACATATGTTCGAGTATGTGTATCTTTGTAATTGCAGTAGCATATTAAACAATGTTCGGGTGAAACATCAAACAAGGCAATCACCAAAAAATTCTTAGCCTCTTGAAGTTGTTTTCGTCATAGACCACAGTCAATAGGCCGTTTCACATAACTTGTAATTCATTTGGTAACAAAAGCACAAATATTCAAACCAGATTAATCATTACTAAACTTGTACGAGCTTTAGCATAACATAATTCTACCTGTCATTAGAAAACAAAAAAAAGCCACCTCAGTACGAAGTTACAAACTCCGCCGAAGTGCCCGACTATGCTGTTGCATTTGACCAGAAACAACAACTCGGTAGCAATCAACATGATATTTACAGTGCATTTTACACTAATCAACGAAAAGCGTTCAACAAATCCAAAGAAGAACGTCGCTCACGAGTGGATCGAGATTTTGAGAAAATATTCCAAAACCGTAATGTTTCATCGCCAGCTCCTGTCACAATTGACTCTCCATCAGGTGACATCGCCTATATCAATTCCAAAGATTATCGAAAAGCACCGCGAAAAAAATTCCTAACCTTTTATCGTTGCTTACCAAATACAGAACGCGATATGTATGACCAATCAATTTGGCGATCTGCGTTAGCGATGGATACTTCCACAGGAGGATTTGATTCTGTGAGTAACCATGTGTGCTAACCAGCTCCGATGCATGCTTGGACCAGGCTAAATTACACACTTGTGATCCGGTATCTACCGCCTGAAGTGCCTGCCCCGTCAGCGTGTTCCAAAATCTTATGTACCGATCCGCAGTACCACCCCCGCTTGCCAGTAAACCATGATGATGCGGAGACCACGCGATGGCTTTGACAGCTGCTTGGTGATCAGTATAAGTCTGCACGGGCTGAGATTCAGTGCCAGCGTTATGGGCCCAGACAAGCAGCTTATTATCATTTCCACCGGATGCCAGGTACATATGGTCCGGAGACCACTTCAGTCCACATACCTATTTAAAAAAAACCATGCATTTCACCTATGCCACACAAATGAGGATAGTTTCATTTTTTTCGAGAGCTTATTTGGTTCGAAGCCTAACATACTCTGATCCTAGCACCTGGGAAATACCCGTGCATCAATTACAACGTCCTAATGATAATAAATAACCAAATCAATATCATGACCTGTTGTGTATTTATCTCTCGCAAAGCGAAAAAAACGATCAACGTGCGTCTTAAGCTAATCGCAACATTATCATGTACAGTATCGCGCAAAACTGATAAACTGCTGATCTACACAGATACGAGTAAGATATCTTACTACAAATTTGTATAACATACTTACTAACCTCTTGTTTATGGCCATTGAATTTACGTCTGGCAAACAAAGGAGGGGTTCGCATATCATTAAGCCATATTATCCGATCACGGCTCCCCGAAGCTAAAACGTCGCTATTCCAAGCCAGAGCACCTGCGAAAACACCAAAATCACGCAAAAGCAAGCACAAAGGTTTCGATAACAATATCACTCCCTAGTCCCTATCGAACACAAGCAGTGTCTCAGCTTGTGAGCTAGTGCACCAGAGTTTATAATTATACTTACTGCAGCTTCTTGTTAAGCCTACTTGAAACAGTGGACAGAACATACCAACTCGAGCCGTATGGGTGCTCAGACTAGAAGTTCGTTCTTGATGAACTGCATCCCAAATCTGAATTTGTCCACGATTCGTACCAACGGCAACCAGGTTTCCTCTTTCTGACCAACTGACAGAAGTTATCGTGTTGTTGTCATTATGAAAATCACAGAGCCGCGTAACCTGAAAAAAATGTTTGTACAAATGAACATGGCAAAAAAGTGTTACTTAACTGCATAAACGGCAAAGGCGTCAGTGATAATTAAAAAGCGAGACATACTGAGCTGTTGCTGGCACTCCATAAATACACAGAAGTCCCCAATCCAACCGCCAGCACATTGGAATGGGACCAGTCGACAAGATTCAAATAGAAATCGTCTTGCAACTCAGGTGCATCCAGCACTTTGTACGGAACTTTAGGAATTTTTCTTCCGACCTGAAAAACAATGCCTTGCGGATCTTAAGCAACAACCAGAGCAGAATTGTGGTCTCAAACCTTGCGAGGCTGTCTCAGCATCTGGCAACTTTTTTCACTCAAAGGAGAAAGAGAGAACGGTGACGTGCTTGCCAGCAGACGGTCCGACGGCTTCTTTGGCGAATACTACAATCAAAGTACGAAAATATTTAGTTATGCTCGTATATACTAGATACCAAAAATAAAGACATCGCACACACGTGTAAATTTATGATTATCAATATCTGTTCAATTTGCAAAAATGGAGCAACTCAAACCAAAACAGCCAAATTTAAAATTACTGCCCAAACAGCAACTTGGCGCAATCTTCAATTCAGTAAACATCAGTATCCATCGAAGTTGCCGTGTTGCGCAATATTTATTATGTAAGCTAATAAGTAAGTAATTCAAAATCAATACCAGTGGAAGCACAAAATTTTGCAAAACCAGAACTGAAACTGCCGTAACCAGCTACCCCGTCGATCGCAACATACCGTAAAAACATTTCTTTTGGAGCTTTTTGTCGGAGTCAACGGAGCGATGCCAATAGTCGAACTGGAGTGCAAAGACGAGCTGGAAGTGCTGACAGCGGAAATGCCATTTCCAGTATGCTGCAAGATTGCCCCTGAGCTCGGACAATTCTCTTGTCCGTAAGTATCATCCATAGCATCTGGCATATCTGCGCCCATAATTTCATTACGCAGAAGACGCTGGTACAGCTGCTGGCTAGCACCAAAGCCATCTTTGGAATCGTCACGACTGGTGGATGCAGCGTTTGTGGAGATTCTGGTCTGTTCATCGTAACGACAAGTATAGGCTATTCGCCACCGCCGAGGTTCTCGCTGGGGTATATAGCGATCCGGAGATTTCACTGGACTTGTGAAAGCCTTCTTTCGACGAAATGTTGGCTGCAAAACAATCAACTCATAAAGTAGAAATTAAAAGTAAAGTTAATACAAAGTAACGCCGATGGCGACCAGTTACAGTCTGTCACCTAGCTTGAGCTGCAAACTCTCCGATTTGGTTAGCGCAGCAATAGTTACTTTCCACAGTCAGTCAACTAATTATTTGCAAAAAGTTACCATATCGGTTCGATAACCTAAAGTGGGAGATTTGTATATCGTTACTAGTATATCTGTGTAACTTTGTTAAAGCACTAATAATCAGCACGAACCGAACTTGGAGGGGTGATCATTTCCATGTCCGCGGGTCGTTCACTTTCCTGGTTATTTGAAATAGCGTCATCCATGACGTTGGTCAAAATACCCACATCGACGAATCTCTTAAATTAGCTTCACAGGATAATTGTAAACACAAACTATAACTTTAAAAAATTAACGAATATTAATCAAACTAACGTGGAGCCAAAAAACGAAAAAACGGAGAACGAGTCAACGACATGTTGTGGACAGAAATGATTTTCCGTTTTTCTCTGGCTTGCTTTCCCTGAAGCAGGCTTTAGTGGTAATTCTAACGTAACTGCCACCTGTGTTGTATTCATAAGTATACAGGTCTATCATCACATCCGCCTCGTTTTTTTACGATGTTTAAAAAACTACCAGGTTAATTGCAGCATTCGGTAGAAAGTCCCAGTATGATACGGAATCAAAACATTTACTGAACTTGCAAAAATTTGTTTGTACTTTGTACTTCACCGCGAACGGTTTATATGTAGGGCAATAAAAAGTAAAAAATTATTGATCATCATGATCATGAGAAATGGTTCTAACTTTCATTCCGAATCGGTTTTGGTTACTGTACCATTTCTTTAACTGTTAATTTTGAATTTAAATGCCGTAATACGTGATTAAAAAAGATTTATTCGGTTTCTCTTGAAAATTAGTGATTTCGAAGTCGCATGCAGAAGGCCAGCGTTCGCGATCAGCTGGCTTCCCTGACAAGCTGGCATTGGAGCAGGTTCTGCACTTGGTGGCGGTGTCGTTTGGAGCTTAATTCGTTGCAGTTTGCTCTAAGTTTTGTTCCATCTAGACCAGTCCTGGATCCACTATGCAATATCACTGTCGAGACTGCCAAAAAGATTTCGGTGCAACGCTTGTGGTTGGTGCTCTTTAAATTAACATGTTGTGACTGTTGTCTCTTTTGGGCTCTCTCGGATCCCTTGTTAGTGGAAGGTTTTTAGTGGATAATTAAATAAACGATTTTGTAGCCAGAAGTTTACGATTTAAATGACTGTTTTCAGGTTTAATGAGAATTTTATGTTGTTCAGGATGGGAGCTGCCCGGACTGCTACAGCTCTGACGCTGTCGAACAACGAACATCGGTTCAAGAGGGTCAGTCCATTTCAGCCTGTTGATACTTTCACAGTGCAAACTCTGCAACACAAAATTTTAGTATTTGTTTTGCGGCAATATTTTATGCTCGCATGGCTTTTCGTAGGGGTTCCAATGCCGAAGGAGCCTGTAAGCGCACCCGCTGCGACCGGTTCGAGATTTCTGGTAAATGTCGGCAATGTGCATGCAGTAGGAGAACTATTGTAGCTGAATGCTTTATCGCTTGATATTTCAGGCTGCTATTTCCAGCCAAACGGGAAATGCATTGCAGCCGGTGATCAACCCATTGGCCTCTCCCATGGTTGCTGCACCGGCTCCGCCCGTGCATAATGGCCTGCACGCTGCAGGAAATCATTCTGCGCCAGATCTTCCAAAAATTGTCAGTGAAACGTTTTTTATGGTATTAGTGCAGTTTTCCAGGTCAGTGTTGTTAGGTTCCGAAGTATGCAATGCCAAAACTTCGCTCGACCCAGAGCACTACGTCGGTGCCTGTCAATACATCATTGCCTGTTCCATCGGGATCGCAGATTCTTCCTCAAACTTTTGTCGGTAATCGTTATACTGCTGATGGAGCTTCTTCTGCCACAGTGAGCCAGAATCCCAAGTTGGTGTTTGCTCGAGCTTTGGCGAAACCGCTTTTGCAGGCGCCAGGTATGGTTTCTGTATGCGTGTATCTGCTCGATAACGACCATTAATTTTTCTGGAGATCGAAATTTGGCCGTCTGAATCGCCTGGGTTCGCAGACTATTTGTTGCATTTTCACTATAGGGAAAGCAAACCCTTTTGCTCAGCTATTTACTGCCGTCGACCATTTGAGCCCGGAAGTTATGATTTGTTTGGATGCTTGCTCCGACCCTGTGCTCCTCAATGCACATGCAAATCTGATGGTAGGAAGTGGAACAGAAGTTTCTGGTACGAAACAGGAAGGGTTATTTTGTTTATTACTTTGTAGCAAAATACGATCGAAATCATGGATTCCATAAAGTTGCGGCTGGAAGAAAGGTAATTTGTAGTGCATCATACGGTCCTTGTATTGTGACATAATATTACTGGTACTACACCCATAGTGTGTTTAGTGTTATTATGATTGTGGTTATAAATTTAACTTTTGCCTTTTTCGTACTCCTGAGCATTTATCTTCGTATTAACAGTATTTTGACGCCTTTTTGCGTATGAATAGGCTTAAAGCAGTGCTCAAAACGGACATGAGTTTGTACGAAGCTGCTCACGGAAGAAAGCGGTCAGATTCTGGTGGCAGTTCGGTTTCGAGCAATCCTGTGACGGTTCACAGCAGTCGCCCTAAACGCATTATCAGGTGCATACATACATATGTTTGAAATCTCCACTCTGCCGCACTCATAAGCGTGTTTTTAAAGTTGACGCAGAAATAAACGTTTTGTTATTTTTCAGCACCATTGTGGCAAAAAAACTTCCTTCGAATATTACGGAAGCCGATTTGTTTGCGTATTTCAAAGATTTTTGTAAAGAGCGTTCTGAAATTCAGAATATTAACATCGCCAGAAATCCTCGAACCAGGGAGTGTAAAGGGTTTGCTTATGTCAAGTTAGCACGCACAGAGATCGTTCAGGAAATTTGCCGGAGGACAAGGCATAAAATCACAGTTGGGCAGTTTAATGGAGTCCAACACGAGATCCTGGTGGAACCATTCGACGAGGTTAGTGCAGCGTTTTCCCATTTTTAAGCCACGCTGTTAGCGCTACTTCGTATGCTGAGCACTCACTTCAGTGGAATATTTTATTCCAGCATTACTGAAATTTGTGCTGTTGTTTTCTGTTTATTTCTGTTTTCTTTTTCAGCTCGACCAGTATAAACGAAGATTGAAATATACAATTTTTATTGGTGGCGTGTCATCGTTCATGAGTGAAGAAGATTTTGTACGCATTATGACAGAAAAGTATGGAAAAGTAAGTAGATCGAACGGTCCCGGTATTATTGTGCAGTGGTTAGCAGTAAATAATGATCATTGTTTCAGATTGAGGACATTTACTATCATTCTAATGACATGAATCCTGGAACCGAAAATGGTTATGTAAAGCTGACATTCGCTGATCCTGAAATAAATAAAAAGCTGTTGGAAAATGGTACAATCGAAATTAACCGCAGAAAGGTACATAATACCGTAACGGTGGGGAATAAACATGCGTACAAGTATTGTCGAAGTTTGGACAACAAAAAATTTACTTGCATGTTAGAGTGCCGATTTTTGCACGTGTCTTACTGTTTGAGATTTTCTGTTCTTGCAGTTGCACTGTAAGCCTTGTGAAGATTCCCGGAAACACGCAGAAAATATGAAGAAAGAGCGTGGAGAAATCAACAAAAATGATAAAAAAATTGATAACGATAAGGAAAACAGCGAAGGCAAAAAGAAGGAGAAGAAACCTGACGAAGATGATAGTAAAGGAAAATGCTGTGTATGTAATGTTTTTGTTTTCATCGGTTATCCATTCTTGTTCTAGGATTTTTTTTTTACTAAAGCTCTTTTTAACTACCATTATCTAATATATATCTGAACCCTCGTGTGATTATATAGGTCTGTTTGGACGAAGACGTTTGCATGCTTTTCGTACCCTGCAATCACCTTTGCGTCTGCGAGGAATGCTCAAAAATGATGGATGATTGTCCATACTGCCGTGGTCGGATTACCAAGAAAAGCAAAGTCTTTATTCCTAACTGAATTTTGTGTTAAAATTTATATCTGCCAACAGTGAAATTATTACTTTTCTGCTGCTGTTTTTCCTTTTATTGTGATGCGCAGTATGCTGTGCGCCGGGTTGTGATGTCCTGATTGATAGTTTGTGATCTTCTAAAGATCGAAGAATGTTGTTTTGTTACGAGAGATTACTTAATTGTTTGGTGCACATAGTGGCATACGGACGGCTCTTCCTTAGGCTTTAAATTTGGTGATGTCATTTGCTCGATTTTTCTGGTGCGTTTTTCTCTGTATTCGTGTATAAAAAATTAAAAACACCTGGATGTTGCGCTGTGGGAAAACCCTCGTTTCGGAGGAGCTTGAATGTGAAAACTTCATAAAGCTTTCATCGAATTATGATTCGATCTGGAACATTTTAGAAACTAAACTACTACTGAAATTACTGATACGAAGTAAGTACAGTACGAGTAGCAGAAAACACCTGTAGTAGCAGGATCGTGCTCTAGGAGCACTTTTAATGTTCTATATAAGGAATTAATGGGCATTCCTTAATTTAATTTACTTTTGTACTACTACTCGATCAGTACGCAGTATACCAGAACCGTTGTCTGGTATACTCGTATACTACGTACTACCAGACAACGGTTCTGGTAGTACGTAAGTAGTATACCTCTACTAGAAGTTCCAATTTCGAAATGTTTCACTGAATTGTTTTAAAATAGAGCGTTCCAGGGATGTAGTAAGGTATTCAAATATCGATCGCGATCGTGATTCCCAGAAATTTTATACTTCTAGTTTGCTTACGCTTACCGGTAAGTGTATTTCGTTTTGAGCTTAACTTCGAATGCACAGCGGTTTGCGATATGAAGTACAAACTACAAAACACTACTTTGTTTTCGTTACAGCGCTACTCGTTCCCTAAATTTTGATAAAGAATTACCATGTAGGAACGCTCCTACATGAGAATTCTTTATCAACATTTAGGGAACGAGTTAACAAAGCGTAATGCAACAAGTGCGGTTGAAATAATTTCGATAGAAGAAACCAAAAACATTTTACCGGTATATACTTATCAGATTCACGTGTAACAAGATCTCGAAAACATGTATGAAGAAGCTGGATGCACATGCTACTAGTGGCGACATGCTTTATACATAATATCCATATATCTTCTTTGGTAGAATTGTGTCGAATCGATATCGCTACAATTATATTATACTTCAGATTTTAATTATGATAAAGTTTCGCTCATTATTTTATTTACATAGTCCAACAGCCAACAAGCTCCATTTTAATAAGAATTAATTATTGTCTCTCAGGCTTTGTATAAAACTATATTCCTGCAGTAGAGCGCTGCTTCGCATGTGTACGTACACGAATCACAAATTGTATATCTGTACTGTTGCAAATTTTCGCAGTAATTGTGACTGTACCTACATTTATTGAACATATTGTAGGTTCCTCTACGTAGGCTCATGTTTACAATAAGGTATACCAGGTCTAAACTTTGGCGAGATGGTACAATAAACACAGCATGAAAAAAGTGCAAATTAATAACTTGATTGGGTTGAGTGTGTCATGGTTGAAGTGAACTTTACTAATACATGCCCTGTGGGTGAATATCACGTCATGCTTTATATCATTGTGGACACATAATTAATGCAGCAAAGAAATGTCGGTAAATGCAGTGTCCGAAGAACAGTCGAAGCAGACACGTTGCCGTGCGGTCTGCATTTTGACAGGATATTCCAAAATGGTTTTATTTGTTTTGCTGGATTAATATGAATTACGTAACGATGTAAGGAATAACTAGGATGTCTGGAGCGGATCTTCTTGTTGCTATAAAGGTATTAGGATTTGCTGTGGATTGAGCGGGACCATATAAGGTAACTGTCGCTAACTGTATACACGTTACATAACACTGTGGCGTTGTTATTACAGACCTGTATGTCGGCAATTATTCTTGACAGGTTTTTTTTGTCATTTGCCCAGTAGAGATTTGTTCTTACAATGCTGCTATAAACTGCTATTTAGAGACTAACACTTATGTGGTGTAAAACAAATTACTAACAAATGCTTACGATAAAAGGTGATAAATATATAGTAAAGAAAGTGACAACGATAACGCGCTTGCCAGAAGGGTTTGCAACTGCCGCGCGGAACCCGTGTTGCGCATATGTCCCAGGTTTGAGAAGATACCTACCTGTTTTGGCTTCTTTCATATTTCGTAAAGACCGGCCTTTTACATTTGCAGCAGCTTTACTGTATATGCGATAACATTAAGCACAAACCTACTCAAATTCACCATTTGAGCGACGAATTCGTATTCGAGTACGTATATAGATATATGTATACTGTATACAAGAAAGTGCATTATTATTATGCACTGAAAGTTATGATTGTAGTTCTGAAGCAAGATAGTATGAATTATGATTTTAATTTCTATGACGAATTACAAATTTATTTTTGCTTCTTCGTTGCAGCGGCGTAGATTGCTTTATTTCGCTGATATTAGTTAAAATACAGCCACGAGTAGAATTTGGGTTTCTTTTTCTTAAAATCGGTTTCCAAATTGTTGAAATCTAGTAAGCGATATTTCAAAAAACCTTTGAAAAAAATCGAGGTTTTTCTAATCAGCTTAATTATTGGCTGCGTGAATTCACCATAATACTTTGTGTGTTTTCTTGGACACAATTTCATCGCAGCACTTTATTTAACACAAGCGTTTAACCACAGAACTGGCAGGTGTCGAGAACTACAAAATATACCACGAAATTCGGTCTGGCCTAATTCAATAGGCCAATAACTGGCTTTGAGTACTCGTATAAATTTTTACTTTTAGAATTAAACTACTAAGAATATATTATGTACATATGTCTAACGATATATGTCTAACGATAAACACGGTTCTGTTGTCATATGCTTACTTCGAAATAAATCTAAACAGTAACTAGACATTTAAATGTAAACCATCTTCCCTTAAAGCACAGAAACATCTCGCACATTTTGCTCGTGTTATAATTAAATCGAGCACTATTATTGTAGCTGCTTCTGTTTTAAACTCATGACAAATGACTAACGCTCATTATCCAAACACAGTGCTATGATTAACTCTCCGGTAGAATGAAAAAAGCATAGCTATAACTGATTCCCAACGAAATTGGTTGACATTTATGTGTACAAAAAAATCAGTTGTTATTTTGCCAAATCTGCAAAGATAAGATTCACATGGGTTTTGACAATGCGTACAGCAAGATCAATATTTATATTTTTCTACATATACGTAAGCAGCAATGGCGATCACGTAAGCTTGCGTTAAGGAGACAGACTTGCCGGTTTCCGTATAGGTAGCGGGTACGGGCCTACGGTACAGTCACCCAAACTAATGGCAAATTGGTGAACGAAATAATATATTGAATCGTATAGTTTGCCATAATATTAATATATGTGTTAATGTTTTCTCTTGTTACGTTCCGGTTACGGCATGACAATGTGCTCAAAAAGGTAGTCGAGCAGTAACAAGTTCGAAACGCATAAAGCGTGAATATGTTATTGCAGATATCTTGCTCGGTCCAGCAACTGTAGCTTATTAAACGCGGCATCGGCTTCCGTAGGCTCCAGCAATATTAATAGAAAGCAAGTAGGAGGATGTATTGTCAAGTTTAGGAATTGTGTCGACGAACCGCATTGCCGTGGAGAATCACATCAGTCGTAATTTTTGCGAGTAATATGATCTACAACTCTTCTGTATCTTGCTAATGCTTAAGTTTATGCTTTCTCAATACCTTTGGAACACTAATTAGTACACGAATCGTGGGTCATCTACAACAACTGCTAATTCATACGCTACGTGCTACGGTATTAATTAACGACTGCTTTATAAAAGGAATATAGATATATTCTGCATAAATCTGTACAACTACTTCGTACAAGCAGTTTTTCGGTAGAAACTTACGTTACTATGATGTTTGAATTTCCATTCACTAAAAACCTCGTAGATTTCGGAAACGACCGGAAATACCAGGCTTCGCGCTTTCTCGCGCTATAATTTTTTTCGGTGTGTGGCCATGCGTGCTGTGCAAGGACACCGTGCTTAAAATGGTCATTACGCATTCTGTCAAACGCTAGGGTAGTGAAAGTTGACCTAACCGTGGCGCGGTAGTCTTTAATTTGGAGCGTACGTGTTAATTTTCTGAGTGGAATTTGTGCTTGGATTCAGCAGAAACTACACAAGCAACAATAATATTCTGTTTTGGAACCAATGGCAGTGCACTTTTGCTGCATGATAACGTTTTCGTAGTTCTTTCTTGCCATTCTGTAAATATCGAATGTCCAGGCCAATGGAGTGTACTGGCTATTATTGATTTATGTACTTTTCATTATGTCCACGTAAGTATCATACCGGTATGTACTATAAGATCATGATGTCAGATTCGAAGGTATAATACAGAGCCTGGTACAGTACAGTCGTGAATTTAGAAACATTTATTAATTGCTTCATACAAATATTAGCAGACAGTACCTACTAGACTGACAAAAAGTGACAAAACTGTCGGTCAAATAACAGGTTTTTATTTTTAAATGATATTTTTGTAACAAAAGATAGCGAGATTTCAGGATTTTGCTTTTGAAAATATTCAAAGGCAAATAATATTATGAAATTTTGTTTTTGTAAAAAGAACATCCTCGTGTCATAAGAAGCTGACTATTTTATTTAGATTTGTCAGCTGCATCAAGAAACTTATAGGCTTCTTTTTTAATTTATACCGTTTGAAAACTTTGATTAAAAATCATGTTTTTTTGTAGGTTCCGATGGCACCCTTAAAGCCGGGAGGAATTTTTGGTTGTGGGTTACTTATTTTTGCCGTAAGAATTATATCATCGTAGTCTGCGTAAAAACGTGCAGTTAGTGGTAAGACAGTTTTGATGACTTACTTATGGCTAATATTAGCATTTATCTTATATCTGTTAAACTTTACGAAATAGGAATGGTACTTAACGATGCAGAAAACAGCGTTTGCTACTGCAGCACCAAAATTTATTATCATGTTCTTAATTAATCTGTTCTAAAAACATCTCCATGGCCAGGAGCTAAATCAAAGTAGATATAATGTAAATGATAAGCACTAATGCCTGTTTGCAATATACTTAGGTGCTACTGCACATAAAAAATGCGAACACCCAAGATCCCGCACCAAACGTCATTGATGCTTTGGCCGGGCTTAAAACGCAATTAAATACAGTCAACTCAACAGGTAAGGCGCTGATACAAATTAAGAAAGAAATGATTTCGTAACAAGTTTTGACTCATTTTCTCTATTGATTGCGCATCTGCTTTGTAGCCGACCTCCTGTGCGAGTCATCTCGAATGGTAGTGAATTTGACCTTTGCTAAGCCTTTTTTTGGGAAGATTTTCGCGGAAAATAATGATACTGACCAGCGCTGCTGGCTGCGTGGAACAGGGGCTAGGACTTACCAATACGCTATTCCTCTGAAAGAATGCGGCACTCGGCAGATTTCTTTACGGGAATTTGAGAATACACTACAGGTGCGATATGGTCCCAAAACCGATGAAATCCAACTGGAAGATGAACGAAAAACCATACTGTGCCGTTATCCACCACCTGTCGTTCCGCCAATCATCCCTCCGCCGCCGTAAGAACGAACGTTGACCGGTTTACACATGTGCCAAGCTTGTAATCGTTGTTACGCAAAAAACAGCCAAGCAAAAAAGAGCAAACACGATAAATTAATGCAACAATACTAAACTGCTGTAAAAAAAACTTCCTGGCAAAACCAGATGTAACAGTGTAGAGGTAATTTTGATATGGCTTACGATATAAGGAACATCATGCTGCTCGCACATATAACAAAGACGGAAACTGCTCCAACGTGGCCGTCTACAATGGCACCCATTTGAAAAGAGGTTTTTTATTGTAATCGGGTTTTTCCTAAATCAAGTGGTTGTGGGTTACTTATTTTTGCCGTAAGAATTATATCATCGTAGTCTGCGTAAAAACGTGCAGTTAGTGGTAAGACAGTTTTGATGACTTACTTATGGCTAATATTAGCATTTATCTTATATCTGTTAAACTTTACGAAATAGGAATCAAGTGGTATGTTTTATGCTCTTGTATAGGCCAGTTGCCGGAGCTCCTCCCATTGTTCCCAAAGCTTCCGTAAGTGAGCTGGAATTGCTCCTCATTATTGCAGCGGTGTTATTTCTCGGCTTACTACTCCTGGGACTATGCTGCGCCTGGTGGTGCTGCAAACGACGAGCAGCCGCAAAAGCGGTGGAAAGCGAAGGTGTCTTAATCGAAGCGCCGGATGTGATGAAGCTAGCTGGCACCACTGTTCCCTTCTTGGACATCCGCATTCCACGGGCCACCGCTTCTACCGCCGGTAGCGATGTTAGCGAATCCGCGCTGATCCAGCGGCTGGAAGAATCCGAGAATTTCCCTGTTGTGCCGCATGGCGAGAACGAAATTATGCGCATTCCTCACGTTACCCAGTTGAGCAAAGGTTACGAACTGCAGGAAGCCACCATGGTCATTCCCGCCGGGGGTGACAGACCATCGGAAGCATCGGAAGGCGGTATGGAAACCGAGATTGTGGAGGAGATTGAGCGAGGTCTGATTCCGCCCATTCCACTCCGACCGCCGTCTCCGCTGCAGAGAACGGAACTGGAGAGGGAAACTCGCACCGATCAGATAGAAACGGAGTTGGAGCATACATTGATCGCCGGGCGCCGGATGCAGAGGTTACCGTCCTCCGAACCGCCTCTTGATATGCGTAGTGTAACCGAGCTCAGCGAGGAAAGCATCACCCGGCGTACGGCTCTTCCCAAACCTCCACCAATTGTACCGAAGCTCCCACCCAAGATGAGTACGACTGAGCTGGAAACCGAAACACACTCGGTAACGGAGTCACTGGAAAATGAGCTGATTTTACGGGCTGTGCCAAAGAAGCAACCGAGAATGTTGCCGCCTATGCAGTGTAAGAAAAAGTAGTACCTAGTGGCTATTTTTCGCTGAATTATTTAAAATATGTCATAATATTACTAATCATATCAGTGTCAGACTTTATGTGCAAGCTTTGAGCACCAATAAATTTACGGAACATCCAATAAGAAGTTTCGCTTTCTGTTTTCCACAAAAATTAAACATATACCCACAAATTTTATATTGTTAAATGCCGTTTTATATCTAAAATTTCAGTGCCATTGGACTCGACCACAGAAACAACAGTAACCGAGGAAGTCCGGGAGAGGATATACCCCGCACGTGGTGATACCACGACGACCACATTGACCGAAAGGTCAAGAATCGCCGGTCCACAAGATGTTACAACGGTTACAACAACCACAGACGAAACAAGAATTTTAGAGAAACTGGAACAACCGCCGGTTCCACCGCCCCCACTATCCACTACAACGAGAAATGTAAAGGAAACCAACGTTCGGCGAATATTCGATATCTACGCCGACCGACCACCGCCCACCATGTCGCCTGCTCGACCACCTGAGACTACTACAACACACACTACTACCACGGATATTCGTAGGAGAGAAATTGGTGTGCCATTCAATGTTCCGCCAGGTAAATATCTTGCGCAACTTTGGATTCTTTATAACAGCCTAAAACAAATCGTAAAATCACGGAAATAGCGCTGTAAACTACGCTTGCACTATTAGTAAAGAATGAGTAAACTGGTCACAACCTGCGCGTGAGTTACCGGTGAGACTAAAGCAACACAATGTGCTGATGGTATGTAATTGGTGAAATTATTTTTAGCGCCAGTAACAACCACCACGACGACAAAGGAAACTGACATACGACGAGAATACGAATACGCTGCCCCACCACCGCCACCAGTGACGACGACTCAGACCACCACTGAAACAAATATACACCGCGATTACATGTTAGCACAAGGGGCACCACCGATACGTTATGCTCCCTCCACCAGAGAAACGTCCACGTCGTTTATCAGCGAAGAGCATCGTATTCCCCCGCGTCCAGTCTATGGTCCGGGTGAGAATCGTCGAACGATAACGACCAAAAGAATTTTTGCTTAATGTAAACATTTTCATTTACCTACATTTAACATTTCCAGATACCACTACCAAAACCACTACCACAACGGAAGAGAATATCCACCGAGAATTCGATGCCTACACATCCCGAACAATGCCTCCGCCAATGGGCCCGTTGTCGTCGACTTTCAGAACAGTCCAACATCAACGATTCGGCCGCCGACCTTTTCCTCTGGAGCAAGGTAGTCTGCAGTTGTGGAATGTTGTCTGAAACGATTGTTCATATTGGCGTATTTTTTAATAGATACCAACGCAGTGCTTCGCGATACCTCAGCGTACGCAACTAGTCATACCGAAGACTTTAGAGAGGAAACTCACACCGGAAGTCGTAAGTGTGCCGCAAAGCGTGACAGCCTTTTGATTTTTGAGCAGCGTTATATTTCATTTTTTTTATAAAAGTTACTGGGTGATGTTTAATATTTTACACTGTGCTAGGTCGCCATCCATATTATCCTGACAGTGGTTCCTTTACTGAGAGAACTACACAACGACTGGAAAGCGAGAGTTATCCCAGCGGAGAATACGCTGTTCCAAGTACTGCTGGCACTCATGACCGTACGTTTTATTACTTACATAAAAAATTACATTGGAGGAAATTCTCGACAAATTTTCACATTCATATTGTTCGTTTAACTTAGCAGAGCGCTTTATATCAACTGCCACAAGAAACATCCAAAAAGAATTAGATATCGGAACACCTCCTAAAAGTTCGACACCAGGTAAATTGTTTATGACAATCAGTGCGTATGGACAATGCGATTGTCACAATTAATATTTCGTTTAGCAGACAAATGTCTAATCTGACTCGTTTTAATACAATGTGAATACGTAGAAGACATAAGAATTAAGGTAATCTAAAGGAAAAATATTTTAAATCGAATCTTTAGCACGCTGGCGCACATGTTAAATCTTTTGATAACAATTTTCTTCAAATTCATCGCAATCGTGAAACCTGCGAAATACATTATAACTAAGTAATTAAATTCTGAGCGATAAGTTCCTGTCCAGTGGGACTTTGCCTCCGCTAATGTGTTTGCAATAATCAATTAAAACTGTATCAAAACTTCAAAAAGTGCATAACAGTGTTAATTAAACACGTAGTCGACAATAGCTAATAAGAACGAATCTGGTCATATTTCATATTTCGGTACCAATAAAACACGAGAAAGGGAAGGCTCTTTACCATAAACTTTCTCTAACTGTTTTGTTCGTATGTAGATGACGCTTCAGTGCGCGAGAGCGTGACCCATGCGAAGACGACCCGCAGCACGGACATCCGCCGTGACCTAGATGTTATGCCACCGACGTTTATACCGCGGCCGACGCTAAGCGGTACGATGGGGCTGGGTTTTTCTTCATTCTGGTCGATCAAGCAGATCATTGCGATACTTGTTGCAGAAAACCGTGGAACTGAAACAATCACAACTACTGAGAGACGCGATTCTCGGCGAGGTAGTTTAGTGATTTTTCTGATTTATAGTCGAACTGATCGCTCAAGCAGCTGCAGCTAAGCCGGCAACCGCAAGTTGCAGAGTACTAAACAAATGCCGGCAACTCATCTAGCAACGCTTCGAAACAAAATTATCTGGTTTACAAAATCGACTCTCCAAGTGCAAAAACATAAAATACAACGCGTATTTACTTATCTTAATTTTTTAATTATAAAAGTACTTTAATCAGAACTAAATTGATTATGCGCAATTTCAGAACAGTTGGCCGCCGAAGGGTTGCTTCGGCTGAATTAAAGTCTAAACAGAATAAAAATTTTTGACTACGAGTACAGAATGTAAGTATGTTCATATAACAAAGCTAGGCCGATGAAATCATGCAAATCAATTATAAACTGACCCATCTGCTGTATTAGGTTACGCAATAGCTTTGCCAACAATCCGTCCGTTTGAACAAACCAGTGAATTCGATGAGCCGCGTCATCCAGTAACTTGGACACAAATCCAACGCGTACTGGACGAAGATACTAATCGAAACCGCACCTCCGTGTACCAGATTAGTCTTCTTCCATCGGCCGACGTGGAAAGACTGCAGGATCTTATGCATTACGACCAGCAGTTCCAGTCCTATGTCACGCGTGTCCGAACCGTTTATGACCTGTACTATATCAGCTTCCAGCAACCCTACGATACGTATTTCAGCCAGTCCTCCTGGACGATAATAATCAGGATATTCATCAATGTTTTGGATCTTCCTCGGCCGCACCCTGGAGAACCTGGTTTTGTCGAGCCGGAGGCCGAATGGTTCATTCCACCCCATCCTGCAGAAAGACATAGTGATATGGAATCTGTAGCTACAACAGCTCAGAGCTACGCAGAACGAGCACTATCAGAATTCACCGAAGAAGTGCCACATATAAACCCTGCACGATTTCCGGGACAGTCCGGTTCTGACGGGTCGGATGCAGGGAGCAGTTATTTTGGATCTGTGGCACGTCGCGGTGGATCGGAGTATGCAGTGTCGGAGCGGTCTGTGTCAGAGTATTTTGAGAACGCTCCAACTATTCCATTCACCAGAACGTCCAGGCAAGTGCGCACGGTACAAAGAGTGGAAGAGGAAACAACATCCGAATTGTGATAGTTATGCTTTTGCTCGATATGCGTTATTTTGATGACCTTTAACCGTTTGATTGTCCGTGCCATTGATACGTTCCCGTGTGCTAACCGTATGGTACTGCCTTTTCTCTACTCAGTTGTCTGTGCTTCTTGAATTTATGGAGAGGTGAATATTAACACTTTGGGATTTCCTGGCTTAAAAGTTTCGTTTTGTCCGATTGGTTTGCATTTCTCGAAAGCTGTTTGATTGAGTAACCAGACTTACATGCTGCAATAATAAATTCTGCACACCACAGTAGTTTTAGCCGTACAAAGCCTATGATTTATTAATACAAAAGACACCTGCTGCACCTTCAGCTCCACAAAATAAAGTTTACTACGTACCAGATTGTTCAAACACTGAAATCTGCGTCAGTTCAATCTTCTATTATTCTTACTGCATACAATACATGTTTTGATGATGGTTAAATAGTTCAAATGTTCATGGTTTTGGTCTAACCGGCGAGCAAGGTAAATTATCAGAATAATTTTTGCCGCTGTAAACCTCGCCTTACAAGTTAAATGTGTCTGTACTTGCCAGTATCAGTTGTGTATGCACACTTGTACTGTCCGCTCTAAACGAAAGCTCGTTTAGAACAAGTGTTTGATTAATAAAAGGGTAAAAAAACTGCTATGACCGTAATTCTTAGTGCGTTTTTTATACAGTTCGCGGACAAGAAATCGAATTAGCTATGCACTTTTCAGTGCAAAATACGTGCGAATCCATTAATTTTCGGCGGACGACACTACTCATAGCTGAGAACTCCGTAGTCTCTGCAGACCTTGTTAGGACGATTGTAGCAGCATAAACTAACAGTCATAATATTCATTCACGTATTTTTTTTACCGGTTCGAAAGCCGATGCACCTTGAAAGAGCATATCAGATACACGTATTAGCAGCGAGTCAGTAAACAGTGTTGCTGATGTGTTGACATGTTTGTTGTATTGTTAATGGGACAAAAGAACTATCACATTGGGCCTTCAGCAATCGGTCTTGACAGTGCAGTGTCCCTTCGCGGCGTGTGTGGTGCTTGTCGCAGTACCAGCTCTGACTAGACAGAAAACCACGCTCAAGACCATCTGATAAAGTTCGTCACTATTGTTTACAAAATTACAGCGATAGTAATTTGAAAGTTGTAGAAATGATTTTTAATTGCGCTGGCGGTGCATGAGAATGGCACATACGGATCTGCGTACGGGGAGAAAATTGAATTGCTGGCTATATGCTTATTCGTCCTCGTTGCTGCCATGTGCGAATGTTTCTGGAGTGCATGGCTATTTGGCAGCTCGATTGTGCTAATTTTTGTGAGTTTTCGCATATTTGTTCGCTCCGCGTTGTGCCCGGCTGCCCATATTCTGAACCTGTCAAATAAAATCCCCCCTGTTTCAGAAAGCTGCCGGTGTTACCGCCCAGGATACTTCCTCGTTGCCCAACGTCACCTTTCCTGATTGGTATTTCCCGGCTACGGATTTCAATAGTTCGCGTTTGATTAGTAAGTGAAACTAACACATATATATATGTATTTGTTTGCATATGGTCCAGATTCCAGATTTGAGTAATGTGGCATTTATGAGGAAGTGCATTTAATTTGATATACGCACTTATATGCACCTATCGGTTATCTGTAATTTTGTTACATGTTTTTTGTTGGCATTGCTGAAGTTGTTGGTCGTTTATTAAAGAGATACATAAGCGTATACCTGCATTTCTGGTTGTCCTTCAATTGGAAGCTTTGCTGTCCAAATTTTGTTGCGTGTGTTTTTGCGTTTGCCGGATCCACGTTTGCTTCGTCGGCAGAACAATTCTTGTATGCGTAAATCTGACGCAGTTATTCATGTTGCTTGTATATTTCGCCATAATGTTAATCTACTAAGAACACCATCTCTGTTAACAAGATAATTAAATTTTTATTTGTTAAATATTTATCACAGTATGTATACAATTTGCAGCCAATATTTCATGCCATAACACGGAAATTGTGGTCGATCTTGTGTTTGCCGATCCTTTCTGGGGACTGCTTACCCTGGAAAAATCCCGAGGCCTGCCTTCCTGTCAAGTGCAAGGGAATGGTAGTGTGCATATGATATTTCGTGTCCCTTTACGCGACTGCGGCACAATACGCACCATAACGGAAGACGCTTATGAGCATACAAATGCAATGACTGTCATGTTTGACCGGAGCCATTTACTGGAAGCCGGAGATCAGAGGAAGGTTCTAAAATGCCGTTATCCTATTCCCCCACCTCCTCCTTTCCTGGAAGTTAAGCAGGAAACGCATAAGTAAGTACTGCTAGAAAATTACAGCTAATGAAAGTATACATATTTATATATTCATGTAATTTATATCGTAATGGTGACTATTCTGACGCGTGCTTTGTTGGCAGAACGGTAAGTAGTACCCTATTCGCCGAAGACGTGCTAATTAAACTATTTTTCTTCGGTAGTACTCGTACGGTACATTTTTTGACATAAGGTTGGCGTTTAAATAACTAGAGAATAGGCAGTTTGCATAGTATGATGTGCAATCATTAAAATTTTTGAAACAAACAAAACTGTATGCATTTATAAAACGCAGGTATTAGTGGCACAGTTACTCATTTTACATTAACTCAGCTTTCCATAAATTTTTCGTGTTTTATTCGTGAAAGACAGCTTAACGTAACGTCATTTGCATTTATCTGGGAACTGAAATTATGTACCCACAATGTCTTTATTTTAAAACTCGTAGCTTGGTTTAAAAATTTTTATAATCAAATGTTTCGGTTAATCTATCTGTAGTACGTACTGCAGTTAAATTCATGAGAAAAATCATAATCAACTTGGTTGCTTCTAGCGATACCGGAAATAGCGCGGAAAGTTCAAGACGACTTTTGGGTGGAGATTTGTTATTGTTGATTGTTTTCATGGTTTGTTTTATATTTACTAATACTTACCATATTTGTCCTGTGGTCACTCTTTGATATTTGTTGTGATATTGCTTGCGTGTTTGGAAGTATTTCCTCTACAAAGATTACTTAATTGTCGGCGGTGTACAGTCATTGTGATTCAGTTCTCAGTTAACAAAAGAATATGGAATCAAAATATAAAGGCATTAATTTTACCTTCTGGAATTCCAAACCGGTGGGTATTCCTTTTGAGAGTGCGTTCATCATTAAGTTCAGTTTCATCTGTTCGATCGGTCGCCGGTGTTATACGGATAAACGAAAATGTTGCCAAATACGAACGCATGGTTTTAAAGCTTAATTAAGAACCCAAAGATCACTGTAGCTGCCATAAACTGTATATTATTGTAAGTATCCTAACCATCACAATTCACAACCCCCAGGAATTTCGCGCACGAGAAAAGGTTAAGGAAAATTCGATGCGGTCAGACAGATTGACAGAATAAGCAAAAAAAACGTCGTTATTTGTCGTAGCAGGCCACGAATGTTCTCCATTATCGATCTTTTTGACTTCATAATAGAAAATTTTATAAAAAATTTGAAAACGGGATTTTAAAACATTTTTCCGAGTGCGTAATCAAGGTCTGCTGTTTTAAACCTTTAAAATAAGTGCAAAGCGAGTCTGCATTATTATTATATTTATGGTCTTTATAACACACTTTTATCTCACCCGTTCTCACACTAATATTCCGCTTCGCTCGATTTTGTTTGTAGTCATTAGTCAACAGTCAGTGCTCACTGCTGACCGTCCTGAGCTCGGTTCCCTCGTCTTACAGCGGGCGCTGCGTATGGTTAGTGCTGCATCACCGCGGAACTGTGTAAGCTATTCAAATCGTCAGTACGATCAGTATCCGATCATTCTTTTGTGTTTTCAGTTTTCTGCTTGAATCTCCGCAAAAACACAAATACGAACATAAACCCCGGCCTGTTTGCTGGCAAACTTAAATTAAAATTGTGACTGCAGAAATTACCCATTAACCACCATTATCATTCTTGTGTATTCCCAATCGGCATGGGCTCTCATCTCTCAACATCTGATTTTATTGAGTTTTGCATCTTTTTACTTGTATGTACAAATAATAGTACAATGTAGATTAAAATATGGAATGCCCGTCGCCGTTAAAGGAGCAATCTTTCAATTCTCCGAGCAGGAGCTCGTTGCCGCGTTTTTGTGATTAGTGGATTAGTAGATGTTGCAAAACCTGATGGTTTGATATCTGGAATTATCATTTCCGCTTTGCGATATTTCTTCTGAGATAACTGAAATGGCTTCGAGGGAAATCAGAAACCAGATCGACAATCTGAGGGATGTGCTGGAGCGTGATGACTCCCGCATGGAATACGATGCGTGCGAGATTGTTGCACAGATTCAGAATGTTGCGTTGCAAGAGACCGGTCTGCAGGAACTGAGTAAGGAACACGCATCTAGTTTGGGGATATTGTTTACTGAACATGTCCTACGATTTTGTTATGATTTATGATTGTTTCAGGCGTGATAATGCCGTTGCTGGTCAAAGGAGAAAATAGTTTGCTGAGCGCTGTGAGCCATCTCGCGGGAGATACGGTGAGGAATTTGATTAGCAATACATATGTAAATGTAAAATTTTATATGGAAAATTTTTGCAGAAATCGAATACAGTTCAAGATGTTTTGGATTTATTATGCAAGCTGCTGGAAGCCGTGGAAAACCAAAACATTGCACGGGAGACGATCCTTATGCAGCTGAAAGATTTATGGGTGGGTTAAGTTTCGATTTTCTATCATAAAGAGAGCATTTGGTTTCTTATTTGTTCGTTGTATTCTTATATTTGTGTGCTGTTAATGGCACCATTTTTGTCGTTTCGTATTTCTTGTTTCTGACTTGGGTTTATTTTGCAGTTTTATGTGTATTCTTTGATTGTGGTCGCTCTGGCATATGATGCATATCAGGCGTTTATTTGTTAAAATAATGTATTTTTCAAACATCTGTGACAGGGGTTTGCGGATCTCATCATCAGGTCCAATTCTTCCGCCAAAATTCGAACATCGGCTGTGATGCTGCTTACACTCGTACGAATTTTCATTTGTAATTTTGAGTTTAGCTGTCATTGACCGTCGTTTTGGGAATGTGTAGGTGTTCAGATTGTCCTTCAACTCGGAGCAGTTCGGCACTTTGGACGTCCCCAGTACAGTCAAGTGGTTGGTGAATGAATGCAAGCGTAACTACAAATATCTCCCTGCTACAGGTAAAAGCCAGATGCGGTATTACTGGCGCAGAGATGCTGAATGTTAAGCGTGGCATTGGTTCTCTGTTGCAGTTAAGCAGATCTTTTATGGCTTTTTGGGACAGATCGCACAGAAAGTCCCAGCGGAAATCGACGATAGTCTTATTGATGCTCTTCTCCATGTATTCTTTAATGATCTCCAAACAGAAGTAAGAAAATATTCGTGAGATTGGTGGAAAAGTAATTGAAATTGTTGTTTGGACTCTGATTTGGTATACGCATTTGCGCAGTTTTAAGCGTATACTGTATAATATTGCAATAAAAATCCCAGATTGTTGAGTGCATTAGGCCTCCTAGAATCATTTGATCAGTTATCACTTCTGCTGCGAGAATAGTTTTGTTTTTCAATGATTAAAAGATGATATTTTCAGTCACTTCAGTTTTTTTAGCAAGCCTCGATTGGTTTTTAATCTAAAGTGATTTTCTTGCGCAGATTAAAAGCTCAAAGCCTGAATGTCCGACCATTGCTGGGTGTCTGGACGGCCTTTCCGGATTGTTGCATCACTTCTCAAATAGTGATAAATGTGGGTCTACTGCTCATTCATATCGGGCTGTGTTTTATACTTTTTATACTTATATTCTCAGTAAAAGTGTTTTCGAAGGTGTGAAAAACATGGATGTAATCGTAACATCTTGCCGAAAAATTATTCATGCTCGCGAAGTGTCTCGATATGCCATGGTCGTCTCAGCGCTCAAGCTGATATCGCAACATCGCGGTTTATTGGTCCCTCACTTTCTGGCTAAACAGGAGATGTATACTGAAATCTACTGCGATTTGTCGTACTGGGCTGCCCATCCAGCAAACCGAGACGTTCAAAAACAGGGATCCAGGACTCTGGATGATTACCTTAGAGAAGTAAGGACGTTAATACTTATTTAGTTTTGATACCTATTTAAAAACGGAAAGTGTTGAGTTTCGTTTGCGTTTGTATGGTTTAGCATTCGTGAGCGGTTGAGTATGTTCTATGCCGTGACTGCGTTTTTAAATTTTGTTGTTTTGTGTCAGTCAGTTTTTGCTGTTAGGTTGGTTTTGTATTTATTTAGTGCGTTGTTGTAGTGTGGACGCTCAGTTGCTGCAGGCAGCAAACTGAAAAATCGCGTGGAAAATGCAAAACTAGCTTACGACTTCTTCATCCAAGAGTTCGATTCAAAGATAAAAGAGGCAAAAGGCTACCGAAACCTTACACTGGCTGTACGTGGATATGGATATTTTGCCGCAGCAACGGTGGAATTAGCCTCCCGTGAAACCATTGACCGCATGTTTACGGAGATGATTTACAAAAGCGAGCAGATGTTTTTTACGTCGAATTCGGAAAGCACTGACGATAAGCTGGCAAATTTACCGGGTTTTATTGAAAGTTTGTCCATTATGATCAAGGACGGTGAAACTGGCCTGCCGGATACTTTCCAACCGGCTGTTCAACGATTGTGCATTCTGTTGATGGACATGTTCCCCAAGCTGGGCTTACCACATCAACATCTTGCTTGTAAAGCAGTTGTGAAGCTTTTTCTAGTGGCTAGTCATTCGTCAACTTACGCGGGGGAATTCATTTCCGAAATAAGTACGTAGTGAGGTTTACCATAATAGAGATTAACAAAGATGCGAAAAATCTTGAAACGCGTATGTTTTTCAGTCTACCAGGGAGTTATACGGTCGTGTTCCTATCCTGTTCCGGTAGATAGCTTGGAATCCGAAATATCCGGTGTACGGAAGCCTCCGAAGCCTACAAATTTCAAGGACTTTTTTCCGTTGTGGGAAAAGTTGGTCAACTGCACTTATATGAAGGTGATTGTCTTTCAGTGTAGAATTTTATGGGCAAAGAAATGTCTGTTTTAGAATTGGAAGTAGAAAGTACATTTATGATACAAAGCAACGTGTGAAAAATACGGTAGAATCTGAAATGCGCGTAAAAGTGCAGTTAGGTATTAACGATAAGTATGTATACGTTTTGTATCAATGTAAAAAGTTAATACTGTAGTGGATGCTGCACATATTCCGCTGATGATTACTGCTTGTTTCCTTCACAGTATCCACTTTTGTTTCTAAAGAATCGAAAACTGAAATCATACATGGTTTGGATAACTTGTAGGACGTGCTGAATGATTTTGGGATCTCAGAAATGGATTTGCTTGGTGTCTCAAGATTGATTTTCACCGATCTTCTTGCTGCGGCAGCTCGTATTATGGATTCCTTGAATCTTCAGCTTCTTTCTACGGTTCCAGAAGATGACTCCATCGCAGTTGATGTGATTGCTGTGGATAAAGCTCCGTTGAAGGAGCAGGATTTTCAGATTTTCTTTTCCCTGGAACAGATAATCAAGAACACAGTGAGCAAAGCCAAAGTGGACGTCCTCTCAACTGGAACCAATGAAATATGCCACAAGATCATCAGTATGTCCGATCGGCATCCGCTGGTACCGGGCCTCTACCGGTTCCTTTCCGTTTTTTGGAACTGTGATCGTAGATTAAAACTTATCCCCAGTTTGATGGATGAGGAAATGGACACCGATGTGATCATGACGGAGGAGCCTTCTCCAACCTCAGAGCCTTCTAACCGTACTGCTGCTTTTGTTGCAAAAGTTACTGGAAGGGTCCAACATTTCTTTGGGGATTTACTGGTGTCTGCTCTGTGCGCTGTTCTTGATGCCCCTGAGAATGCGCTGATTGAAGTACTGAAGGAAAATCGTATGATTTTGGACCAGCCGCTGTTTTTGGCTTTGCAGACCGCCCAGAGTGACCTTTATTTTGCTGAAAATGTTGTGAAAACTCTGTACCGATGGTGTATCGACTGGACCATCCCTTTGCCACTCATGCAACCTTATTTTGCTTCTGTGATTCCTCAGTTAGATAGTTTTCTTCGCGGAAACGCCGCAGCATTTCGGGAGCGCTCAACTGTTGTTACTGATGGAATAGTGTCGAAGAAAGGCAAAAAAGATATGGATTTGGATGGAGCGGTGCTTGATCGCGTTCGACTCATTGTTTTAGATTTTTTGGGCGCCTTGGGTGGAAAATATAATCATTTCGTTTTGGAAGCAACCCGACTCGACGAAACAGAGAATGCGGCTGTTGCTTGGGATATGGAGAAGCATATGAATTTTAAATTCCCATTTTCCGATGTGATACTGAGTAATTTCTTCCTGGATGACTTGCTGCCAAGGGTGATTGACTTAGCCATGCACTGCCCAGATAGGAGGACTAAAGTTGCGGCATGCGAGGCGTTGCACGCTATGACAGTTACGTTGGTTGGAAACCATGCATTCATGCCCGATGATAGACGAAGCAAATCAACATTGTTAAATTTGATTCAGAAACTTATGCCGAAATTACTGGAATTGGCATGCGATGCGGAACCGATTGCAAAACAGATTTTTGAACCGTTATTACTGCAGATCATTCACTGGTACTCGAGGAAATCAGCAATGGCTACCAAAGAGTCGGCAGCGGTGCTGGAATGTGTTATGGAAGGATTGATTAGCGAGAGAAATCCGGTCGTACGAGATTTCTCAGCCCGATGTGCTCAGGAATATTTGGAATGGTCCTTGAAAGATACTCGTCCCGGGGAAATGTCTGTTGCCACTCGGTCACTGCTAGAAAAAATCATCAGCTTTGCCAGTCACTCTTCGGCCGCAAAACGGTTTGGAGCTGGATTAGCGTTTAGTCGATGCTACCGGATTTTTCGAGAAAATCCCATGTCCGTGGACATTTTCACTATTGATCTGGTAGTAACTTTTACCAAAAGTCTGGCTATTGCTCACCGTGACAATGCGGGAATGGGGACGGAAAAGTTAATGGAAAGCTGCCTTGAACATCTGGAAAAAATTGTGGGAAAATATGTAAAGAAACTGCAGAAACCGACTACTCACCGACGCAGGCCGGCTGATTTGGAGGAAGCTACTGTAGAGCATCTGATCAAATGGCTGTTCCTACAGGTAAGAAAAGTCATTGGCAAAGCAAACTCAGATTTGACAGAATTAATTTTCAGAGCTGTCGACCGGAAATGGCTTGCCGCATGAAATCGTGGACATTACTGGAGGCAGTGATACGGACATCCCAAAGTTCGTCTAATGCTGCGAGCTTTTTCGATGACCTCAAGAAAACTCAAGGTTTATCCTGGCTTTTGCGTACGTTTTTGAATGGTGGTTTCACCGCCGAGGAAGATAATCATCTTTTAACAGTCGAAGCTGTTCAAAGTGGATTGGACAGCCCGGGGGAGTGCTTGCACACTCTCGAACGTTTGGCAGCGGCTGTCGATTGCTTTGCGTGGGCATTAAGGGAAGCGTATATCAATCCAGGAGGTGCCGCTAAAACCGTCGAATGGAATAAATTATTTCAGATGATTGGAGAATTTATGGAGAGAATTGGCAGTCGTTCATGTGTTCTGTTCAGTTCGGAAGATTCTGTCGTGCAGCGAATGAAGTGCACTTTATTGATACGCATTACGGATCTGATTATTTACGTTCTTATGAAGTATGGAAAAGAAGGTCGCATTTCTCTACCTGTTAATTTGTGGAATGAAGATTTCCTTTCTGCTACGGCAAGCCTGATACTGAATCCGGCCGCAATGGGATTTGACTTAAGCGATCCGGAAGTGAAAAGTGGATTGAACCAACAAGTCAGAGCGTTTTTATCCGCATTGACGGGATCGCTGGAGCCGAAAACTATTCGTGAGTTAGGAGAAACAATTGGGAAGTTAATGGTTCAGCCGAAGTACGATATACCGTTATGGATGGATAGTGAAATTGATAATTTCCTGTTTGAGAGTTACGCTGTTCTTCGAGATTCACGTTTAGATTTTCGTTATCTGGAGTCGAAAGGTATGAAAGATGACCCGAAAACGTTTGGACTAACGCTGCTGGATATTGTTGATGAACGACTGAAAAGGGGATTCAAAGCGTGTGGATCTCGATTGGAATCCTGGTTGACGACCTCCGTCAGAAAAGAACAGCAGCTGTTTCTACTGGCGCTGAGCTACATGGATGGAATTAATGAGATAGTGGGGAAATATTTCTTGGGATCAACAGATCGGGATATATTTTACCCAAAGGTGAAACGGCCATTTTTCAAATATATTTTTGACTTGAATGGAAAACACGCGGTGGCGCAAGGAAAGTTTTTGGAGTTGATATTTCGTCATAAGCAGTTAAAAGTTGTCAACGAGATCATCAGGGACTGTCTGGAATATGTGGTCAGTTATAGAGCTTTCCGGAAACAGAATGGTCCAAACTTCTGCGCGATGGTGGTGCAGTATTTGGGATCGTTTTTGGACATATACATAAAGACTTTTAGCAGCATTGAAGATTACCGGATTCCATTAGAGAATCTGAAACTTTTGCTTTTTATTGATTCCGGGGTGAGTACTATGCTATTATTAATTAAAAATTTTAAAATGGTATATTTTGTGTTAGCGTCAATAAGCATTTTTGAAATTGTGTACAACACACGAGAAACTGGGGCCTGTTTGCGAATGATTAATATAGCGTAAGTTAGGGAAAACTTTACGAATTCGTTGTTTTCCTATTTTCTAGATTTTGAAACAGTCATCGCCCGAGATTTCGAAGGTTATGGACTTTTATGTGTCGGTCTTGACCCGCGATGTTGCCAGTGATCAGTC
Organism: Paramacrobiotus metropolitanus; assembly: GCF_019649055.1. Taxonomy (NCBI): domain Eukaryota; kingdom Metazoa; phylum Tardigrada; class Eutardigrada; order Parachela; family Macrobiotidae; genus Paramacrobiotus; species Paramacrobiotus metropolitanus. The sequence goes on from NW_026570282.1 coordinate 579,889, forward strand.
TATTGTGTCGGTGAAGAATTATGCATTAAGATTGCTGCCCTTTTTCCTCTCCGCTGCAGACGTCCATAGAGTGGAAGAAGCTATCCAAATGATGTATGTAAACGATTTTCCCGTGACAGCTGCAGAAATTTCCTCAGATGCTACTCGAAGAGCGTATTACCTGCAAGCCGTTGACCTTTTGCTGAATGCTGTCCCGTTAAATGACAATCGAGTACTTCTGGAAGTTTGCGTCAAAATCATTTGCCGAGACCAGAACCATCCGCTAGTGGATCGCTTCGACCAGATGTTTCAGAGTATTTGCTCTATGGATCGTGGCGAGCACACGCAGGATATGATGGATATCCCATGGAAAATTTTTGTTAATGTTCAGTATGCTGTAGAGCACCGAGAAATTGCTGTGGATAAAGTACTTCTGCCGATGATCCGGTCCACATCTCAGTCGGCACTAATGGAATTTTTTGCTCGACACGTGGAAAAAATTTGCGAGTTGCTGGAGATGAAACCCCGAGTTCCTACTCTGGGTTTGACGATTGAGCAGAAGTGCTGCTTGGAATTAATGGAGATTTTCTGTTCTCGCACACCGAAAGCTGATCTCTTTTCGGCGGTCTCTCTTGTTTCGAAATCTTTTGCCAAATATCGGGCAGAAACGGATGGGAAGCCGATTGCCAATCCAACTGGAAAAGAGCTTATTCAGTTTTTGACTCGGACAGCGGATGGTTTAGCTCATGAAAACGTGGCTGTGAATCCGGAACTGAAAGAAGCTCGACGGACATTGCACTGTGCAGCATATAAGGTCTTAGCAGCTGCGGTCACCGCTACTCAAACGGAGTTGAGGTTTTATCACAGATGTTTATTCGAAGAGAAGCCCGAAACAGGAAGAATTCTATGGAGTAATTTGGTGGATGTTGACACGGTTTACGAATTTCCTGTAGAGTTCATTAAGTCACCTGAAAGACGGGAATTACTGGCAGCGGTGCATAAGGAAATGACGGATGAGACTGATTCAAATTCCTCGTTAACTGCCGGCATATTCACGATGACATCATACATGTCGGCACGGGCGTCGGCAGCTTCCTTGATTCAGGCCAGCAGTCTGGGTGAAGAGATTGGTCGGTTTGATTATTCGACCGGGATGGATCGTAGATCGATTCCGCTGAGTGTGTTAGAAGAAAACGCAACCAGGAAATCCAAAGAATCCGTCATTCTGGAAATGAATGATCTCAATTTGAATGAATGCATGGCCACATTGGTTGCCATTGTCCAGATGATGGCCGGAAAGGGTATTTCTCCCAAGAGCGGACCGACACCAGACTGGGTCGTGGCGTTGAAACAAAAAATCCAGAATCCTATTGGTCATCTGAATGTGAAACTTTTTATTGCGAAATTGATTGTGAATGTGGAAAATTCCAAACAGCCCTTTTTTGTGGGATTTGCTGATGATTTGTATGCGCCATTGGTAGATCTGATCTCCAATATCCCAAATCCCGACGGGTTGAATTATTTTACCGTTGATCTGGTTGAAACCATGTTGAAATGGACTTTGACATCACCGCCTCGGATGCTTGCACAAAGCGCCGCTCAGAATTTGTTTATCTTTATTTTGAAAAATGTTCCGCATAAGAATTCTCAGGCAAGTATGAATGTATGAATGTTTCTCTTATTGTCAGGGCATGATTGGTTGCACCTTTCTGTTTCAAATAACGCTTTTTTTGTGATAGGTGCAAAAGAACAATCTAACATTGCTGAAAGTGATGGCTGAAGCTTGGCGCAGCTTGTTGACCAGCCCAGCCAAAAATGTTGTATCCAGTTTGCTGACGAACGATCCTGCCCAAGCGAAATCGAACCTGGTCGTTATCAGCATTATTGCTGTCATCTTGCATGCCAAACTGCCGTTGAATAGCGGTGTCTTTGATGAATTCCAAAGAGTCCTGATTCTCCACATGAAAACCGCTTCCGCCCCCGTCTACCGGGCTAGCGCTTTGGCCTTCGGATTGCTAATTACTCGAGCTGAAGAAGATGAAGTTGAGCGAGCAAGGATCGAATCCGCTGTACTGGAAGCTGATAAGAAACTGGACCAGTTATATGACGAGCAAAAGCCGAAGAATCAGCCTGCAGCGGAAATGCAGTTTATGGTTATGCTCCGAGAATTCCACAAAAGTTGTCCCCGAATGGTCGGCCGACACCTACGCCGCATCTTGAATATATTCCCTCAGCTTTCGGGAGAGAAAACTAAGACAATATGTCTGGAAATCTTGAACAGTTCGACATTTGACAATCCATTTCTTGAATTTAGGGTAGCAAACATTGACAAGTGCTTTACAGACAGGTGACGATCAAACTACCTTGCACTATCAAAATTCATGTTGTTTTTCAATGCCGCTTCGTTTTAGAAATGAAAGCGTTCAGGGATTGGTAGTTCAGTTGTACAGAACAGTATCTGCAAGGCTGACGACAAAAGACTTTATTGAACTTCTCGACTGGATGAAGCCGCTTTGCTCCCATCCCAGTCCTATACTACGACAGCAAGTGTATGATTTCTGCATGCGAATCTATGAACGATTTGAAAGCGCTTCGAATACGGTAAGTCATAGGATGTGAGTAATGATGGAAATTTAGCTGGTTGAGTTATCTTATGCGTCGCCCTTCCTGCCTTCGATCCCATGAATGTACGGTATTACATAATCATCTTATTTTAGGATGAAAAACGGGTACTCCAGGCAGCGCGAGTCCTCCTGACTTCGGGCCTAACGGATAAAGACAAGATTGTGCGCAATAATCTGTTTACTTTTTGGGCGCAAGACCGACGATTCTCTGGGTCGACTTTCGTTCGCCTGATGACCATCTTCAAAACTTTTTTGGAACCTGAAGTGCAGTCGACATTTCTTTCCTCTGCTTGTCATCTGCTGTTGGAGCTGTCGGCTAAAACACCTCAGTTTGGCCTTCCTGTGTTTCCAAGCGCCCTGTCGGACTGTGAATTTTTTAAGCAGGAAATTGAAACCACTTGGCGTGGTCGTTCGTCCATGATGCCAGTGACTGCCAGTACGTACGCTGGAGGAACTTTTTCCGGTACGTTCGGGTCAGCTCGCGTCGGCCAGCGGGCACCGGTGTTTACGCCGACACAGATTGCTACAGTTAGCGCAATGGACAGTCTGGCCAGTTCGGGAATGCACACGTATGGGTCGCAGTTTTCCGAAGCTTTAATGGTGGAAATGCCATCGCGAAACTTATTCGGTGGTTCGGGAGATGCCTATCAAATATCCCAGGTACGTAAAACTTGGATTCTTTAAGCCGTTTAGCGTGATTTGGGAAGTCACGTGCTTTAGCGAATTTGATAAATTCTGCTAAAAGTTTTCGGCAAAGGCAGTGGGATCAGTAAACTGAATCAGATTGGTTTGGTTTTTGTACTATGAGGAGAGTTAGTTAGAGTTTTTCGTCAGGTATTACCAACGTAAAATTTATATCCAGGAGGACCGGGCTCGTTTTGAGCAGGAACAAACGCAGAAGGAGTTGAATAGCATCCGTCGGCGTGTTCAACGGGACAAACAGGATGCCAGTTTGTTTTTTGCCAAACGCGCTCTGACCCTACAGAAACAGCTGGAAGAAAGTTTGAAAAAGGAACGAGAGCGTAGAGACCTGGAAGTGAAACTATCGCGCATGTACAGAGTTGGTGAGGTACCGGATGTGATGATCACCCATTCCGCCATCATCCAGCCATTGCAAACTCTAACTCAATTGGATCCACACACAGCTGGACTGTTATTGATCAGGTTATTTCATGGAATCATTCAAGAAAGCAAGAAAAGACGCGAAATTGTGGATAGTGAGCTGGACAAAGTGGTGGAAAGATTGGAGAAAATTTTTGACGACGAACGTGTGTCGGATGTGACCTTTTTAACCAGCATGCTGAATATTGTTATTTCAGATGAGACCCGATTGTTGGTACGCTTTGAGTGCGCATATCTTGAGCCTTGACTGTAATTAATTTTTTTGGCTGGCAGGGATCGGTTTCTGCTCGAAGTATCGGTTCGGCTGCGGTAAAGTCCCAGCAGCCTCATTTAGGTATTGCCGTGCTGGAGACTGCGTTATTGAAGCAGACTAGTGAACCGTCCGCGAAACGCGGGGTTCAGAAAGCGTCGGATTACTGGCTCAACGTGTTCAAACTACTGCAGAATGTTGGTGATACCGACTCAACTCAGGGCGTGAGATTGGAAGACGTTTTCAGTCGAGCTGATAACGTGCGGTTAGCTCTTGATGCAGAAATTCGCGGCGACTTGAATGCAGCAATGAGCCTTTACGCTGAACTTTACACATCCGAGGACGGGTCTGATCAGAGTGTTCAGTTGCTTCAAGAATCGTATATGAGGTTGGTTAGTAGCGCATAGTCTGTGACTCTGTATTGTACTTGAATCATGTGAAGCCAGTGAAGGTATGAGTAAATTAAACAGGAAAACAAATTTAATCACCAGTAAACATACGCTCGTTGTGCAAGTGCAAGAAGCACTAGCTTGAAAAATTAAAAGTTATCTTGAATTGTTTTAGGTGCTTAAATTCTCTGGCCAATTGGAACGATCTGGAAGCGGTTTCCTTACCTGAGAGCAAGCTGGACGAAGAAACAATGGATCGCATATGGAAGGAGCCGTTTTTCACCGACGTTGCTATGCCCTATGCGGTTCAAAGTCTTTTGAAGTTGACACTGGAAAACCATCCTCCTTCGATTGCTATTTTGAAAACGTTCTTTGACACCGCAACAGCAAATGCCCAGAGAAAAGATATACTGGAAAGACGCTTCGCTTTACCTGCAGGAATATTCTGCATTCAACAGAAGCAGCCGCAACACGCTGAATACTACCTTAAACTGGCCAGTCGGTCATTTCTGGAAAACTGGGCGGGTACACCACAACTGAATCTATACAGTCGCAGAAAATATTTGCCACTGATGCAGCTTATTAACGAAGCTCGACGCAGTGTTGTTGTCCAGAAGAAATGCGAACTCTACCCGGACAATGAACGCAATTTAAAGGAGAGTTTTATGAATTATTTGGTTGATGACCACCGTGAGCCAAGTGATATGGACAGCGTTGGTGTATGGAACGATTTGATTGTCAATCGGTGTTTTTTTGTCAGGAACATGGCCCAGTCGTCTTTGTCGAGTGAGTGTTCTGCTTAGTCAAAATTACCTGGTATCTGTGTAATCGCAGTTTTATTGTTGATTTGTTTAGAGGCAGCCGATGCAGTGGAGAGTTTTGTAGTCCACGAGAATCTAAAAGTGGCCACTAGTGCTGTGCGCCACCATAACTTCCGCGTTTCTGATCAGATCATGAAGACAACGGTCTCCATCATGAAAAACATTCCAGATAGCGAATATTATGCTTCCCCGGATTTGCCGCTGAAACGTCTCCAAGACCGTTGGGGACAAGTTTACGTATGTGACTTTGGTGTTTCTGAATGGTTTAGTTTTATTGTTCGGTCGAATCAACAAAATTGGACGGTGTAAATTTGACGTTACACAGCATTTTCGTGTGATTTTTATTAATATAATGATATAGTTTTTGTAATTTCAGATTTCTGGCGCTCTGGAAAGAGCATCATTTTATTGTACCGCTGATGAAGCCGAGAAGAATTTGGTGAAGTTGTTCGATGCGTTGCGTTTGGCGGAAAAAGCTATCCCAAACGCGGATCCCAGCAGTAAAGCGGCCCTAAAGGTCACGGTGTGCCGCCTTCGAAATACCATTGTGTCTGTGGTAATTGAATGCGATGGCGAAATGGAGCTTGATAACAAACGAAAAGCAGCGCTTGGTCTGCAGAAGGATGATATTTCTGGGTTATATCCTCAAATTTTTGAAGACCTGCGAATAAGCTGTCAAGAATTACCCGAACACCCAGCGTCAGCTGAATATCTGTTGGAAGAATTTCGGTTTTGCGACGGCTTGGTGGGACGAAATGTAATTGCTGATGTGCAGTTGGTGGAATGCGGTACTGCTGCTTTATTGCGTGCCATGAAACTCGGCAGTGTTGCAGCGCGGGGTTTGTTCAGTCGACTGCTAGTGTGGATTACGGAGCATCCACAGATTGTGGACGGCTTCCGAAAGGGATGCAAAGACATTCCAGTTTGGATGTTCCTGTCGTGGACCAATCAGATGCTAGCTTTGGTGGACAAGAAAGAAGGGATTGCGGTGCATGATATATTGGTTCGTTTGGCTGATGCCTATCCGCAGGCGATGGTATATGGATTTCGAATCAGCAAGGAAGGTTACGTATTTGAGGAGAGCAAGAGCGGGGAAGTTAATCGCAAAGCATGTGATAGGCTGTCACAGATACTGAATTTGCCGCTTGTCAACGAATTTATTCGAAACCTGGAGCTTCTGTACCCTCCGCATTCGTTTTTCGCCGATTTCGCCAAAAAAGCGGAACTCATGGTGAAAGATAAAAAGAATGACCTATTGAAGCGGGAGTTTGAAGAGATTTACGGGAAAGTTTTGGCGGAAGATGCGGTCTCTTCGCTCAATCCCACGTGGAAGAATTTTATCAAGGATTCCCGCGAAAAGATTTTAACCCTTTTTGGCACTGCCGGAAAAAAGATTCCGAAGTTAAAGTATTCACAGTTCAAGGCCGATAAGGTGAGATTCGAGGAATGGTTAAAGGATCAAGCAGAAAAGAATAAGAACGAGGACTTCACCAAACTTTCTCAAATTAACCCGTGGTTGACGAGATTTACGTCGTTGAACTATGAGGAGAGTTTGGAAATTCCTGGACAGTACAGTGGTCAGGAAAAGCCCATTTTACAGCACCACGTGAAAATTACGTCGTTTGGGGAAGAGGTAATGGTTAGCTGTATAACACTTTCACTTTCAGCCGTATAACACTTTGCCGGCGTTTTGCCCATGATTGCGACTTTTTTGGTTTTTTGTTAAAACTTTTGGGACTATGCTACACTGACGGTATTGTTTTTGTTCCTTTTTGTAGATTATGACCTTGCCGTCTATTCGCCGTCCTATACGAATAATGATTCGCGGTAATGACGAGAAAGATCATTTGTTTTTGGTCAAAGGTGGCGAAGATTTGCGATTGGATCAGCGTATTGAACAGCTTTTTGAGTTAATGAATCGCGTTTTTGAGCAGGTATGAATATTTTGTTTATGTATCTGAGATTATCTGTCGTTTACATGGTCTCTTGCAAATCTAGGATGCTGACTGTTGGAAGCGCAATTTGAAGATCACTACGTACAAAGTGGTACCGATGACTACTCAAGTGGGCTTGATTGAGTGGGTGCCGAATACTACGTCCCTGAAGGGCTTTTTATCGCAAAATCAACCGAAAGAACTGAAAATCGACGAAAGCTTCTCAGTTGCCAGAGATGATTTTCGACAGAATCTTGTCAAAATGGTTGCCAGCGCGTTAAAGAAAAAGAAAGATGGTAAATCCTTCCTTATCTGGCAGTATATTGCTACCCTCATTGTTAGCTATAGTCCACATTTGTGTAGCACTGAAAACTCGACCACTTTGCATTGAACTGTTAAAAGCATCAATTAAATGAATCACAATCTTGGTTATCATGAAATCTTTGAAAGTGTGCAGTTGATCAAAACTGTAAAAGTCCAAAATAATCCACCGCCATAGTTAAGTTAAAAGATTATTATGTGTCTTGCAGATGTAACTGAGCGCACAGCGTATCAACAGTCTTATGGAGTACTGGATCCAAGCGACATGCCCCGACTCTTTCGGAAATCAGAGCAAAAAATTGAACCATATCTGCTGCGATCTCAACTGGAAAAATTAACTGTTTCTCCGGATGCTTTTGTGATGATACGCAATATTTTCGTGGAGACCTATGCGACTTTCAGTATTGCTCAGTATATTCTGGGGATTGGTGATCGCCATTTAAGCAATGTTCTGATATCAACTGCTAATGGCAGCATCTTCCCGATCGATTTCGGACACGCTTTTGGATCTGCGGTTCAGTTTTTGCCCATTCCCGAATTGGTGCCGATTCGACTGACCCGGCAGCTGGTGAATTTAGTGGCGCCTCTGTCTGTGGCGGGAAAATTTAAGCAGATTATGATTTTGGCACTGCGAGCATTGCGGAAACAACAACAAATTCTGTTGGCCACGATGAATGTCTTTATTCAAGAACCGTCGGTGGACTGGTTGCACAATGCCCGTAAAAGCGCTCCATCTGGTAAGAACCAGACCTGGGCAGTTATGAGAATTTGACTCATAGTTAGAGTTAAGAGTTAATCGCAGCTCGCGAGTTACGCTACGAGTTAAGTTAGCCGCAATAACTAAAGTTAACTGGAGTTAACTTCTAATAAAAAAAATCATGATTTTATTAATTAACTTCAAGTAGTCTTTTATGCATACCGATATCACTTTTACCAGATTTGAGACACAGACCAATTATTAATTTTTTTCCTAAAACTGATTTTTAAAATTCATGCTTTTTCTAATGTTCCTTTTTCATGTTTTTCCTGAGGGAGAGAGCGAGAGACACATTTTTCTTGAGGGAGGAAGATAAAATATAAATGAAACATAAGAAAGAATAAGAATGAAACAAAAGAATGAAACATACAAAGAAAACATGCTTGTGTTTTTGTGTTTTGTTCTTATTGTTTTTCCTGCCTGTTTTCTCTCACCCTCAAGAAAAAATCAAACATAAGAAGTTCTTATCTGACAAAATTCCTCCCTCTTTTTAACCACATAAAAATTCCTGCCTCTCAAAATTCCTCCCTCTTTTTGACCCTGGCTTTTGGGGCCGAGCGCCGGCAACGCTGAACTTTTTTACTAAGATTTCGCTTCACATGGCTACCGAAGTTAGTGTAGCTGTTTGACAGCGTTGACCGCATTATTACGCTTCCCTAATGGGCAGGTAGCGAACAATTACAGGTAGCAGGTAGCGCACAGACGATCAGTTCCCGTGTGATTTTGGTGCGGAACATGATTTGTCCTCTCGTTGACAAAATTTTGCTCCGCAAAAAATTACGTTCTCTGCACGCTGTTAATTGCGCTCAAATTGAACGATCACACTCACTGTCAGCATGGACTCTCCGATGCATATTCATCGACCGAAGCGTAGCGAAGGTAGATTAATACATACTTTCGTTGATTTGTGTCCGTTACGAAAGGTCGTTACGAAAGGTTGTCACGAAAGCCATTTCCAACGAGTAACTGGAAGTCTATGCTTATGTTCCTAAGTCGTTTTGCAAAATAATATATAAAATTTCATTATTCAACATATACAAATAGTATTAAAATACTTAAACAGTTTGTAATATAAAATGTAGTATACTGTACTCAAAGGAAATGCTGCGCTCCGGTCTGTCAAATGCACGCCAACGTGCATTTTTCCTAGTCTAATCAAAGCCTTGGGCGGTCGTAGTGTACGTCTGCTCGAGAAATTTTGTACACGGATACTTTTGTAATTATGGCAATTTATGCGATCCACGGTTAAAATAACATTTTTTCTGATATTTTCTATTTTTTAATTTCATTTTTGCTTTCAACTGAAACCTCCAGAGTTACGTTAAACTCGAGTTGCGCTATATTATTTTTGAGTTGCGCTAGAGTTAAGTTTTCGTCCTGGCGAGCTAAGCTTCAAAGTTAAGTTATAACTCGTTAACTCGAAAAAAACTCGCGTTAAGTTAAATAGTTAAAATTAACTGCCCAGGTCTGGTAAGAACTATGCTAATATGTGAGGTTTGTTTAATTTATAGGTCATTATTATATCTGGAATACAAAATGATTTCTTTTAAAATAAAAAGCGTTGAAGATATCCATAGTTTTGATCATTTTATTAATAAACGCATCTTACTTTAATGTGTCCTATTCTTCTACGATGCCGCCCAAAATATGATTGATATTGATCGAATTATGCATAGTTGAGTGGTGTTAAAATGTATGGCGTTTTTGTCGATTTTAATGCTTTGATCCAACAGAAGTCTTTGTTACAGTATAAAGTAAATTAGCAAGCATATTAAATATGACAAGTTCGCAGCAATTGGCACAGCAGCTGTCACTTGGTGTTTGTCAGTGCGGCTGCAATGCAATTGTGTTGTACCCAGTCCGGTTGGTACTTGATGCAATTAGTCGCTGCAGTAAATTGATTTGTGTGTTGGTACATCGGCACAGGCGACAGTCCAGTGACGGATGATCTACGCTGGTTCCCGCGCGATAAAATCGCCATTGCACAGCGCAAACTGCAAGGCGGAAATCCGGCTTATATCACTCGCGACGAACTACATCGGTCAGTGCTGGTCTCGGGGGAGATTTTAGCTCAAATGGAGAAAGCATGTTTGGGCAGTGCTGATTCTTTGCGCAGCAAACAGCCGGAAATGAATCTGGCCGTGGATGTGCAAGTGGACTGTTTAATCGATCAGGCGCAGGATGCCAATCTGCTAAGCAGGATGTACTGGGGCTGGGAGCCGTGGGTGTGATTTTTTTCTGTGTTTTCCATTACGGATTTGATGTTCCATGAAGTTTTTTTGGTTTAAAAGGTTATTCTGTTTGCGATGAATTGTATTGTGATGGAAAGTGAAAAATTACTTTTCTAAGTGAGTCACTTGCACTGAGCGTATGGAAGATTTGTCCAGTGTTTTTTTCCGTTTTATAGCGATGAAGTGTCCGCAAAGTGTTAAAATTCTTTAAATAAAAGTATTTGTGAGGTGTTTTGTGGGTCACAGGCCTCAAACATTTTGTTTGAATTGTGATTTAGACCACGCAAAAACAACCATTCACTAAGTAAATCCAGTAGTAATATTGTTTTACAGACAGCCCTAAACAGACACGCGCCTTCATGGGCATAATAAGATCTTTCGAAGAACAATAGGCAAACGTATTAATGAGACAATTAATCAATTAAAACGGTTGATTACCGTATGCACTTCGTAACATGTGTGACTTTATTACGATTTTGTCAGTCCAGAACAATTGATCGTCTGGCACTAAGATCCGATTTGACAGGGGACTCATTTAAAGTTGATTCGCTACTCCTTCTACGAAAGAACATTACTAACAAAACAACATTGCATATTAGCGTGATACTGTAAAAGCTTATCAGAGATATGGCGATTATCGACAATTTACAAGGATATTGCTGATATATTAAGGGAATCAGAGTTGAACAAATAATCACCAAAACAAATGCAATTATGCTGGATATAAAATGCAGTATGCTTGACAAAATCGAAAGAACGGTACGGAATGTGGTTGATCGTCGTTGTGGTCGAAATTTGGACGTTCCGTGAATTACGGTGGTGACGACACCAGTGAGAAGGAACACAATGACGGAACCCAGATCCAGCCATATTAGCCCGCTTTTTCCCAGTTGATACTCAACATAAACTGTAATTAACCCAAAGTCAACATGAACGATACAGATAAGCAGTACAATTATCACATCCTTCATGAATATGCAAATAAGAGTAATTTCTACTGCGCTATCGACTGCCGGCAACTGCGCATTCGATATCAGTAGAAAATCATCATACGTACCCGTAGTCCGATGCCGCGGATTTAAAATAAACTAAATATTTCCAGTATGCATCGTGCACTAAGAATTCACTTAAACGAGGTAGCAACGAAAACGTCTTGCTAAGTGATCAGTTTCTGCTAGCAAAAAAAGACAGTCTACGCTATGCAGCGAACGTACCGTACATGAACATCGCCTGCATATTGCATTATTGTAGGTGAATACAATATTTGGATTACGCCATATCTAATTTTCAATTACTGATCTTTATAATCTCAGGAATGATAGTAGGCAGTACGCACATTATTCTCCTAAATTCAATACAGGCACAACTTCAATTCTGCACGTGCCAACACCTGAAAGTTCTTCGGTTTTAAAAAAATAATAACGCATGCAAAACCAATTTTTACCCCTCTTTACAGAGTATATCATCAACTGGGATAATTGACTGCGAATTTACAAGATGGTCATGTTCAAGCCTCGAAACTACATACGTATGCAATTTACGTTTAGTAACTGCAGCGGCACCATTTACATTTCTCTCTCAGTGCTTGTGTAATACATCTTTGGTATACAACTTTGAGATATTTTACTTGTACAGTTATAACTTAAACTCACCTACAATATCCAAGGAAAGCGTCGCAATGGATGACAGGATTTGCAAAATGCCCAATGCAATGCCAGTGTTGCATACTGTTTCTACGCTACATCGGATATGTTGGAGATTTACCGGCATTTCACATTTCCATCATCAGCTGCTCTTTGCGAGTTAAAACGCGGGTGAACGAAAATATAAACCTCCTTAACAACGTACACGTAATTGGAGAACAATTGGAAAACCGATAGACTAGCACTGGATGAAAAAAATCCTTGGAGAGAATATGACGCCACTTCAGCCAGAAATTGTTGCTAAATATGCGCAGAGAAATACATTTAGCTGATCAATATTCCATTAATGGTGTACAGTTCAAATACAGCATCAATTTTTAATCAAACGCCGGCATATAATAGTAGTGTTGAGAGTACGTTATTACTATGGAAAATTGACACAAATCACTAATCGAAAAAAACAGCGGGATACTAAGCTATTTTTGTTTGATTGTAATGGACAGTAGTGCAAATTGTGAACATCGGGAGCAGCGGTATTACGTAATGGTTGGCAATACCCGCTGTCAAGTCCAACTGTTCGCTATTCTACTGCAATTTACAGTGGAAAACAGAGGATGCACAGTTCACCGTACGCCAAGAACGGCCAACTAAGTAACGTAATTGCTAACTGCGGCTTCCTTTGCTTCCAGTCGCTTCAAAGCGAGTGTAAGCCCATTTTACCGTCTAATCCAAGCTAGTTACTCACAATAAGGGTCACAGTAGCGGTTTTTACAAAATTTTAATTGTAATATTGTGATTTGACAGTTTATGCACTTAACCGTACAACTACATTACAGTTGTACTACAAATACAGTACAATTTAAGAGTTTTTAATAGCAATATTAGCGAGCGGGTGGTGCTTTACGGTAGCCTAAAACATCAGATTTCCTATGCACCGCGTTTAGGTGGTACGGCTAAATCTGCAATGAGACTAGTCCCATTGACTCAGGAAAATTCACTGATCTCCTGGTAAATTTTCCTGATCTCCTGAGTAATAATTACTCGTGTTTGATTTAGGCTGGAAATTTTAGCAGACGTAAACGTAATTGTTAACTGCCAATTTTCCGAAAGAAATACAAAAAATAAACTTAGACGCACGAAAAGGACATACACACGTTTAAACATAAATGAAAACGCACGTTTTTCCAGTGTGATTTCATGTATACACAGACTACAGAATACATAAAAACATGAACTGTAACAAAAAATTAGGAAAAACTACAGGGCAGTCTGTCTATTTCGGTAACAGCACCAGTTTCCCGAATACGACTGACAGTCTCTGGATGCGCTTATTTCCAACTCATTGCAGTACGTCTTAAGCATATCTGTAGGCGCACAAAATCCCGCATCATTCTCTACCGGAAGGTCAGGTGTACAGGGCTGTATCAACAGCGCCCGGGGTTGCGCTGGATCTGCAAAGGCAAATTTATACTGTTCTCTCAGAAAAACAGGAGCTTAGTGTGAAGTCAATGAGGTGAAAAAATATTTTTTAACAGTATTGATTTATAATGATCGAGTGGTAAGTAGTGTTAACAAAAGATGAAAATTTACGCTCCATACCGTAACAGCACCAGTTGTCGTTTCCGGGGCAGTGTCTAATTGACGCACTGGCTTCAAGAGTTTCGCAGTAGGTGTCCAATTGGTCAGTCGGTACACAAAAGCCCTTCTTGCCAATCCATGGGTGCGTATCCGGTGTGCAGGCGAGTGTCGGTAGGGAGCGAATATTGGAACTGAATCTACTACGTTGTAGTACAGATGGCGCTGGTTCTACAACAATATCTGTACAGTTATAGTACCACGATACACCAAACAACTGAAAAATACGCGAATACCTGCATAGTGCATACAAATGTGGTATATCTATATGAATTAATTGTGGGTGTCTACCATGAAAATGAGCATAAAGTTGCCGGAACTGGAAGACTTCTGGGCGCAGGCCCGTCAGCCCCCCTTTAATAAAACAACCATCAACATCAGCAATACAATTGAAGTGAATGTAACAAACACCACCAAACAACAACAATGCAATGGGAATGGGCGGGAGGGAGAAAAATTCCCTTGCCAAAACTGCAGAAACTGATTTCAGCATAGCACACGACTCTCCAGCAACAAGGAAACATCTCAGAATCTCCAACTCTGAGGAAACAAAGCCACTAACAAACCGATGAAAGCCAACAAATGGCCATAAACACGAAAATGGGAGGGATGTGCACCCACAATTAACTATGAATAAATACATTAATCATTCATTAATTTGTACAATTTACAAAGTACAATTCAGTATTCAACTCTGCTATTCGTAAACACATTTTAATATTGGAACAATTAAAGAGTAAAGTAGTTTAACACTAATATTATAACATTACACATATGTAACCTTTGAATTTTCAACATAAATTTTACTTGTACAAATTTTCCATCAAATGTTCCGTCTTGTATAATGTTCCGTCCGTTAGAAGATAAATCAGCGAGATTTTAACGGCTTATGTAAAAGCAAGCGTATCTGTACGCTTCTTTAAAAACTGAATTAAAGGTGACTTAACTGTAACAACACCACTTTCCGTCCACATGTTGGCAATCTCGCTCCGCTATACTGACTTCCATCTGACCACAAAATCTTAGCAATCCTTGAGTGGGAACACAAAATCCCGTACCGGCGGCCGATGTCCATCCGTCTGGACTGCATGGTTGCACCCGAATGGATGTGGAAGTACCACGTGGTTCCGTTACCGTATTCAAACTCCGCGATATACGCGATGGATGAAAGCCCGGCAGGCTGAGATCACCTAACTTGCTTTGAGATATCTCCTTTGCGTCTACATTTATTAACAGCAACAATGTCAGTATTATGTAGTTTGGTAGTGAGAATATTTGACGGAACATTTGAGTGCCGGTAGTTCGCACGACATATGCACTTGATTATGCTAATCACGAAGGCCGCCGTCTGATAACGGACATAATGATAGTTTATAGAAGTATACGTTGACAAATAATATTCATGTCCGACAAAATTCTCAATTGGGGGTCGGTAAATCAAAAAAAAAGCAAGATATAAAAGCATAAGTTCGTTGTATAGTGTTAAAGTGGAGCATCAGACCAGAATCGGTGTTTTTATGTACAACACGCTCTGTTTGTGTTGTTCTTGCTATATAGCTATACCGGTTAAATCATCTTTGTAAATTTACAGATTGCTCATCTGGATTGGCCAATCTTATAGTCTAACGCAATAAATAGCACATGCTGTGATATGCATAAACTAACACGAATGCTGTGATTTTTAAAATGCATTGTTATTATTACAGTGCAGTTAGTATTATCATACTGTATTCCTTCTGTGCAGTTTAAACGCGTTCAAATAAAATTTCCCGAAATTTATTAACGTAGGAGCATAATTCACAGAGTTACTATAAAATTCAAATTCTCTACGAGCTGTAGGGCGCTTACACTAAAGCAAATTTGGCTATAAAGTACAAACTGAAAAGGTAAAACAAAAATTTTTACACTGATAACGCTGTATACCACTATCACGGATCACAAAACAGGCTTCCGCGAAAACTTTTTCTTTCGGTATTTTCTTTTGGTTTTGGTGCCATTCAGTGGAATTGCCGTACTATTGTCCAAGCTTCTTCCAACATTATAGTAGATGCTAACAAGAGACATCCCGTTCGGTCCTCCTCCGTAGCTCATTCCCGTCGACGGCATTCCCGATGGCTGATTGGTATAAATGGTACCACCCAGCATCATCTGATTTCCCGTCGCTCCCATCGGCTGTCCTCCCATCGGTTGACCTCCCATCGGCTGACCTCCCATCGGCTGTCCGCCCATCGGTTGACCTCCCATCGGCTGACCTCCCATTGGTTGTCCTCCCATCGGCTGTCCTCCCATCGGTTGACCTCCCATTGGTTGTCCTCCCATCGGCTGACCTCCCATCGGCTGTCCTCCCATCGGCTGTCCTCCCATTGGTTGACCTCCCATCGGCTGACTTCCCATTGGTTGTCCTCCCATCGGCTGTCCTCCCATCGGCTGTCCTCCCATCGGTTGCCCTCCCATCGGTTGCCCTCCCATCGGCTGACCTCCCATCGGCTGACCTCCCATTGGTTGACCTCCCATCGGCTGACCTCCCATTGGTTGACCGCTCATCGTCTGTCCTGCCATCGGTTGATATCCCATCGGCTGTCCTCCCATCGGTTGACCTCCCATCGGCTGACCTCCCATTGGTTGTCCTCCCATCGGCTGTCCTCCCATCGGCTGTCCTCCCATCGGCTGACCTCCCATTGGTTGTCCTCCCATCGGCTGACCTCCCATCGGCTGTCCGCCCATCGGTTGACCTCCCATCGGCTGACCTCCCATTGGTTGTCCTCCCATCGGCTGTCCTCCCATCGGTTGACCTCCCATTGGTTGTCCTCCCATCGGCTGACCTCCCATCGGCTGTCCTCCCATCGGCTGTCCTCCCATTGGTTGACCTCCCATCGGCTGACTTCCCATTGGTTGTCCTCCCATCGGCTGTCCTCCCATCGGCTGTCCTCCCATCGGTTGCCCTCCCATCGGTTGCCCTCCCATCGGCTGACCTCCCATCGGCTGACCTCCCATTGGTTGACCTCCCATCGGCTGACCTCCCATTGGTTGACCGCTCATCGTCTGTCCTGCCATCGGTTGATATCCCATCGGCTGTCCTCCCATCGGTTGACCTCCCATCGGCTGACCTCCCATTGGTTGTCCTCCCATCGGCTGTCCTCCCATCGGCTGTCCTCCCATCGGCTGTCCTCCCGTCGGTTGCCCTCCCATCGGCTGACCTCCCATCGGCTGACCTCCCATTGGTTGTCCTCCCATTGGTTGTCCTCCCATCGGCTGTCCTCCCATCGGCTGTCCTCCCGTCGGCTGACCTCCCATTGGTTGTCCTCCCATCGGCTGTCCACCCGAAGCTGGCGCGGCCACATAGTAATAAGACTGTGCTGCTGGGGAGGGGGTCGGCTGCCCACCAGGTGCAGGGCTTCCCGATGGGGGCATGGGTTGGTTTCCGGTTGGCGGCATAGGTTGCCCGGAAGGCGGAGGCTGGCCTCCTGGTGCCGGCGTCGGCTGCCCAGAGGGTGGCGGCATGGGCTGCCCAGAGGGTGGCGGCATGGGCTGCCCAGAGGGTGGCGGCATAGGTTGTCCGGAAGGTGGAGGCATAGGTTGTCCGGAAGGCGGAGGCATAGGTTGTCCGGAAGGCGGAGGCATAGGTTGACCTCCTGGTGGCGGTATCGGCTGTCCAGAGGGCGGGGGCATCGGTTGTCCGGAAGGCGGAGGCATAGGTTGACCTCCTGGTGGCGGTATCGGCTGTCCAGAGGGCGGGGGCATCGGTTGGCCTGAAGGAGGTGGTTGAGGTTGACCGGTAGGAGGCGGCATGAGGCTCCCACTTGGAACGGATCCGGCGGGGCAGGTTTGTGGTCCAGGTGTCACTGGTCTCGGCGTTGTTGTTGTAGGCGGAGGTGGCATTGTCACACAATTAGGGCTGGTTGAACCCGGTGGACATACCGTCGGCGGGGTAGGCTGGCCATAGGCAGTGGTGCAAGCGGGATTCATTGACCCTGGTGCGCATGGAGTGGGTCCGGTGGTGGTGGTGACCGGTGGGGCTGGTGTGACATAACCTGTGGTTGCGGTGGTCCTAGTAGTCGTCGTCGCCATTGTTGTCGTGGTCGAGGTGGTGGTTGTAGGTGTTGTAGTGGTGGTCACCGTGGTAGTCGTGGCTGGCGGTGTCGCATATGCCGTGGTCATTGGGGTAGTCATGACTGGTGGCGTAGCGTACGCCGTAGTGGCCGGCGTCATGGTCGGTGGTCTAGCAGTCGTTGTCGTGGTCATCGGAGTAGTGGTCATCACAGGTGGAGCGGGCGTTGCGTAAGCCGTGGTAGCTGGCGTAACGGGGACGGTGGACGGCGGTCTGGTGGTAGTTGTGGTGGCTGTAGTAGTAGTCGGTGCGGGGGTCGTCGTCGTTGCCCTGGTAGTTGTGGTCGTAGGTTGATTCCCGGAACACATGTTGCTGCTGGACGGACTTCCCCCAATTGGTGCTAAAGTCAACATTAAATGGAAGACATATCGTACTTACAGCACTTATTGGAATTATCTCCTTATTCAGCTGCCTTACTGTAGCAACACCAACTTCCGTCAAACGCCGAACAATCCCGCGAAAGTGCCACTTCAAGAGGACCACACTTGGCGTCGAGATCGGCGGTGGCAGCGCACATTCCGTTTTTACCAATGGCGGGCCAGTTATCGGGAGTGCAGCATGTCAACGGCCGAGCAGTTGTTACAGTTACGGGACCAACAGAGGGTGCCGGGGTAGTCACCGGCATAGGACTGGGGCTAGGGCTCGGGCTGTTGGAATTATAGGATTGCCGTGCTTCGATATCATCCGCTTCATCTGCTAAACACCATATGGTTGGGTGAGAGCCAGTAAGAGTGATATTATTGCGTCATACTGACCATGAAAAGGAACTCAGTATTTAAACTGGTGCGAGGATACTACGGTATATACACCCTTTTTTTACGGTAGACTTGCGTTTTTGCAAAATATTACATTTAGCCAAAACTCCACCATAATTTCCTAATGCGACAGTACGATTTGCGCCTGAATCACATACAGACGGGAAAGTTTTTCGAATTTAAAGCCTCCTCTATCGTATAAGCCTTAGTTTGCAAATTTATTAGCCTCCTCCGTGTTAGAGGCCTCCCTGATGAACGGTGTATAGCAATAGCGTAAGTAATAGCGCAAGTTTCAATAGCAATAGCGCAAGTTTCAAGGCTTCAAAAATTTTAGAAACTTCAAAAATTTTAGAAACCCAGGGCTTCTAATTAGAAAAATACGGTAAGCCTAAATAATCGTAGAAATCGCGGCGCTGGTGTCATAACCGTGACTTCAGAATATTTACAGACAATAAACGAATACGTCGCTTGCTTACACAAAGAACATCTTTATATTTCTCTTGTCTAAAAATGATTAACGATAAAAGGAAGTCGCAGTCCGGTATCGTCGCTGTAATAACTGTTGGCTTCAGTCTACCGTGATGTATGAGTAATCCCCAAGTCAGGAAATTAAAACCACAAACCTTCCTCGCCATTGTCCGCAGAATTTACATATCCACATCCTAGCAGGACGAGCACAGCGACAACCGGAAGTGAAAGGCGCATGGTTATTAATTCGATAAGGGACACACCCTCTCTCTGGACGCTGGCTACTTTAGCGCACTTCCAAAGCAATCATCCGCAAATCCGTCAAAACTTTTATGGAATTTACTAGTACAGATACAAGCTGTGCAATGATCAGTAACCGAACTCCAAACATACTTTACGGCACTATTAAGCCTTAAATAATTTTTGCGTTCCGCATAGCTTCAAGGTTTCTCTCTTGAATTGCTGAAATTTAAACATTCAGAACCAATCGTGTTAAGTTGGGAATTGGACCGACATGCGCACAAGTCAAGTGTGCACAAATGGATTACAATAAGGTGTGATTTTTCAGTCTTTAAACTATAATTGTGGCAAACAATTTCATAAAACACAATGAAGTATTTTCATTGACTAACAATATAATACCATGTCTGTGTCTACGGCTCAAGTTGGTTCTGTGGCCTAGTTATTATAACAGAAATATAAGAGAAATTGTACGGTTCACTGGGTGGCTTATTGAGTCTTTATAGCGAAATGCTGCTGTAAAAGGCATGCAAATTATACGTTCAATTAGCTGTACCTAACACCACTCTTTTATTCTGGACAGACGACGGACGTAATTGGCATTAGTAATGTTACACTAACCATGGAAAGTGAGTGGGCTTTTGTCGCCCTTTTGACAAGTTATTTTATGTTCCTTGACAGCGGCCAGCGAAAGATTCACACACTTTTTAGAATCTGATCTACACGTACCGACTGCGGAAGAATAGAAAGCCCCCATTTACATTTTGTGACGCTTTAATGACCGAAAAATAACCTCACTGATACTGCGGTGATGGCAACACGGAGTTCGCAGCAT